>NC_091190.1:18176908-18506663 GCF_040958095.1 Procambarus clarkii | reverse complement strand
TCCACGAACCCAACCCAGGTCCCACGAACTCCAAACGGAACGCCACGTCAATTTCTCGAGCCGCCGCCATTATTAGTACAGTACACCAGTTTGGACCCTGGTGGACCAAACTCTCACAAGTCGAGCCTGGCCTCGGGCCGGGCTTGGGGAGTAGAAGAACTCCCAGAACCCCATCAACCAGGTATCAACCAGTTTTTGTTGACCTTGGGGGAAATTATACGTCAAAATCAAGCAAGCTAAACCTGGCCTCGGAGTAGAAGAACCCTCAGAACCCCATCCAGGTACAATCCAGGTACAAAATGCGATGTATTGATCAGGAGAACGGGAGGCTCTTGTAGCCTCCATGGGGGAGCCGGTCGGCCGAGCGGACAGCACGCTGGACTTGTGATGCTGTGGTCCCGGGTTCGATCCCGGGCGCCGGCGAGAAACAATGGGCAGAGTTTCTTTCACCCTATGCCCCTGTTACCTAGCAGTAAAATAGGTACCTGAGTGTTAGTCAGCTGTCACGGGCTGCTTGCTGGGGGTGGAGGCCTGGTCGAGGACCGGGCCGCGGGGACACTAAAGCCACTAAAGCCCCGAAATCATCTCAAGATAACCTCAAGATAACCTCTATGTACCTTTACATTTGTTGGTTTAGATTTAGCTATTCAGGTCGAAGTTTCCATGTAGCACGGGCTATGGTGATCCCGTAAGGCGCACCTTTACATCACTCTTCCTCACCTTAAAGTCAGTCTTCCCCTCTCCTTCCTCCCTCACCTCTAAACTTGTAGTCTCTTCCCCTTCTCCCCTTCTCCCCTTCACCTCTACCCTCTCGCAACCACAGTTACGGCCCCTTTGACCTCGGTAATTACCGCCAGAGGATTGGGTTGTCATTTTAGTTATTGTGAGAGTTGATTGTGAGTAGTAGGTCGCGCCGGATGTGTTCCTCACTGTGTGGACATGAGGCAGGTGACATGATCAAGAGAACGGTAAACGTTCAAACGACCAAACTCTCACAAGTCGAGCCTGGCCTCGGGTCGAGCTTGGGGAGTAGAAGAACTCCCAGAACCCCATCAACCAGGTAACGTGATATCGAACATGGGGAGAACGGTCTAGTTCCTGTGGGTTCTCTCTCATGTTGACATCCGGGGATATCGTACCTCCGCTCTGAGGTCCTGCTGAGGGAGCTGAAGAAGACCATATTGAATGTTTCATGCCCAAGACCTTTTTACTAATGAGGTCGACGTCACCGTGACGAGGGAGCTGAGGAGAGGATGGTGGCAGGGCGCTTGACAGCTGAGTGGACAGCGCTTCGGTTTCGTAGTCCTGAGGTTCCGGGTTCGATCCCCGGTGGAGGCGGAGACAAATGAGCAAAAAGTTTTTCACCCTGATGTCCCCTGTTACCTAGCAGTAAATAGGTACCTGGGAGTTACAGCTGCTACGGGCTGCTTCCTGAGGGGGGGGGGGTGTAACAAAAAGGAGGCCTGATCGAGGACCGGGCCGCGGGAACGCTAAGCCCCGAAATCATCTCAAGATAACCTCAAGATGGTAGACGAGCAACTGGATGGATCTGGACGCTGGCACAAGGCAGTCGCTGCCCACAGCCTCGTCCATTAGGGGCGGGAAGCAGAGGTGGCGGATGGAAGGAATCCGTACTTGCAAGAACTTGCCTCGGATACAAGTACGCATGGAGATTAGGGAGGGAAACTACAGCCAAGGCGTGAACACGTTGAACTTGTCGCATGTCTGAAGAACATCGTATTGACCACTATCTTGAAGTTATCTTGAGATGATTTCGGGTCTTTTTAGTGTCCCCGCGGCCCGGTCCTCGACCAGGCCTCCACCCCCAGGAAGCAGCCCGTGACAGCTGACTAACACCCAGGTACCTATTCACTGCTAGGTATCTGACAGATTATGCCCATCTAAGAGGTATCAGAAATGTGTGTAGTGAAATAAACCCCACATTGAGTTAGGAAGCGCCTTGTTCTCAAATACTGTCCTTAAAACAGCCCCCTCTCCCCCCCCACTCTGCACCCGCAAGATAACGTAAACTTGAGAGTTCTAAGTTGTTAATCCCTTGTTTGGCAGTCTGTTTACTGTTGTTAAAGTCTCAGCTGCGTCTGGGTACAAGTGACAGAATGAACTACCCAGCGGGTTTTCTTCCTATTGGGGAGTGGTTGTACATGCTGCGTTTGCCGGTCTATTCACTCAAGGTCGAGTGACGCTGCCCAATAAACTAGCCCTCAGGGGAAAAATTAACATTAATGTGTGGACACGGGCGTACGCTAGCTCTCCCAGCTCCCCCCAGCTCTCCCAGCTCTCCCCAGCTCTCCCAGCTCTCCCCAGCTCTCCCCAGCTCTCCCAGCTCCCCCCAGCTCCCCCCAGCTCTCCCAGCTCCCCCAGCTCTCCCCAGCTCCCCCAGCTCTCCCCAGCTCCCCCAGCTCTCCCCAGCTCCCCCAGCTCTCCCCAGCTCCCCCAGCTCTCCCAGCTCTCCCCAGCTCTCCCAGCTCTCCCAGCTCCCCCCAGCTCTCCCCAGCTCCCCCCAGCTCTCCCAGCTCTCCCAGCTCCCCCAGCTCCACCAGCTCCCCCCAGCTCCCCCCCAGCTCTCCCAGCTCCCCCCAGCTCTCCCAGCTCTCCCAGCTCCCCCAGTCTGTCGTGCTGCTTTAGAAGAGGTGGGGAAGGAGTGGGTGGTCCTCCACCGCTTCACTCCTCGCCACACTTGTTACTACTACCATGATAATTTTGTATGTGGTAATCATGTCTCCCTAGGTTGTCTCTTTTGTGACGTTTAGTCTTTTAGTTTTAGTCTACGAATCTTAGCCTTTTAGTCATCCACCCATGCTAAGCCCAACAGCTTAAGGTGGGTGGATAAAAGGTGTAAGATTAGGGAAGATGGCAAGGGGATGCAGCATTCGTCTCCATCCTCCTGAGGTTCCCAACGTCAAGAAAGCGGTTGATTTAAAGTGTCCTCTCCTAACCTACCAGAGGACCCAAAACAGAAAACGGGACAGTGCGTCACTTTCGCCCGCCGCTTCCATTTTCCAATACGACCATTTTTAGGTTTCGCATACGAGCGAAAAGCGACGTTCTTTGTAGGAGGAGGACATTGCGCGGCTCTCAGCGTGCTGGTGTCGTAGCCTTAGTTTCCTAGGAGAGAGAATTGTCAGGGGAAAGTACCAAGCCATTACGACTATATAGGGGTAAAATACACCTCATCCCTTTGTGTGTATTTTACCTCAATAAACTTATTTCAATTTCAATTGCGACTATATAGCACTGGGAAGGGGTCAGGATTAGGATTTGGGATGGGACGGGGGAAAGGAATGGTGTTCAACCACTTAGACGGTCGGGGATTGAACGTAGTTTCTTTGGAGCAGCAGTGAGGGTGTAGGGCCGTCGGGGAGACTACAGCAAGATGTAAGCCGGCGCCAATTCCGGTGTCAGTGGGTCGTGAGTCAAGGTCGCTGCTACCGGGAATGGAAAGTTGGAGCCACGTGTCCCTTGAGGGGGGGGGGGCGTGTCTCGTCCCTCAGGGGAGGTCACCTCTTCATCCTACTTCTCCTCGTCTCTTCTTGTTTATCTCCTATTTCTCTCTCTTTTTGTTTTGTTGTTGTATCTGCCTATGGCTTCCTCCCTCGTCGCCAGGTATGCTGAACCCTGCCCGCTCTCCTTCAACCCCCAGCGGGCTCTGTCATGCCCCCCAGCGGGCTCTGTCATGCCCCCCAGCGGGCTCTGTCATGCCCCCCAGCGGGCTCTGTCATGCCCCCCCAGCGGGCTCTGTCATGCCCCCCCCAGCGGGCTCTGTCATGCCCCCCCCAGCGGGCTCTGTCATGCCCCCCAGCGGGCTCTGTCATGCCCCCCCAGCGGGCTCTGTCATGCCCCCCCCAGCGGGCTCTGTCATGCCCCCCCCAGCGGGCTCTGTCATGCCCCCCCAGCGGGCTCTGTCATGCCCCCCCAGCGGGCTCTGTCATGCCCCCCCAGCGGGCTCTGTCATGCCCCCCCAGCGGGCTCTGTCATGCCCCCCAGCGGGCTCTGTCATGCCCCCCCCAGCGGGCTCTGTCATGCCCCCCCAGCGGGCTCTGTCATGCCCCCCCAGCGGGCTCTGTCATGCCCCCCCCCAGCGGGCTCTGTCATGCCCCCCCCAGCGGGCTCTGTCATGCCCCCCCCAGCGGGCTCTGTCATGCCCCCCCAGCGGGCTCTGTCATGCCCCCCCAGCGGGCTCTGTCATGCCCCCCAGCGGGCTCTGTCATGCCCCCCCCCCCAGCGCGCTCTGTCATGCCCCCCCAGCGGGCTCTGTCATGCCCCCCAGCGGGCTCTGTCATGCCCCCCCAGCGCGCTCTGTCATGCCCCCCCAGCGGGCTCTGTCATGCCCCCCCAGCGGGCTCACGTGGTCGTCTGGCTGGTGTTAACGCAGCTTGTCGTTGGTATGGTCTGCAGACGTCGCCGACTCATCCGGGACCCACCACAATACGCTACATGTTGGGCTTCACATTGTTACTGCCCACTTGCGGTAGGAACCTCAAGTCTCCCTTACAATTGGCTTTTAATGCCCTCTATGGATCGTCCCCTTCATTTGTGTCCGGGATTGTATTTAAAGCAGATCCGTTGTTGTTGTTGTCCTCATTAAAGAAGTGGCCCTTGTGTCAGGATAGTTTCCCCTGCCATCTGTGTGCTCTTTATACCGTCCGCTTGTACTAATGAGGGGTTCAAGGGCCCTTAAAGTAATTTTTTTGTACCTCGTCCTCACCCACTCCACATCCGTTATAAATTTGGTCTCCTTCACGCTAGTTTACCTCTATATCTACCCTCCTCTACCTATGTCCATCTCTCTCTCTCTCTCTCTCTCTCTCTCTCTCTCTCTCTCTCTCTCTCTCTCTCTCTCTCTCTCTCGCGCTCTCTCTCTCTCGCGCTCTCTCTCTCTCGCGCTCTCGCGCTCTCTCTCTCTCTCTCTCTCTCTCTCTCTCTCTCTCTCTCTCTCTCTCTCTCTCTCTCTCTCTCTCTCTCTCTCTCTCTCTCTATCTCTCTCTATCTCTCTCTCGCGCTCTCTCTCTCTCGCGCTCTCTCTCTCTCGCGCTCTCTCTCTCGCGCTCTCTCTCTCGCGCTCTCTCTCTCTCGCTCTCTCTCTCTCGCGCTCTCTCTCTCTCGCGCTCTCTCTCTCTCGCGCTCTCTCTCTCGCGCTCTCTCTCTCGCGCTCTCTCTCTCGCGCTCTCTCTCGCGCTCTCTCTCTCTCGCGCTCTCTCTCGCGCTCTCTCTCGCGCTCTCTCTCTCGCGCTCTCTCTCGCGCTCTCTCTCGCGCTCTCTCTCTCGCGCTCTCTCTCGCGCTCTCTCTCTCTCGCTCTCTCTCTCGCGCTCTCTCTCTCTCGCGCTCGCTCTCTCTCGCGCTCTCTCTCTCTCGCGCTCTCTCTCTCTCGCGCTCTCTCTCTCTCGCGCTCTCTCTCGCGCTCTCTCTCGCTCTCTCTCGCTCTCTTTCTTTCTTTCTTTCTTTTGCCTCCTGGCGACGATGCTGGTGTAGGCGCGACATGGGACCCGCTGGTAATTTCTCCCTCAATCAGTGGTCCGCCGGTGTGTGGTCGTGAGAGCCTCCTGCGACACTTTTCCCGATACTTGTACGTCAGCGTATATCCCGGTACGTTTGACGCGCCCCCCCACCCCCCCTAGCATACGCCTTACTGCGATTTCCTGCTTGGAGAAGCCTTCCCCCTACACCCCCACGTACACCTACACAATACCCCGCTACACTACGCTCATCTAATACACATCTCCTTGCTTTACGAAGGGAGGGGGCGGGGGAGGTGCCAATAATACAAAGTAGAGTGACAATGGTATTGGTTTCCCCTTCCTTGCCCCCCTCCCCCTCTACCTGCATCCTTATTCCCCTTCCCGATCATCCCCCCTCCCCCCGATAATCCCCCCTCCCCCCCGATAATCCCCCCTCCCCCTTTCTCTCAGAATCCCCCCCTTCCCACTCTGGGAGGACGGCCCTTTCTGCTGCTGTTGAAGTAATAACATGAGATTGATGCTGATGGGCACTGAAAATTCCTGTGTAATAATGTGTGCTGTTTGTTTGTCCCCAGGGAGAACCACTGCGAGATCGAGCGCAGGTGTGTGTCTCTCCATCTCTTGTTGTGTCACCTGTGTGGCCTAGCCTGGCCGCGGGTGCTCTAGCATTAGTGGTGTGTGTGGGTGTGTGTGGGTGTGTGTGGCTGCAGTGTTGGGGTGTGTGTGTGTGTGTTCTGTATGCTGGCATGTGTAGCTTTAGAGGGTGTTGTACTGCACGCATATTTACTTGTCTGGTTTCTGCTATTTGTCTATCCTTGCATGGTAGCCTGTAAGTGTGTGTAGTAGTGGTGGTGTTGTGTGTGTTGCATGCTTATTTATTCTTGTGTAATGACCATACATGTTCTTTGGGCTTGGTGTGTAATTTATGAAATGTTACTTTGCCGTTTTTCAAGCACATGTCTGGGTGGGTAAGTCCCTGTGATCTTCAAGTACACTTGAGGAGAGGAGGACATGTGGTAATTTGAGAATATGCAGGTGGGTTGAGGGTAGGTGGGTTGGGAGGGTTGAGGGCAGGTGGGTTGAGGGCAGGTGGGTTGGGGGGGTTGAGAGCACGTGGGCTCAGGTAGAGACTTACGGTCGGGCCGGGGACTCCGCATCCCACACGGTGCTCTACACCAACGGGCTCAAACTCATTGAGCCCGTTGAGTCCAACATTAGACTTGCTGGGAGATATGGAAGCCCTGGGAAGCTTCTTTATGCATGATAACCAAACTCCTGAGAATATAACTGATATAAACCCGAACTCTACAGATTTTCAAGACAGAAATTGACAACATGCCCATGCACTCAGTCCTGGGTCCAGACTCATGGGATTCGTCTGTGGTAGAAAATAATAATAATAAAAAAAAAAAGTTACTTGACCATTATGACAATCACAGAGGAACTAGAAGAAAAACGAAGTGCAGATGTGGTATACACGGACGTCACAAAGGCATTCGATAATAAGTAAAGTAGGACGGTGGATATTCAAATTTCTGTCGAACAGAACACAGCCAACCAAATAAAATCTAGTCCAAGCGCAGTTAAAAGCTCTGTACCTCAGGGTACAGTCCTTGCATCACTGCTTTTCCTATTCTTGTATCAGATATAGACAAAAATACAAGGCACAGCTTCGTATCATCCTTTGCAGATGACACAAAAATCAGTTTGAAAATTACCTCTGCTGAAGACATTGAAAAACTACAAGCAGATATTAATAAAGTTTACGACTGGATAGCAGAAGATAACATGATGTTTAACAGTGATAAATTCCAGGTACTCAGATACGGTAAAAATGAGGACCTTAAACATAATACAGGGTACAAAACGCAATCAAATCTGCCCATAGTAGGAAAGCAACATGTAAAGGATTTGAGAATAATGATGTCTGACGACCTAACTTTAAGGGAGCATAACCAAGCAAATATTGCGTCAGCCAGAAAAATGATCGGATGGATTACGAGAACTTTCAAATCCAGGGATCCCATCACAATGATTGTACTCTTCAAATCACTTGTGCTGTCCCGTCTCGAGTACTGCTCAATACTCGCTTCCCCTTTCAGAGCGAGAGAGATATTGCTGAAATAGAGGGAAATAGAGAACATATACGGTGGGATGGCATACATAGACGCGATAAAGCACCTAAATTATTGGGATCGTCTCAAAGCTCTCCAAATGTACTCACTTGAAAGGAGACGGAAAAGGAATCAAGTAATATATTCATGGATAATATTGGGGTGGAGAAGAGGGTAGTGGAGGGGTGGGAGGGTATAACCATAGGTAGGTGTTGGGGGGTGAAAAGCACTGGTGGGTCCCCGCCCCCCTCCCCGATGCTTGGTGAGGCTGGCCGGGGCCTGCTGGCCGGGGCCTGCTGGCCGGGGCCTGCTGGCCGGGGCCTGCTGGCCGGGGCCTGCTGGCCGGGGCCTGCTGGCCGGGGCCTGCTGGCCGGGGCCTGCTGGCCGGGGCCTGCTGGCCGGGGCCTGCTGGCCGGGGCCTGCTGGCCGGGGCTTGCTGGCCGGGGCTTGCTGGCCGGGGCCTGCTGGCCGGGGCCTGCTGGCCGGGGCCTGCTGGCCGGGGCCTGCTGGCCGGGGCCTGCTGGCCGGGGCTTGCTGGCCGGGGCCTGCTGGCCGGGGCTGTTCACCCATGTTGACTGCTCGGCCTCTCTGTTTGCCCTGGCTGGGACGCTCCCCCCTACCCTCACTCCCTCCTCATAATTACTGATCATCCAAAGGTAATTGGCTGCGATAGGGGAGGGGGTGACCCGGTGGTGGGGGTGAGGTTGATTGTGGGGTTTGTTGGGGAGGATGGATGGGGTAGGGAGGCTCTGAAGAGGATGGTGGGGTGGGGTGGCAGTGAAGAGGGTGGTGGGGGTGGGGTGGCTGTGAAGAGGGTGGTGGGGTGGGGTGGCAGTGAAGAGGGTGGTGGGGTGGGGTGGCAGTGAAGAGGGTGGTGGGGTGGGGTGGCAGTGAAGAGGGTGGTGGGGTGGGGTGGCAGTGAAGAGGGTGGTGGGGTGGGGTGGCAGTGAAGAGGGTGGTGGGGTGGGTGGCAGTGAAGAGGATGGATGGGGTAGGGAGGCTCTGAAGAGGGTGGTGGGGTGGGGTGGCAGTGAAGAGGGTGGTGGGGTGGGGTGGCAGTGAAGAGGGTGGTGGGGTGGGGTGGCAGTGAAGAGGGTGGTGGGGTGGGGTGGCAGTGAAGAGGGTGGTGGGGTGGGGTGGCAGTGAAGAGGATGGATGGGGTAGGGAGGCTCTGAAGAGGGTGGTGGGGTGGGGTGGCAGTGAAGAGGGTGGTGGGGTGGGGTGGCAGTGAAGAGGGTGGGGGGGGTAGGGTGGCAGTGAAGAGGGTGGGGGGGTAGGGTGGCAGTGAAGAGGGTGGGGGGGTAGGGTGGCAGTGAAGAGGATGGTGGGATAGGGTGGCAGTGAAGAGGGTGGTGGGGTGGGGTGGCAGTGAAGAGGGTGGGGGGGTAGGGTGGCAGTGAAGAGGGTGGTGGGGTGGGGTGACAGTGAAGAGGGTGGGGGGGTGGGGTGGCAGTGAAGAGGGTGGGGGGGTGGGGTGGCAGTGAAGAGGGTGGGGGTAGGGTGGCAGTGAAGAGGGTGGTGGGGTGGCAGTGAAGAGGGTGGGGGGGTAGGGTGGCAGTGAAGAGGGTGGGGGGTAGGGTGGCAGTGAAGAGGGTGGGGGGTAGGGTGGCAGTGAAGAGGGTGGGGGGTAGGGTGGCAGTGAAGAGGGTGGGGGGGTGGGATGACAGTGAAGAGGGTGTGGGGGGTGTAGGGTGGCAGTGAAGAGGGTGTGGGGGGTGTAGGGTGGCAGTGAAGAGGGTGTGGGGGGTGTAGGGTGGCAGTGAAGAGGGTGGTGGGGTGGGGTGACAGTGAAGAGGATGGTGGGGTGGGGTGACAGTGAAGAGGGTGGGGGGGGGTGGGGTGGCAGTGAAGAGGGTGGGGGGGTAGGGTGGCGGTGAAGAGGGTGGGGGGTAGGGTGGCAGTGAAGAGGGTGGTGGGGAGGGTGGCAGTGAAGAGGGTGGGGGGGTAGGGTGGCAGTGAAGAGGGTGGTGGGGTGGCAGTGAAGAGGGTGTGGGGGGGTAGGGTGGCAGTGAAGAGGGTGGTGGGGTGGGGTGACAGTGAAGAGGGTGTGGGGGGTAGGGTGGCAGTGAAGAGGGTGGTGGGGTGGGGTGGCAGTGAAGAGGGTGGTGGGGTGGGGTGACAGTGAAGAGGGTGGTGGGGTGGGGTGACAGTGAAGAGGGTGGTGGGGTGGGGTGACAGTGAAGAGGGTGGGGGTGGGGTGGGGTGGCAGTGAAGAGTGTGGGGGGGTGGGGTGGCAGTGAAGAGGGTGGGAGGGTAGGGTGGCAGTGAAGAGGATGGTGGGGTGGCAGTGAAGAGGGTGGTGGGGTGGCAGTGAAGAGGGTGGGGGGGTAGGGTGGCAGTGAAGAGGGTGGGGGTAGGGTGGCAGTGAAGAGGGTGGGGGGGTAGGGTGGCAGTGAAGAGGATGGTGGGGTGGCAGTGAAGAGGGTGGTGGGGTGGCAGTGAAGAGGGTGGGGGGGTAGGGTGGCAGTGAAGAGGGTGGGGGGGGGTAGGGTGGCAGTGAAGAGGGTGGGGGGGTGGTAGGGTGGCAGTGAAGAGGGTGGGGGGGGGGTAGGGTGGCAGTGAAGAGGGTGGGGGGAGTAGGGTGGCAGTGAAGAGGGTGGGGGGGTAGGGTGGCAGTGAAGAGGGTGGGGGGGGTAGGGTGGCAGTGAAGAGGGTGGTGGGGTGGGGTGGCAGTGAAGAGGATGGCTGGGCGAAGGATGGCGCAGTGGCGGGGCGGAGGATGGCGCAGTGGCGGGGCGGAGGATGGCGCAGTGGCGGGGCGGAGGATGGCGGAGTGGCGGGGCGGAGGATGGCGGAGTGGCGGGGCGGAGGATGGCGGAGTGGCGGGGCGGAGGATGGCGGAGTGGCAGGGCGGGAGATAGAAGGGAGGAAGTGCCACCTGGGAAGTGAAGATGGAAAAGTGCCACCTGGGAAGTGGTGACCAATCATGGTGGCCATGATATTTGATTATAATATTTTAAAATATTTTAATTTTTTTGCATTGGGTTCCTTACCTTGAGGTTATCTAATAGTGGCTGTTCCGGGGATCAATGTCTCCGCGTCTCGGTCTCTGATCATGCTTGCTGGTTAATGGTGTGGTCAACCACGCTGTTAGACACTACTCCTGGCAGGCTGATGTATGAATTAAAGCTGAAAATTATATTCATTCCAATTATGAGGTTCACATCCTTGTGAAGTTTGACTCCTCGGTAACCACAGTGTTACCAACTGATCCTAGCAAGCATGGCAGCCAAGAGTGGGTGCAAAACCTTAGAATAACAAGTTGGCTCTCATCTTGAATATGACCCCCCTCCCCCATGGATGAGTCGCCGCCCCCTTCCCCTCCCTAGATGGCTTCCCCCCTCTTCCGCCTTCCTTGGATGATGATTGTCAAAGATTAAGCCACCTAAGAGGTGGTACGGGCATGAATATCCCGTAAATTCCTGGATGGTCAACTCCTCATCTTGAATCCAACTTCTGGATGTGGCTGAGTGTACCGCGCGGGAAGACTGCTCTAGTCTTGACCCTGTCAGGCAGGAATAAAACAAGGCGCATCGACACCGGCACTCCATGAGCGATCATACTGTTTTTGCGACCTCGCATTGACAACATGTTCTCACAATAAGGTCTTTGGCGGCTTTGTTTACATTTATTACAGTTAATTAATGAGCTCCGAAGCACCAGGAGGCTGTTTATAACAATAACAACAGTTAATTGGGAAATTTTCATGCTTGTAAACTGTTTAATAAATGTAACCAAAGTCGTCAAAGATTGAGGAAAGATGTACACGTGCTGCTCCTTCCCCCTCTCTCTAGAGCGGTTACTCAAGAGAGGAGGTTACTCATAGGAGACTATGGAGTTGCGCTCTGGATGTCGGTCTGGAGTGGCCTCCCTAGGGCGCAAAGCCAGGGTAGGTTGATATCGAGGAGAAGCTGTCACTCATGCAGCAGGTACCCCCCCCCCCCTCCCTCTCCACGGCGCGGAAAGTCTCCAATGGAAAGGCAAACGCCAGTATGATTGGCTCCAGCGCCGTCGCGGGAACTGCCAGAACGAAGTTGAAGGCAACAATGAACTGCCCCCAGGGGCTCCAGCTTCAGAGCTAACCTCGAAGTTGGTAAAAGAAGGCACAAGGACTCCAAACTCGGAGACCGCCGTGGTCGGGGCCGGAGAAGAACCACCCCAGCAAGGGCAAGAACGAACCCAGCCTCCTGAAGCGGAGCCTGGGCCGCAAGAGCCGCAGGAGGTGGACGTCTGAGTCCCGCACCTACGGGTTCCATCCATCCAAGATCGTCAAAGCCCTCTGTCCCTCGAGGCCGCCTTCCTTCAAGACCAAGCAGAAGGAAGAGTAATAATTAGTATTTACAACAATTATTATTATAATAATAATATGACTAATAATTGATGTAACAATATGCGCAAAATATTGGGAATGTTTCTTGGGAATTTGTGCAAATTCCCAAGAAAATTGTATTGATGCAGTTTCTACACTGACGAGAAAGTTAAAATGTTAGTTTCTTAATCTGGATGTTGCGGTGGGTGGAGGAGGAGTGTGGCGTTGGGTGGAGGGGTGTGGCGTTGGGTGGAGGGGTGTGGCGTTGGGTGGAGGGGTGTGGCGTTGGGTGGAGGAGGGGTGTGGCGTTGGGTGGAGGGGTGTGGCGTTGGGTGGAGGGGTGTGGCGTTGGGTGGAGGAGTGGTGTGGCGTTGGGTGGAGGAGTGGTGTGGCGTTGGGTGGAGGAGTGGTGTGGCGGTGGGTGGAGGAGGAGGAGTGTGGCGGTGGGTGGAGGAGGAGGAGTGTGGCGATGGGTGGAGGAGGAGGAGTGTGGCGATGGGTGGAGGAGGAGGAGTGTGGCGATGGGTGGAGGAGGAGGAGTGTGGCGATGGGTGGAGGAGGAGGAGTGTGGCGATGGGTGGAGGAGGAGGAGTGTGGCGATGGGTGGAGGAGGAGGAGTGTGGCGGTGGGTGGAGGAGGAGGAGTGTGGCGGTGGGTGGAGGAGGAGTGTGGCGATGGGTGGAGGAGGAGGAGTGTGGCGATGGGTGGAGGAGGAGGAGTGTGGCGATGGGTGGAGGAGGAGGAGTGTGGCGATGGGTGGAGGAGGAGTGTGACGGTGGGTGGAGGAGGAGTGTGGATTGATCGTCAATCCCAATCAACTTTGTGTCATTAACGCAGCCCGTTTTCGCACTTTCTTATAGTCAATATTGACTTATTAAATACGTGCATATGTGACATACTAATTTATTGTGAATATTTTAGTTTACCTTGAAAAGCTTCATAGAAAACACCGACCTTACCTAACCTTCTTAGTATGTTAAGATAAGCATCTTATTGCTTCGTAATTACAATTATTACTTAACCAATTATAGGTATAGGTTAAGTAATAATTGTATTTACGAAGCAATAAGATGCTTATCTTAACATACTAAGAAGGTTATGTAAGGTCGGTGTTTTCTATGAAGCTTTTCAAGGTAAACTAAAATATTCACAATAAATTAGTATGTCACATATGCACGTATTTAATAAGTCAATATTGACTTAAAGAAAGTGCGAGAACGGGTTGATTAACGAGTCTACTGGACATATTGTGGTATAGGTATACCCGGCTTGGTATAGATATGCCGGGCATAGTCGCTGTCTGGTTCATGTCAAGCCCCGGTATTGTCATCTGTATGTATCTTGGGCTTCTCAGCCACATTGTCGTATATGTAGAGTGCCTTTTGTAGATGTGTTTTAAGTGGAATATATTTAAAAACATATATTAGTCTGTGGTTATTTTATTATATGCTAGTAATGTGTTCATTGTATGGTGTGAGATACTAATGTGTATTGGGTGTGTTGTGGGCGCAGGGAGAACCACTGTGAGATCGAGCGGCGGCGACGCAACAAGATGACGGCCTACATCGCCGAGCTGAGCGACATGGTGCCCACCTGCTCCGCCCTCGCCCGCAAGCCCGACAAGCTCACCATCCTCCGCATGGCTGTCGCCCACATGAAGGCTCTCAGGGGTGAGTGATGCCCCCCTTTGCTTCCCCCCTCCCCTTACCCCTTCTATCCTAATGCCCCTCTACTGCATTATTTCCCCTTCCTTCTTTAGGTGTCTCACTATCATCCACTACTACAGGATGGTTGCTACCATCATCATCATCCACCAACCCGTGTGTGTTCTACGGTGTTCCTTACCGAGATGTTCTCTAGCAAGCGTCCGCAGGTGACATGTTCATATCCTTCAAAAGATCAGCACTGGAAGGGTGCCCAAGTTGTAGTATTGTTCTTCAACTGTCCTATCTCAGGGTGCCAAGGTTCATATTTCTGCTGCCTAATTTTACACTTGTATCAGCCAGCCTTATTCATGTACTACACAGCCGTGTGTAACACACCAAGGTGCCTGTGCAGGTCCTTCAGAGCGCAGTGTTCTGTGTACTGAGCAACTTAATGGCAGATCAGAGCCTACTCCTGTGTGGAGTCTCCAATCAACACCGAATTATTAAAGACGGTTGATCTTGCTCATACTAGGTAGATTACGGGCTATTCATGCCCGTGCCACCGTTAGGGTGGCTTAATCTTTATCAATCGGTTCATTTAGGTGCATACCGTCACTGGCCAGCCTTACGCTTACACCACACGGCTATCATCTCCAACCTTGCTTGCAATATTAAGTTTGGCTGCTACACTTGCTAGCCATATACCATATACGTTTAAGGCTAGCCGGATTCTTGCACTGTATAGCTTTACCGTGACCATATTTGACCATATGTGCAGTGTTATCCATCACCCACACCACCAACTGGCACCATATTAAGCTCCTTATTGCATGTTAGAGGTTTAGTGGGCTGAAAAGCCAGCTGCTGGAGTGTTCAATATGAACACAACAGTGTTGAATATGAACACAAGCTTGGCCCTTATAGGCAGCAAGACCACACCCTTAGTACTCTTCTCCATATTGTAAATTGAGACTAATTAACCCCGACCATGACGCAAGAGGGAGGGAGGCGAAATTGAAATAAGTTTATTGAGGTAAAATACACACAAAGGGATGAGGTAGCTCAAGCTATTCTCACCCCGTTCAGTACATCGTGTTAATACATGTATAAACACGTCACAAGCAATAAACGTCACCGAACATTCTGCGAGATAAACATATACATTTCTTGAGGGAGGCGAAGTGTTGTATAATTATGAGCAAAGGAAGTAGTTAGGTTGGTGGGGAGGGAATGCCGAGTTCTCTTAACTCTTTGGTACTACTGCTTGTAAGAGTTTGGTAACATTCTCACCTAACTTGGCGCAAGACTCGCTGTTGATTGGTTGAGACCAAGTGGCAGATAAGCTTGGTTTCTGGCGTGTTGAGACGGTCCTGTCACTTGCGGTCATGTCAGTCACTGCTGTTGCTGGTGTTCCATCTGTCCTCCGTCCCGTGGTGTTCCGTAGTGCTCGCGACGCGTCGTGTTCCGTAGCGCTCGCGTGGTTGTAATGTTCGTCGTTATTGTTCTCGTCTAGTTGTGCATGCGGTGGTTGAGATGCGGTTCCTTGGTCTCGCCTGTCTAAGGAACCCTTAGAACCCTAATGCTCAGGAACTGTTGGCTCAGGAACCCTTAGAACCCTAATGCTCAGGAACTGTAGGCTCAGGAACCCTTAGAACCCTAATGCTCAGGAACTGTAGGCTCAGGAACCCTTAGAACCCTAATGCTCAGGAACTGTAGGTTCAGGAACCCTTAGAATCCTAATGCTCAGGAACTGTAGGCTCAGGAACCCTTAGAACCCTAATGCTCAGGAACTGTAGGCTCAGGAACCCTTAGAATCCTAAGGGTTCCTGAACCTACATATGAAACTGTGTATGGAGTCTGCCTCCACCACATCCGCACAAAAGGAGGCCTGGTCGAGGACCGGACCGCGGGGACGCTAAGCCCCGTAATCATCTCAAGATAACCTCAAGATAACGTCACTGCCTAGTGCATTGTGGGAACCTACCAGGTCTGTAGACCTGGTAGGTTTTCCGCGTGTCTGGAGGTTACAGGTGTGACTGATAAATGACTGTTATCGTGCTTCTCGGTCTCCGAGGATAGCCATGCCCGAGGCTGACATCGCAAATCTCTTGCTGGCATGTTTGCTACATCTTGTCACTATTCTCGGTTACAACTCGTCCGTTTGTGTGTAAGTATTGCAGCGTGCAGTTAGGGAATACTTGAGCTGTTATCTTAAAGTATATGCATGTATACCTGGTCTCTTAAGGTTATCTTAATGTATACGAATGTATACCCGTTATCTGAAGGTCTACGCATGTATACCCGTTATCTGAAGGTCTACGCATGTATACCCGTTATCTGAAGGTCTACGCATGTATACCCGTTATCTGAAGGTCTACGCATGTATACCCGTTATCTGAAGGTCTACGCATGTATACCCGTTATCTTAAAGTTATCTTGAGGTGTAAGAACTTGAGAGATGTCGACGGTCTACACACTATAGTCTGTGGGGTTGGTTGGTATTAATTATTTATAATAATTAGTGCTAGAGGTTTAACATTATCAGCAATTTTAACTTAGTGTCGGAATGTCATAATAGAATTTTGGAATTTTGACTCGACTTTTGTTAACATATAAAACCAAGAAAAAACATTTTTAAACAATGAAATATTGAGGGGAAAAAGTTTTCTGATTACTTTTCTAATGAACTTAATGTTTTCAAGTACAAGAAGTTCAAGTTCACAGTGAATCGGTAAAGCTTTTTGTAACGTTGGCAGAGTTACAACTCTTGAATGACTGTGGTGATTAGTTTGGTAATTAGGCCTCTCTTCTGCCTATTTATTGCCTTTTCCTCCTTCAATCATCACAATCGATTTCAGAATGGTCCAGGACGGACCGAAACGTCGATCGTCCCTTCACTTTCTAGTGTGTGGTCTGGTCAACATAGGCCATTAGCACGGAAGCGTGGTTGAGCATAATGACCTCATCGTAAAGAGTCTGCAGAATCGAGCTTCAGCTCCTGGGCTCTGCGTTTCCAACTGTAGGTCGGGTAATGCAATGATTGCCAAGCCCCACCCCCATGTTTCTAGTCGTATTTGCTTTTAAAACTAGGGATGAAGGTGGCCTGCAGTCACGGGAGACATCTCCCGTCACGCAGGGTGCAGTCGCACCTCCACAGATCTCCAGCATCAGCTGATGATACTGGTAATGGCTCCAAAGGGCCCCATTCCTTCACCCCCCGTCCCATCCCAAATCCTTATCCTGATCCCTTCTGAGTGCTATTTAGTCGTAATAGCTTGGCGCTTTCCTCTTGATAGTTTCCTTCCTTCCAAACGGCCACCACTTACGGGCTATTCATGCCCGTGCCACCTTTTGGGTGGCTTAATTTTCATCGATCAATCTGACCCGCAGTGTGTTCTGAGAGGGTTCCGCTCGCCTACTGCCTCTTACAGTGAGGAAGTGCTTCCTCACACCTCTGACTGATTCGCGTGTTTAGCGTTCACGCGTGATTTCCGTCACTGGTCGTGCTGAAAATGATTGTTTCAGAGATTTGGGGCCTGACGGCTGAGTGAACAGCGCTCGGGATTCGTAGTCCTGAGGTTCCGGGTTCGAGCCCCGGTGGAGGCGGAAACAAATAGGCAGAGTTTCTTTCACCCGGATGCGCCTGTTCACCTAGCAGTAAATAGGTACTTGGGAGTTAGACAGCTGCTACGGGCTGCTTCATGGGGATGTGTAACAAAAAGGAGGCCTGGTCGAGGACCGGGCCGCGGGGACGCTAAGCCCCGAAATCATCTCAAGATATACCCATTGCAACCGTGGTGAGAGATCCCTTGCAACAGCATAAGTAGCACAACTCTCGAAATGATCAACAGGTAAATAGGGAAAACGGAATGCATTTTGGTGGAATCATGTCCTGTTCTTTATTGCTTTGTGTCTTGTAGTCACGTCCCTTGGCCTGTCCTTGTAGTTCAGCTCCCTCAGTTCCAGAACTAGTCTTATGGCAAACCTGTGGACTTTCTCGGTATTGTGGTACTCCAGGCTGGTACCCTGGAGTCCTATACCCATAGGTACCCACTGACACCGGTACCCAGTGTTAGTGGACCAGCCCGTCCTCCTGACCTGCCACCACACAAAATACGAGGGTACTAAAAACGTAGGAACCCAAGCCGCCCACCTGACCCAACGAACCTCCATATAGAAAACGTGGATTGTGTGAGAGCTGTTACTTTTTCATAGTTACCCCTTATTGTGTACGCTGCGGGGCCCATAGCGTACACCATGCGGTGTTGTACGAGAAGACGGGTCGCAGCGGGGTAACTTAGTTATTCCAGCTGTGGTTGGGTCGGCGTCCTGGGAAGCCGTGGCTGGATATGTGTGTGCGCCTTGTGCTGGGTCGCTAATTACGACACGTAGCGTAGTGTGGGTGTACATGCTAGCGGGTAATGACGATAAATGTGCGTGTGGGGCACAGACCAATGCACACAAATTGCTCGGTAAAAAGATCTTTATGGCCCGAGTCACACTTGGTCACACTCGCTCGCCGCCGAATCTCACACTTTAATATTTTCTGTCATAATATTCCCTGACTAGTGTGCTTAAATGACGTGACCGAGAAAGGTACGAAATATAAACATTGAAGACTGTATCATCAAATAGACAAGCTTGCAGTTGAAGATCCAGCTCGGTATTAAAGGATCTAGATGCGCGTTTGTTTCACTATCAGGTCATTATTAATGATCAATAAGTGGCCACGTTTGGCTTGCGAATATATTTTGGTATATTGACGACCAGACCACACACTAGAAGGTGAAGGGACGACGACGTTTCGGTCCGTCGATTGAACAATCGACTTGAGGATGGTCCAGGACGGACCGAAACGTCGTCGTCCCTTCACCTTCTAGTGTGTGGTCTGGTCGTGTTACTTCAGCCACGTTATTGTGACTCATCGCCTGCACTTGGAATATTGTACCGTGTACACGGGCTCCTTAATCGCCAGGCAGGAAAAAAAATCATATTTGCGTCCAGACGATGGCCGTATTGAGGATGTAATTTCGCGCATTGATTTGAAGTAGGATAACTTAGATCCGCTTTAGATGTTGGTAGTTTAAAGATTGTTAGCGAGAAAATGAGAGCCCCCAGGCGTTGATAGGCGGGTCCTCTTGATAGCCGGGGTTCTCTTGATAGCCGGGGTTCTCTTGATAGCCGGGGTTCTTTTGATAGCCGGGGTTCTTTTGATAGCTGGGTCCTCTTGATAGCTGGGGTCCTCTTGATAGCTGGGGTCCTCTTGATAGCCGGGTCCTCTTGATAGCTGTGACACTGCTGTACTTGCGAGAGGTTAAATCATTACATGGGCCAGGTGTGCGCGCGCGCCAGGGCCTGGAGACTTGCGAAACCTGTACATCTTTCTTCAGTTATAGCAGGGTTATTTACATTAAGCTGTTCACGGGCCAGGAAGCTCTGCGAAGGTGACTACAGCTATAACGACCTCGGGTCGAGAACTGTTTTATAAACACAGACTCAGGATGTACAGGTTTCGTAAGATGTACAGATCTCGTAAGTGGACATGTAAATGCTTAGCGAATCCTGGCCCAAATTACGAGCTCCCAAAGCTCCATAAGGTCGTCGTTAAGAGGGCTATTACTGCTTTGAATGACGTCACAAACAATTTGGGAGAGAGAGAGAGAGAGAGCGAGAGCGAGAACGAGAGCGAGAGCGAGAACGAGAGAGAGAGCGAGAACGAGAGAGAGAGCGAGAACGAGAGAGAGAGCGAGAACGAGAGAGAGAGCGAGAACGAGAGAGAGAGCGAGAACGAGAGAGAGAACGAGAACGATAACGCTGTCGTAGTGGAGGTAGGAGGTGCATACCTGGAGAGTGTACAGGTTCTGACCCTTGCTCGCTGTTCGCCAGAGGCACTACGCTGCCTCTGGTCCAGTGGGGGCCACGGCTCCTGCTCTGGGTGGCCCTCGACCAGTGACGGGTGGCTCGAGGGTTGACGGGTGGGCCACGGGTGGACCAAAGGTTGACGGGTGGGCCAAGGGCGAAGACGACGAAGAGCGCCAACGTTATAGGGAAGAAGGCACTGGAGAGTGAGTGATGTTAGTGTGGCACACACAGTCTCTCCCAGTTCTTTCCAGGCGTGTGACTGGTTTGTGCCAATGTTCACCCGGACCCTGTTTGTGACCACCTGGTTATCGGAGGCTGTTTAACGTTGCCGCTCACTGTCTGACGCATCAATGACAGCTCGGTTGATCAGGTATCTTTTGAAGACGTTTATCAACCTCTCTCTCTATGCATAGAGGGAGTGTGTCGCAAGGCCTCTGGCCCTTAATGTTAATATAATGGTCTTTTAGCGCTGATTAATTTAACTCGCAGTATTTTGAACGTAGAAGTTGCTTCGTAACGCGTGTGAGGGCCGGATGCTGCGGGCTGCTGTACCCTGAGGGCCATCTTGCATCACAACCCGGGGGACAGTCGTGCCTCAAGCCCTTCATCTCGCTCAAGAATGACACTAGACGAAGCCAACATTGTCTTAAAATGAGCGTTGCGGTCCGGTTAGGCCACACAACTCTCTCTCTCTTAATGCCTGGTATTACCTATTGAATTTTACCCGTGATTGCTGATCCTCAGGCTGTATTCTGCTGCCCCCGGACGGGCTTGGGCAGTAGACGAATTCCTTGAACCTCATCCAGGTACAATCCAGGCATAGTCGAAAATTGTAACATCATATGCAGTCGGTAACCATATTTTCTTGAACGTAAATTAACAGTTATGCACACTATAATTTTGTACAGTTATGCCTAGTTAGGTGTTTTGGTTTGGATGGATGAGGACGGGCTGGATGGATGAGGACGGGCTGGATGGATGAGGACGGGCTGGATGGATGAGGACGGGCTGGATGGATGAGGACGGGCTGGATGGACGAGGACGGGCTGGATGGACGAGGACGGGCTGGATGGACGAGGACGGGCTGGATGGACGAGGACGGGCTGGATGGACGAGGACGGGCTGGATGGACGAGGACGGGCTGGATGGACGAGGACGGGCTGGATGGACGAGGACGGGCTGGATGGACGAGGACGGGCTGGATGGACGAGGACGGGCTGGATGGACGAGGACGGGCTGGATGGACGAGGACGGGCTGGATGGCCGAGGACGGGCTGGATGGCCGAGGACGGGCTGGATGGCCGAGGACGGGCTGGAATGGACGAGGACGGGCTGGAATGGACGAGGACGGGCTGGAATGGACGAGGACGGGCTGGAATGGACGAGGACGGGCTGGAATGGACGAGGACGGCCTGGATTGCAAACCTCAGACACCCAGACCAGATGAATCATTGTTCATATAGCGTCCATGACCGCGTTGCTACACCTGGCTCGATTGATCGAATATTGAAATCAAAATTATATGAAAATGTAGATGTAGCTTATTAATCATTGTATAAATTAACATCTTGAGTTGTCTACATAATAGTGTATATGTAGCAGTGTTGTGGGGGTTTTCAAGCTTCATTTTAAAGGGAATAACTCGTAATGATCAGGGATTATCAGCAAGACTATTGGGAGATGAACAAATCCACAAGGGCCGTGACGAGGATTCGAACCTACGTCCGAGAGCATCATTTGATGCATCATGGCTGGCGAGGAGTTTTTGTTGTGGGTAATGTTCTTGAAGAAATGGCCGAGGAGCGGAAGGAAGTGCCTTAAGTTTTTATCCGTGGACACTTGAGGACCATTGTATTGAATGGTCTTTGTATCCGGTGGTGCGCGGCGGTCAGTGATCAGGCTCCTCCTCCTCTTTGGGAGTAGTCACTTGGCTATGTAAAACATGTTTACTGCTGTGTGTGTGTGAGAGAGATAGAGAGATAGAGATAGATATTGAGTGAGACAGAGAGGGAGAGAGAGAGAGAGATATTGAGTGAGACAGATAGGGAGAGAGAGAGAGAGATATTGAGTGAGACAGAGGGAGGGAGAGAGAGAGAGAGAGAGAGAGAGAGAGAGAGAGAGAGAGAGAGAGAGAGAGATTGAGTGAGAGAGAGAGAGAGAGAGAGAGAGATTGAGTGAGAGAGAGAGATTGAGTGAGAGAGAGAGAGAGAGAGAGAGAGAGAGATTGAGAGAGAGAGAGAGAGAGAGAGAGAGAGAGAGAGAGAGAGAGAGAGAGAGAGAGAGAGAGAGAGAGAGAGAGAGAGAGAGAGAGAGATATTGAGTGAGACAGAGAGGGAGAAGGGGAAGGAGGAGAGAGAGAAAAAAAAAGTTCAGGAATCAATTACAATATTTACAATTGTAATTGATTGTAATATATTGTAATTGTAATTTACAATTGTAATTGTAATTACAGCCAGACATTAGGACCTAGAGGTACGTACGTGCCGGTTCATGAAGTGAAGTGACTCACATTAACTGACCTTGTTGTTCTGACACTCTTAACATCTTCTTGCCCCCGAATAAACCCAGACCACTTCCAAAGAAATAAATAATAAATCATTTCAATGAAGGTGAAGGAAAGACCCAATAAATATACAAATGTATTATGAAACTAAAGTATCGGATGAAACCTACATCCGTTATCAATGTGCTGTTCACAATGTTCTCCAGAACATTAGGGAGTTGCAGTAATAGGTTCTCAATAACACCAATGACATCAGTTCTTTAATATGTCTAATTATCACCGGGGAGCCGGTCGGCCGAGCGGACAGCACGCGGGACTTGTGATCCTGTGGTCCTGGGTTCGATCCCAGGCGCCGGCGAGAAACAATGGGCAGAGTTTCTTTCACCCTATGCCCCTGTTACCTAGCAGTAAAATAGGTACCTGGGTGTTAGTCAGCTGTCACGGGCTGCTTCCTGGGGGTGGAGGCCTGGTCAAGGACCGGGCCGCGGGGACACTAAAAGCCCCGAAATCATTTCAAGATAATCTCAAGATAATCACCAGAAAGCACCAAGCCGGGAAGACTTGTGTAGCAATATAATTATACATGTTAAACCTAGACGGTAGAACATATATTAGACAGAAGCTCGGAGGGGAACTGTTGATGGACAGGGACTGGGACGGGAGAGGCCTGGTTGGAGACCGGGCCGCGGGGGCCATTGCTCCCCGGAAGCTATACAAGGTAGAGGGTGGTGTTGAGGGTTCAGGGGTGGTTATGTGGGTGAGAGTTTGTGGGTAGTTATGTTTTAGCCTGGATATTGATTTGTGTGGACTGAGAATTGTTTAGTTTAGGGAACACTTCCCCTCTCCACCCCCTCTCCAACCTCCCCTCCATCCCCCCCTCTCCTCCCCCCACTCCACCCCCCCCACTCCACCCCCCACTCCACCCCCCCACTCCACCCCCCCCCCACTCCACCCCCCCACTCCACCCCCCACTCCCTCTCCACCCCCCTCCACCTCTCCCCCCCTCTTCCCCGAACAGCGCGTCATAATGTATATAATTATATATCGAAGGTTTGCCACCAGCACGTTTTTCGATCAATTTAGTTCATATTCATGAATTTAAAGAAAAGAATCATTTTGCCAATACAGCGTAATTTAACACGTCTCCGCAGCCTTTTGGGTCAGTAGTTAATGTGTGTTAAAATATATTAAAAACAATACGATTTAATATGCGTGCCAAATAGCTTTTACCGTATATAGTTCATCATACTCACACATACAGTTATAACACTGGTATACTATACAGCGTTGTGGCGCCTCACGCCAACCCGTCCTCGTATACATTTTGATGTATTAATCAGCCCCCCCCCCTCCCCCTAAGGCTTAAAAAAAGGGGGGGGTTATTATTTGCAAATGACAGCGGCTCTGCAACATTGACGTGGTGTCCCGTTTTCTGTTGGTGGGTCCTCGGTTAGGTTAAGGTCGGGCAATTTAGTACATCTGTTTAGTGACGTTGGGAACGTTCGAGAGGAAGGGATGCTCACACGTTCCCCCTCCCCCTATCTCAGGAAAACTGCGATTTTATTTGAGACAGACAGACAGACAGGCAGGCAGACAGGCAGACAGGCAGACAGGCAGGCAGGCAGACAGACAGACAGACAGACAGACAGACAGACAGACAGACAGACAGACAGACAGACAGACAGACAGACAGACAGACAGACAGCAAGCATCAGCATCTAGACGCACTCTCTCAACCGTGGTGAATATAGTCACATTAGGAAGTGGTACACACAGAGTATTTCCCACACACACACACACACACACACACACACACACACACACACACACACACACACACACACACACACACACACGCACGCACGGGGAGACATGTTATGATGATGTACATTGGTGTGGTTGTGGCGAGTTAGAGGTTGTGAGGGCTGTTGTTTTAGATCCAGCTACTCGGAACAAAAGTTGCAAGTAGCACGGGTTATGGTGAGCCCGTAGTGGACTTACCCGGCACAGGAGCGGCGGGGCTGTAACTGTTGTGAGGGCGTGTTGGCAGGGTTGTAGGGTGGGGGACGCCCTAGGCAGGGTCAGGTGAAGAGCATGGCCACCACCCTCGCGTCGTGGTCGCCATCGGCCCTCCACACTCCACTTTCCCCGACCTGGTGGCTGCTGCTGCTGCCTTCTGCACCACCACCACCTGCTGCCCACCAGTACCCAGTTAGCTGCCTTCCACTAGGCCTCATGATGCTGCCACTTCCTCACCAGTAACTTGTTACAGACTCCCACATACCCCTCATAACCTCTGAGGAGTACATGTTGTATATCTGTTTATTTACAAGGGTAAAGCATACTAATGCCCCCAGTGTATTCTGGTCAATGGTGGACAGAAGACTTGCTGTTCGGCTGCTCACCTTCACTCTTGGGGCGAAGTTAATCCCTACCAACACTTAATATAATTCATTACAGTTGTATACCTGGAGCATACATGGACAGGGTTTCGGGAGTAGTTCTACTCTTCGACTTGAAATTGGTCCAACAGGCTGTTGCTTGGCGCGGCCCGCAAGCCCACGTACCCACTACAGCCCGGTTTGTCAGTAGTACGCCAAACTTTCATGAGTATGAGCACTAGTGTTGCAGGTGTTGTGGGCGGTGTAGGAGGTATACATATACCTGGTTGACCAATCCAGCAACGAGGAGGCCTGGTCGACGACCGGGCCGCGGGGCCGCTAAGCCCCGGGAAAAACTCCAAGGTAAGGTAACAAGGTATACAGAAGAATAACTATACTGGTGTTAGTCAGAAGTATAGGTATTCTGACTTCACAGAACCCAATGCGTAATGGTCAACAAAATAAAATCCGGACCATCAACCGTGAAAAGCTCAGTCCCCCAGGGTACTGTGCTTGCTCCAGTGCTTTTTCTCATCCTCATATCGGACATAGACAAGGACACAAACTATAGTACCGTATCATTCTTTGCAGTTGACACTAGGATTTTTGAGAGTAGGCAACATAGAGGATACGGCAAACCTCCAATCAGAAGTTAATCAGGTCTTTCATTGAGCTACAGAAAATAATATGGTATTTAATGAAGATAAGTGGGAAAAACGGTGGAAAAAAATAAAAATATAAGAGCGGAAACCACGTACAAAACTCAGTCATATCATAACATAGAACGAAAATGCAATGTAAAGGATCTGGGTGTACTCATGTCGGAAGACCTTACCTTTAAAGAACACAATAAAGTAGCCGTCACAACTGCAAGAAAAATGACAGGTTGGATAACAAGAACTTTTCAAACTGTTGATCCTATACCGATGATGATACTCTTCAAGACGCTAGTGCTCTCTAGAGGGGAATACTGCTTGCACAATGACAGCCCCTTTCAAAGCTGGAGAAATTGCTGACCTGGAGAGCGTGCAGAGATCCTTTACTGCTAGAATCCACTCAGTAAAACATCTAAACTACTGGGACCGACTAAAGAGCCTAAATCTGTATTCTCTTGAGCGCAGGCGAGAGATAAATAATAATTTATACGTGGAAAATAGTAGAGGGGGCTGGTCCCAAACCTGCACACAGAAATAACACCACATGAGACCAGAAGACATGGCAGGATGTGCAGAATACCCCCGTTGAAAAGCAGAGGTGCAACAGGTACTCCGAGAGAGAACTCTATCAACATCAGAGGCCCGAGACTGTTCAAAACGCTTCCACTACACGTAAGGGGCATAACTGGCCGACCCCTCACAGTGTTCAAGAGAGAACTGGATAAACACCTCCAAAGGATACCTGATCAACCAGGCTGTGATTCGTACATAGGCTATGAGCAGCCGCGTCCAACCGCCTGGTTAACCAGTCCAGCAACCAGGAAGCCTGGTCTAGGACCGGGCCGCGGGGATGTTGAGCCGCGAAATCATCGCAAGATTGTGGGCGTTGGAGGAGGTGCTGGTGTGGGTGTGGTTGCAGGGAGGACGGTGGTGAGGCAGGACGAACACACCACTACCACCACAGTGCTGCAGGATAATGCTACTCCAGAGATCCCAAGTGAGTTAGACACTGACGGTAACCTTACCAAGTTCCTACTACATGTTAATACCACAATGACCACTGGCATCATTTTGTGAAGCCTCGTTTAATAAACAAAACTGTGGAGTTTAAAGATTACCACTTGACGGTGTGGATCAACAGATGCTAACATGAGTAGGCAAAGGGGTTGAGATGAGGGACCATGCTCCAGAGGGGGAGGATGAGATACCTTGTACCAGAGGAAGAATATTGACGACCTGTAATTACTGTGATGCTTGAGCAACAGGTGGTCCTCGAAAGATTCCCCCCTTGCCTGCAATTATGATGTTGAATAGTAGTAGTAGTAGTAGGCATCCATCAGTCTCAGGAGACTATGGAGTTGCGCTCTGGTTGTCGGTCTGGAGTGGCCTCACCAGGGCGCAAAGCCAGGGTAGGTTGATTCGGGGGAGAAGCTGTTACCCAGGCAGCAGGTCCCCCCTCTCCACGGCGCTGAAAGTCTCCAATGGAAAGGCATACGCCAATACGATTGGTTCCAGCGCCGTCGCAGGAACTCTTGCCGTAGCAGGAACTGAATGCTGTCATTATCGATACATACTGCCAGTACCACCATCCTGGCCACTATCCTTGCTTGCATTATGTGAGTACTCGTATCGAGTTTGATAAACGAACACCAACTATTGTTTGGTGGTATTATGAGTCGAGAAATTATAGATTAAGTGGAGGAGGGGGTCCGGTAACCCCCGGCCACATAGGCTCACTTACGTACTCTTACAATTCAATTTCAATTTCTTGATTATGCACCCCATACCCATCCCGTGGGCGGTGGTGTAAAGGGTTACAGAGGCACATAATCTGTTCAGGAACTGAGCCCCATAGTTGGTTTAGCTAAGCAAATACAAATCTTTTGAAGCTAGTTACACAATTATTAATGTTATATATACTCGCACATATACCTATAAATACATGTACATATATATATATATATATATATATATATATATGTCGTACCTAGTAGCCAGAACTCACTTCTCAGCCTACTATTCAAGGCCCGATTTGCCTAATAAGCCAAGTTTTCCTGAATTAATATATTTGCTATAATTTTTTTCTTATGAAATGATAAAGCTACCCTTTTCACTATGTATGAGGTCAATTTTTTTTTATTGGAGTTAAAATTAACGTAGATATATGACCGAACCTAACCAACCCTACCTAACCTAACCTAACCTATATATATAGGTAAGGTTAGGTTAGGTAGCCAAAAAAAGCTAGGTTAGGTTAGGTTAGGTAGGTTAGGTAGACGAAAAAACATTAATTCATGAAAACTTGGCTTATTAGGCAAATCGGGCCTTGCATAGTAGGCTGAGAAGTGAGTTCTGGCTACTAGGTACGACATATATATATATATATATATATATATATATATATATATATATATATATATATATATATATATATATATATATATATATACACATATACATAGTCACCTACACAAATACACACATTAATAATCTTTGTATCACAAGTGATTCAACAAGAGGCTCACAACAGTCACTATACAAGGCAGTTTACATCTATGGTGAGTCACACAGTTACTAGTCTTGTTCCACACCCACCCAACTGGGCGGCAGCTTTACAGTCATGTGCATGCATCACCTACGGTAAGCAAATTTTGGGTACTTCGCTAAAATTCCTGGAAGTTCATCATTATGAATGAAGTACTTACACATTTCTTGGACACCATTGATGGTGTTATCTCGGAATTCCGCGATTTTTTCACATTCCATTATATAATGACACCAAAGTATGCGAATAGTTCTGCTGACAGAGTTTACATTTAGTCACATGCAGGCGATGAGTCACAATAACGTGGCTAAAGTATGTTGACCAGACCACACACTAGAAGGTGAAGGGACGACGACGTTTCGGTCCGTCCTGGACCATTCTCACAATCGACTTGAGAAGTTTTTTTTTTTTTTTTTTTTTTTTTTTTTTTTTTTTTTTTTTTTTTTTGTGGGGGGGGGAGGGGGGGGAATAAAGAGGAAGGAGAGGCATAGGTGAAGGGAAGTATAGAAGTGGGAAATACAGTGAGAGGTATGAAAGCAGGCGGGCTGTCCGCCTTGCTGACACCATGTGTGGGTGTTGGCAGCTAAGCTAAGCTGGCTCCCTCTTGTCAGGGAGCTGTGAGTGTGTGAGAGGTTCTTCACGTGTGTTTCACCATATATGGATGTCCATAGATGAATACTGTGTAGCATTCATATATACACACTCCGATGCTTCCACACACGTTATTCTGTTTAATGCTCTTTATTTTATTATTATTATTTATCGAGTTGTCATACATATTATTTATCGAGTTGTTCATACATACACATATATGAACTGTTCATATATATACATATATAACTCATCTTGGGATTATATACTGTGGGGCGGGGTTTTCGTCCAGAGAATCGAGGCTCTTGGGCCACCAGCTGTGGGAGCGGGGCGTCTCATCTTGGAGCAATCTTTCAAACATTGGGTCCTCTAACATTTCGATGGTGTTCCACACCCTGATGGCTTGGTGCTGCAGTCTGATGTTTAGTGGCTGTATGTTCAGGAGTTCGTGGAGCTCCTGGATTGTCTGATCATATGGTGGACGGTGTTTTGCTGCTCTCCTTAGCGCCTTATTTTGTACTGCTTGCAGTTTCTGCATGTTAGTTTTCTTTATGGTGTGTAGTGGTACTGGGGGATATTCTAGATGCGGCCGAACTAGAGCCTTATATAGGTCCAGGACGATATATAGAATGGTCCAGGACGGACCGAAACGTCGTCGTCCCTTCACCTTCTAGTGTGTGATCTGGTCAACATTTAGTCACATCTACATCAGCAGACGTTACACACTCCCAGAGGTACTTGTAGCCGAGCCTAAGCCTAGCAGTGGTAACATCTAGAAGTTGTTGGATTCCCAACTGGCACACCTCTGCCCTGCCCACAAGCACACAGCTGGAGTGCCGTGCCTACCAGCATCCTCAACTTCCCATAGCTGCTCACATTAACAATTGTGTAACTAATTTCAAAATATTGTCACTTTCTTAGCTAAACGAACTTTGGGGTTGAGTTCCTGAACCGACTATGTGCCTCTGTAACCCTTTCCACCACCACCCACGGGGTGGGTATGGGGTGCATAATAAAAAAAGAAATTGACAAATTGAATATAATGAAGCTGTATGTTCGTGCCAAGGTTACGGAGTCTTCTCAATTTGCCTAAGCCTGTTTTTGCTTTGTTTACTGTCATTTTCGTGATTTTATTTTTTCATTTTTCCATTAATTTCGAGTATCTATATATATCGATGTGAAGGAGGGTGTAGGGGAGGAGGGGAGGGAGGAGGGGAGGGTGTAGGGGAGGAGGGAGGGTGTAGGGAAGGAGGGAGGGTGTAGGGAAGGAGGGAGGGTGTAGAGAAGGAGGGAGAGAGGGTGTAGGGAAGGAGGGAGGGGTGTACGTAGGTCTGTTGTCGAGTCTGGGAAGAATGTAGCTTCATTAATGGTAATAGGGAGAGAGGACATGATCTCCGGGCTGCGGTCTGCAAATGACAGAGTTGCATTACCCACAAGTGCCACGTCAGCAGTGTTGACAGTATGGTTCACCATCCGGGTGGTGGTGCCGTCGTCTGCCTCCCCCACACCCCTCGACGTCTCCCTCTCAAAGGCCAACCCGTCCTCGACTCAAGTCCATTACAACCAGCGGTCGACCCCACAGACGCATTCATAAATTTTAACATGCTGTTCATTTAAAACAGGAATTTTCTCAAATATAAATTAATACTATGATATATTAGCATATTGTTCATATATAGGCATAGGTTAGGTGGTTGGGTTCTGTTGGCGATTATTTGTAGTACGTGGGTGAAGCATTTATAGCGTTGTGGTTCGAACAAAATTCGTCAGTGAAGCATTTGTTCCGGAAGTGTTAGAACGAAATGAGTTGAGTCGTGTGTAAACCGTTTTTCATTCATAAACAGGGGGTTTGGCGGGTGCATGGAATCACTTTTGGATCTTTGTTTGGAGGACGGGCTGCTGCCAGATACAGCTCGATACAGCAGCGAGACCTTAAACACTTGGTTGTCGTCATCTCGAGGCTTCGAGCCCCGAGAGAACATGTGCAGATGGTGCACGGTACTCAACCTGCAGCGTGGTTGCACGTCCCCCGGATATATATAGTTTCCCAGTGTGCAACTTCATTCTCTGACCCGTTAGTGGTGAACTGCTGCAGCTCATCATTGGTGCCCATATGTCCGCCACTGGTCTGGGACTCCTCCGGCGCCTCTCCAGTACAAGGTGTGTAGCTCAGCCGGCCATTTAAACCGGGTTATAGTGTGAATGACCCGCGGAGTGACCTTTGTTGTGAGGCTACGCGGCTAACACGAGGCCATCATCCAGTTAACTAGCATTTGCCCCCTCTGATTACTTCTTCCCCCCCCCCCCTCCCCTTCTCCCTCCTCCCTTCCCCCTCCTTCTTCCCCCTCCTCCTTCCTCCTCCTCCTTCCTCCTCCCCACGCACGCACAGGCAACTACCCTCCTTCCCGAGTTACGGAGGAGGACTGGGAACTCAATCTCGTCTCTCGGGAGTGAAGGAGGAGAGAAGACATGATTCGGACGTGCAAGATTCTCAGCGGAATTTACTTAGTAGAATGTTCAAAGTGACGAGCAGCAGGAAGAGGTGACATACATGTTAACTTAAGGTGCTATGACTCGCACGCCTGGCTGCGAATATGTGTCTTAACAGCTTGGTTGACGTGGAGACCGGGCCCGCCAGGACATTGATTCTCGGAACCAGCACAATCAGCACAAGATATATGTAAATTTGTGACCTGGCCTTCTATTATCTCCCACTGTAAGGTAACAATATACTGGAGCGAATGATATGATATAGAAGACAATGCAGAATGCAGCAGTCTCCGTGGTGTAGTGGTAAGACACTCGCCTGGCGTTCCGCGAGCGCTATGTCATGGGTTCGTATCCTGGCCGGGGAGGATTTACTGGGCGCAATTCCTTAACTGTAGCCTCTGTTTAACGCAACAGTAAAATGTGTACTTGGATGAAAAAACGATTCTTCGCGGCAGGGGATCGTATTCCAGGGACCATAGGATTAAGGACTTGCCCGAAACGCTACGCGTACTAGTGGCTCTACAAGAATGTAACAACTCTTGTATATATCTAAAAAAAAAAAAAAAAATAGAGGCAGTGAAGAGATTTGGGATTGTGGGATTGTGCCATAGGAACAATCACAATCACTCTATGCACATCAGAGGTCCTCGACTATTCAATATCCTCGTATGTATATATGTAATATTAAAAACAAATCTACTTGGGTAGATTCTGTAACTTCTGCTACTATGTTACTTGGGTAATTGAACTGTGAGGTTCAGTTGCTGTGAACCCATTATGGTAACGCCACCACCGCCCTGCCAGAGGACCCAAAACAGAAAACGGGACAGTATGTCAATTTCGCGAGCCGTTACTATTTTCTAGTACGACGATTTTTGGCCTTAGAGTATGCCAAAATACGACGTTCTATTAGAACAGATCGGGTCAATCCCTCCCCCCCCCCCTGCAACAAATAGTCCCTATAGCTACTGTGGATGGTTAGTCTCTATAGCTACTGTGGATAGATAGTCCATATATCTACTATGGTTAAATAGCACAAAAATATGGATTGTTGGGTTAAAAATTAAGGTCCACGTTTCGTATTGTTTGAATTCTCAACGGTGTACACAACTAATCATAAGCCTAATCTAGCCTAGGTCTATATAAGGACTCTAAATAAGTTAATGGTACAGAAATTAGCTATTTTTGTTGAGGGAGGGGGGAGTATGTTTATTGTGTACACCTCACTTTAGGTTTCTAAAGTGAGATACCAATGGGATTCTAAATCCTAAATGGGATTCCATCCCATCTCTCTGGGTACTCTTGCATTATTGAGGTTTATTATTTCTTGACTGTATTACTAATAAATTACGGCGCTGACTCGTTGGTTATCATATAGAGTCATCAGCTATCGTAATTGTACTGTGGATGAGTGAGTGTCTTTGTCTGGAGGAGGAGACCTCTCTGTCTCTCTGTGGGTCACGCAATGCACTATGACTTCTTTGGGGCACTAAACAATTCGAGGATAAAAATGCCATGAACCCAGGAAGGTGGTTGACGCGGTACCGGGGCTTCGGAGCCTGGAACTTGTACCAGGCAGCCCGTCCTCCAAACAAAGATCCAAAAGTGATTCCATGCACCCGCCAAACCCCCTGTTTATGAATGAAAAGCGGTTTACACACGACTCACAACTGCTGACGTTCGAACATATCCGGAACAAGTGCTTCACTGACGAATTTTGTTCGAATCACAACGTTATAAATGCTTCACCCACGTACTACAAACACAAATAATCGCCAACAGAACCTAAACACCTAACCTAACCTATCCTATGCCTATATATACACAATATGCTAATATATTATAATATTTATTTATACTTGAGAAAATTCCCGTTTTGAATGAACAACATGTTAAAATTTATGAATGCGTCTGTGGGGTTGACCGCTGAATGTAATGGACTTGAGTCGAGGACGGGTTGTACCAGGGGTCGTAGTCCAAAGGGCTCGGGTTCGATTCCCTGGAAGGCAGAAACAAATGGGCACAGTTTCTTTTACTTGATGCTTCTGTTTACTTGGTGAATTAGTTACCCGTCAGCTGTCGCGGACTGTATCCTGGGTATGTGTGTGTGTGCGCGCGCGCGTAGGGGGGACACATGTTGCAGGAATGATAGAAATTTTGGTCGTGAGTCATTAAATTAGACAACCGACGGTTAGAATGGGTGGGGGGGGGGAGGTCTAAGAGCTGAAAGCTCAGACACAAGTCACAAATACCAATATGCAATATTCTCTCTTTATATATATCTCTCTCTCTATCTTTCTATCTCTCGATCTCCGATCTCTCTTTCTCTCGATCTCCGATCTCTCTTTCTCTCGATCTCCGATCTCTCTTTCTCTCGATCTCCGATCTCTCTTTCTCTCGATCTCCGATCTCTTTCTGTCTCTCTTAACATAATAGGACAAGCTGGCATCGGTGAAAGCTATAAATATGAACCCATTGAGAAAACTTCTACCTCGTTTGTGTGGTCAACCTGTGGAATATGCTGTAGGAAGTCATGGCAGCCTCCTCCGTGTATAACTTCCAGAGTTAATATAGTACAGAAACTCGAACATCCGGGGAGGTGAAAACAAAAACGCATCAGGAAGATAGAAAACAAAAGGATTGGACACGAACGTCTGGACTTCGAGTAGGCATTTTGGGGCGGGGGAAGTGAGAAAAAAAAAATGGAGAAGTGAAGGAATAAATTTAGAAATGGGAAATAGAGTACGAGTTTTGACAGCAGGGGCTCTCCTGGCTGTACCCCTCCCCCCCACCACATACTTCCCATCCCCCCATCCCCCTATCCCGTCCCATCCCCCATCCACCGGAGATCACCCTCCAGTGAGGAAGGTAGAAATAGAAGCCTAAGCTACTGTCCCTTTGAGATGTGTTTGATTGTCTCGATAAACGTACTTGAACACCCTTCAGCGCCTTACAAGTGGTTGTAATGCACAATGACCTCTCAAAAACGTGTTACATCTTCGATGAAATATTATGGTCGGTGGGTGGGGGATTGAGCTCTGGTCTCTGGCCTCCCCTGAAAGTTTTTTTTTTTTTTTTTTTTTTTTTTTTTTTTTTTTTTTTTTTTACACACACACACACACACACACACACACACACACACACACACACACACACACACACACACACACACACACACACACACACACACACACACACGAACGAGAAATCTTGTAGAAATAGGCTGTAACTGCACTGGGCAGTGTTACAGTACAACACTTGTAGTGAAGGTAGGCATGGTGGCGGGGGTGTACTTAGCAGAATTATTAGTAATAAGTAACTAATTAGCAGCGGGACCAGGTTCATTAAGCCCGATAATCTGTATAGGGTTCCTATAAGAGCGAGTCCCCCCCCCCATACCCACATGAAATTGAATTAAGTTTATTGAGGTAAAATACACACAAAGGGATGAGGTAACTCAAGCTATTCTTACCCTGTTCAGTACATCGTGTTAATACATACATAGACACACATCACAAACAATAAACATATTACCCAACATTGAGAGATAAACATCCACATTTCCTATACCCACATGGGTATGGGTGGGTATCGGGAGGTTGTCCCCCACTTCCCCTGAACCCTAGGGGGAAAGGGGGTTGGCTGTTTACCTGAAAGAAGGAAGAAGGTTGTATAACGCCTGGCCAGGATCACTCTGCCTGGCCACGCACGGCCAAGCTCTTGGCCTGTGTGTGTGTGTACACACACGCGCGCGCATGCTGCTCTTCACTTGATTTGAGTAAAGGGCTTTGGAGATGGTTAAATACTGGAGGCGGACGGACACAACAATGTTTATTCAGCGGTTAACGAATGGCAGATCGCTGCTGTGGCGTAATTAGGCAAATGTGAACTAAGGTTGATGTGAGCGTGGAGAGGAGAGAGGTGCGAGTGTGAGAGGAGAGAGAAAGGGGGCGAAAAAGAGAAAAGGGGCGAGAGAGAGAAAAGGGGCGAGAGAGAGAAAAGGGGCGAGAGAGAGAAAAGGGGCGAGAGAGAGAGAGAAGGGGCGAGAGAGAGAAAAGGGGCGAGAGAGAAAATGGGTGAGAGAGAGAGAAAGGGGAGAAAGGGAAGATAAGAAAGACAGGGAAGATAAAAGAGAAAGGGAAGATAAAAGAGAAAGAGAAGAGAGATAATGAGAGAGAGAGAGATGATGAGAGAGAGAGAGAGAGAGAGAGATAATGAGAGAGAGAGAGATAATAAGAGAGAGAGAGAGAGATAATAAGAGAGAGAGAGAGAGAGAGAGAGAGAGAGAGAGAGAGAGAGAGAGAGAGAGAGAGATAATGAGATAATGAGAGAGAGAGAGAGAGATAATAAGAGAGAGGGTGAGAGATAGACTAACTAACTGTAACGGCCACAAGAGTGTTGCCCGCAGACTGCTTCCTCCTAAGTAAATCGTGACTGGCACAGGGCGGTGCAGAATGTTGCTGCTCCGTTCTCAGAGGTGTTTGAGCGGCTCAGGTGTTGTCTGGGTGTTCCCGCTCCTGCCACTAGCCACCTCTTGCCAACATGTCATTGTCCTGTCATATATATTATTTCGTGCTAATGCCCATTGAGTTTTTTTGTTTGACATAGCAAACGTAAGCGGTGTGGCGATGTGTACTAGCGAGCAGCGGTTAATTTTGTGAGCGACTGTACGCGCCTTACCCCACTACCTGTGCTGCGATCCGATGTGTAGCGTCGTGTCCGAACTGATGAATTAATATATATATAATATGTTCGTTATTACAGCACCTATTATACAAGTCACCTTGATTTGGATTAGAGATCGCTGTCAATTGTATATTTTCTTGTCTGGAACGTTATCAATATAATGTGTATTGAAATTAGGTTGTTATTTTGAACGCTTTCAAATATTTACATGTATGGGCTTTTTTTATTTTTTTAGATAGTATGGACGGTGTAATGCCGGCAGCTGCCGTTATTAACTCCATTATCCTTGGGAAAATAACAGTTTAAATGGAACCTTCAATTTAAACGGGAGTTAATTCGGCTGTATACTGGTTTAGCTAATTAGTATGCACACGTGGATAACCAGATAGGGTGGGTTGTCTGGGCGGGGTTGCTTGGGGGTCGAGAACGGGGTTTCCTGAGGGGAGGGGCGGCTACCCCCCCTTCCCCCCCGTTGAGGTGGATAGGTGGAGGATATGGGAGGATAGTTTATGGATGGCTTCTCTGGCAGACATGTGGGTGGATGTGCGGCGTCCCCACCTCCTTCCACCTGGTGTGGGTGGAGACTGCCGGCCTCCGCCTCCAGCCTACTTGACGGCCCTAGCAAGGCCGTCCAGCTGCCGTGCCTTGTACTCCCTTACCTTGCAATGGTTTCTGGGCTCAACGTCCCCGCGGCCCGGTCCCCAACCAGTTCTTAGGCTAGCGTATTTACCCGGCCAGACTTTTTGGAAAGAGGATAGGTCGACTCCCGCATGGCTTTTACAAATAACTTCTTGATGGATAGACGCTTAACAATGATACTACAGTGACTTGCACAAACATGTAATCAGTAGGTGGGTGTTTCAGTTTTAATGAATTTGCCCATTTTTATTTGCCAATACTTTTCACTACATCACTCAACAAACTACGTGTCTCCGTTGATGAGATTTGTTGAGAAATGTACCGGTTAGCAGTGAGGAAAAATTTGTCTTTCGAGTTTTTTCTTCACTTCTGTCGACTCTGTCTCATTAATTTCAACTTAAGTGTTAATACCATGAAAATGCTGCCTGGAAAATCCATCATTAACCTATTTTGTGTATGTCAGTGGTGTTCGGGGGAGTAAGAGGTGTTTGGGGAAGTCTCCCGGTAACCTCGCGTGTAATACTCTAATATTAGCCTTAACAGGGAAAGCATTGAATACACAACCGGTATCTTTGTCCAAGATTTTATGCGGAGGGGCGTGGTTGAGAGGGTCTTGAACCCCCTCTTACTTGTCCTCACTTCAGCAGCTCGTCCTCATACATAAAGGCCAAATGCTCCAGCTCGTCCTCAGCAACAAAGACCAAATGTTAATTCCATGCAGTCGCCAAACCTCGCGTTTATGATTTAAAAAAAAAAGTTACACACGACTTAAAACTGATGACGTTCGAATATTTCTCGGACAGTGCTTCACTGGAACCTCGATCTGTTGAATCACTACGCTGTAAATGCTTCACCCACGTACTTCAAACACAAATAATCACCAACAGAACAGAACCTAAACATCCAACCTAACATATCCATAACTGTACATAGAACTCTAATAATAATAATAATAATTTATCCATGAGAATTTTTTTTAATACTACGTTAAAGTGAGAATGCGTCTTGGGGAGGTTGGGGGGGGGGGCGAATATGGTCCGCCGTTCTAACTAGCCTAGTCTGAGGATGGGCTGTATTGTGAACACCCTAAATCGACGTAACTAGAATACCTTACGAATAATAATGATAATAATAGTAATAATAATATATTTGAGAAACGGTTAGTAATTATTCTGCATGATAGATTCATCCTGTTGGTTATGTAAGGTATAGGTCAAGTACTGACATTAAAAATATGCAAGTCAGTATTTGACTATTAGCTTGGGGGCTGGATGATGGATTTTGGTTTATAAACAGGACTTTATAACAAGTCAAGTTTACATACACGCCCGCCCACGCGGTGTGTGTGTGTGTGTGTGTGCGCACCTAGACGTGCTTTCAGGATCGAGCTAGTTTCCTAGCCAATCCTTGTAGAGCGCCGCATATTGACCTATACTCTAAGGCTAAAAATTTGTCGTGCTAGAAATTGGTAGCGGCTCGCGAAATTGACATAGTTTCCTGTTTTCTGTCCTTTGGTAGGTTAGGATAAGGGCAATTTAGTATGACAGTTTCTTAATGTTGGAAAACCTTAGGAGGACGGACTGTTCTAACCCCGCCTTCCGAACGTTGCAATGGATCATTTTTTCATGCTTTTAATAATAAATAATAATAATTCATTGTGTTGCGAGACAGGCACGCAATATATACATACATGTTAGGGTCCCGGTAGCACAGTCGGGTTCGTTCTCGACTCACAATCGAGAATTCCAGGTTTTTGAATCCCGGGTTGGGCGCATTTTCTATCACCTAATGCCCCTTTTCACCTAACAGTAAGTAGGTTCTCAGGAGTCATCCTGTCTTTATAAACAAAGACCCAAAGTCCATTCCATGCTCCCGCCAAACCAACTTGTTTATTAATGAAAAACGGTTTACTCAACTCAACCCGTCCTCGACTCTTAAGTCCATTACATCCACTGGTCGACCCCACAGACGCAGTCATAAATTTGTACATGCTGTTTATTCAAAACGGAAATTTTCTCAAATATAAATTAATATTATAATAGCATATTGTGCATATATATGCATAGGTTAGGTTAGGTGTTTAAGTTCTGTTGGCGATTATTTGTATTTGTAGTACGTGGGTGAAGCATTTACAGCGTTGTGATTCAAACAAAATTAGTCTGTGAAGCATTTGTTCCGGAAGTGTTCGAACGTCAGCAGTTGTGAGTCGTGTGTAAACCGTTTTTTATTCATAAACGGGGTTTGGCGGGTGCTTGGAATCACTTTTGGGCCTTTGTTTGGGGGACGGGCTCCACAACCAATCCGTCCTCGATTCAAGTCCATTACATCCAGCGGTCAACCCCACAGACGCATTCATAAATTTTAACTTGCTGTTCATTCAAAACGGGAATTTTCTCAAGTATAAATTAATATTATAATATATTAGCATATTGTGCATATATAGGCATAGGATAGGTTAGGTTAGGTGTTTAGGTTCTGTTGGCGATTATTTGTATTTGTAGTACGTGGGTGAAGCATTTATAGCGTTGCGATTCGAACAAAATTCGTCAGTGAAGCACTTGTTCCGGATATGTTCGAACGTCAGCAGTTGTGAGTCGTGTGTAAACCGCTTTTCATTCATAAACAGGGGGTTTGGTGGGTGCATGGAATCACTTTTGGATCTTTGTTTGGAGGACGGGCTGCCACAACTGACGACGTTTGAACACATCCTGAACAAGAGCTTCACTGACAACGTTCGTTCGAACCACAACACTGTAAAAATGCTTCACCCGCATACTACAAATAATCGCTAACACAACCTAAACGCTTAACCTAACCAATGCTTAAATACGCACAGTATAATATATACCAATATTAATTTATATTTTAGAAAATTCCTATTTTGAATGAACATTTTAAAATTTATGATTGCGTCTTTGGGGTCGACCACTGGATGGAATGGACTTGGTCTGTGGAAGGGTTGCAGGAGTTAGCTTGTTGTGGGGTTGCATCCTGGGCGTCTCGCTGCCTGTCCCCTGACACAATGAATTATTATTATTACTGTGTTAGGCTTGCTCCTCTCCACTCCCCTTGCGCCTTCCTCCCCACTCCCCTTGCTCCTCCTCACTTCCCTTGCTTCTTACCCCCTTCTCTGCTTCCTTTACCACTTCACTGTTCCCTTTACCACTTTCCTGCTCCCTCTGCCCCTTTACCCTCTTCCCTCTGCCCCTTTACCCCTTTACCCTCTTCCCTCTGCCCCTTTACCCCTTCCCTGCTCCCTCTGCCCCTTTACCCCTTCCCTGCTCCCTCTGCCCCTTTACCCCTTCCCTGCTCCCTCTGCCCCTTTACCCCCTTCCCTCCTCCCTCTGCCCCTTTACCCCCTTCCCTCCTCCCTCTGCCCCTTTACCCCCCTTCCCTCCTCCCTCTGCCCCCTTACCCCTTCCCTCCTCCCTCTGCCCCCTTACCCCTTCCCTCCTCCCTCTCTGCCCCCTTACCCCTTCCCTCCTCCCTCTCTGCCCCCTTACCCCTTCCCTCCTCTCTCTCTGCCCCCTTACCCCTTCCCTCCTCTCTCTCTGCCCCCTTACCCCTTCCCTCCTCTCTCTCTGCCCCCTTACCCCTTCCCTCCTCTCTCTCTGCCCCCTTACCCCTTCCCTCCTCTCTCTCTGCCCCCTTACCCCTTCCCTCCTCTCTCTCTGCCCCCTTACCCCTTCCCTCCTCTCTCTCTGCCCCCTTACCCCTTCCCTCCTCTCTCTCTGCCCCCTTACCCCTTCCCTCCTCTCTCTCTGCCCCCTTACCCCTTTCCTCCTCTCCCTCTGCCCCCTTACCCCTTCCCTCCTCTCTCTCTGCCCCCTTACCCCTTCCCTCCTCTCTCTCTGCCCCCTTACCCCTTCCCTCCTCTCTCTCTGCCCCTTTACCCCCTTCCCTGCTCCCTCTGCCCCCTTCCCTGCTCCCTCTGCCCCCTTCCCTGCTCCCTCTGCCCCTTTACCTGCTCCCTCTGCCCCTTTACCCCTTCCCTGCTCCCTCTGCCCCTTTACCCCTTCCCTGCTCCCTCTGCCCCTTTACCTCCTTCCCTGTTCCCTCTGCCCCTTTACTCCCCCTGTTCCCTCTGCCCCTTTACTCCCCCTGCTCCCTCTGCCCCTTTACCCCCTTCCCTACTCCCTCTGCATTACGTCTTACTATTAACTTCACCGTTTTATTACACACAGACTTAGAGAAAAGCATATTGACTTGAGGGAGGGAGGCACTTTGTGTGAATGAGGATTTATTACTTGAGAGAGTTAATGTGGTGTGAGTGGCAGAGAACCATCCTCCGTTTATCTCGGCAGTAATTCTTGTTTGGCAACACCATCCATTCCTGTGCTCTTTGGCACATACTGTAGTTCAGTTCTTAGCCTTTGTGATATATTTGTCCAGATATCCTGTTCCTTGGTAATCTTGTGTTTTTCAACACCCTCCTCGAAGTGTAAGGGGAACTGTCGAAACATCTGTAATTGTACAAAAAGAGAGAACTTTCTATACACATCCTAAAGGCACCTGGTTATCCTGGCTGTGATGCTTACATCAGTCAGACTGTGATCTATGGGCACCAATAGTTGGGTTGATCAGGTTAACTGCGAGGCCTGGCTCAAGATAGGGCTGCAGGAAAGGGACTCGTGGAACAATAAAAAATTAAGGGAGATAATAGTAAGGTAGTTATTACACCTTTGTACTCATTAAGCCACTCTATATCATGGGATATGCCAGCCAGATATGGTTATTAGTCACCCACATAGAAAAGTGCTGTATACTCTACACTATACCTGTACTTGTAGTGGTATTAAATGTGGTCCTCTTTCCCTTCCAGGTGTTACATAGTCATAGTGGCTTAGTACTTTTTCCTGATAATTCTAACAATGTGAAAAACGTAAAGGCAGCTCTCGATTTTCTCTCTTTATGCTTATGTTGTAGATTCTCCTATATTTAATAGTATATCTAATGTTTATTGAAAATTCAAGTAATAGTCATGGCCTTTTTTATTGTTTATGACTTAATGTCATAGAATTTGTCAGCTAAAAGAAATACAGTAGACATAATTCTTTTTTATGCTAGGACTGATCTTACTAAAAAAAATTTATACAATAGCACCCTCCCACCCACCCTCATAATGTTTATGTAAATACTAGAAATTATGTGGTGTATGATTGATGTTGCTTCTGTAGACTGTGAGCAAGTGGGTAAGAAATATATTAGTACAGTATGTTTAGATATTGCTTATAAGTCATGTAATGTTACAGGAATATTCATGATTATCAGTGATAAGTATCATTAGGAGTAAAACAAACTTTTTTGTTTTGTTTAATATTTATTTTTTCTTGCCAAGATAGGTATTGAAAGCACTTACAGAACACCATAGTTCCTCTTTGTTTTGTAAATGTTGAGGTGAAATGTGGGCATGTAGTTATATGCACTGCTTCCTGACTGGGAAGATTACAAGATTTCTTCAGCTCCTTGATTACTTGAGAGCATATTTACTGTCCACATTTCAACCCTTCTTAAATAGGTTCCAATTCTGAAACTGCACTTATTTATTTTTGTATTTATTTTAACGAACTAGCAAAACTGCATGCTGATGTCAGTTAATGGGGATTCAACATTTTTTCTACCTTAATTCTATTCAGTCATATAAGTGCTAACATAGAATTGGTACCTCAGTCAGCTAGTACACTTTGAAGGTACCCCAAGCATGACTGGAAGTGTGTTTTCCAGGTATGGAGATTGCCAACGGAAGTGGAATGGGTAAGCGGTGACCCCCGTAGTGTGCGTAGCGTGCTGTCCCTCTTGGATTGGTTTGTCAATCCCTGGCTCTTTGCTCACATTGCCTTCTCTCAAGATTAAGATGACCTGCTAGTCAGATGCCCTAGCTCTTCAGCATCCCACTCTTAATGCTGGAATTCCTTTAACTTTCCTGTGAAGTAATTTTTCCTGCATACGATATGATCTAATAACTTTAGTCTCTTCTTAATATCTAGTAACATGACAAATTATCCAGAAATGGGAAATTCTGGCCTCAAGGTATACTGTATTAAGAATTTAATTTAGTAATTAGCATACATATTTTTGCATTTGTTAATATAACTCTGCAAAATAACTGGAATGTCTAGTTAACAGTTTAAAACACTAAATATAACCTTATACAAAAATGTATCTTAGAAAATCTTGAAGATATTTAGTCTTCAGGTCTCATTTTAAAGAAGTTTGAAAATAATATACAGTATAAGAAAATGTAGTTAATCATAGACAATGAAATCAACATAACGGTACAGTATGTGAACATTTCCTAAAATGCCAGTAGATTGTCTGACAAGTTAACACTTCAGAATTCCTGTATAATGATTGTAGAAATGTCAGTGTGAGAAAGTTTTATGTGCTGTTCAGTATTTAGAAAATACTAAAACTAATATTTTGAGTTTAAACAGTGGCCTATAGGCCACTTCCCTATAGTTTTAGGGGGAAGGGTCTCTGATAATAAATTTATGATTTACTAAATGAAAATTTATACAAGCTGAAAGTTTCAACAGCTATTTGTCTTTTATGGCAATCTTGATTTAGTGCAATAGAAAACTAGCCAATAGTAGTGTTCTTTGAGGTAAGACAAATGATAGTGCTATATATATACTGTATGTGCTTTAGGTTTATCACTATAAAACATTACATTATCAGATGTTTTTAAAATTTCTGTAAAAAAAAACCTTCTTTGGTAACAATTACAGTACTGGTGCTTGCTTTTTTTATGGTTTAAGGTTATGACAAGCATGCAGTAGTTGCAAAAGTATAGTTAAACATACAATTTTCTGCTGTAAAATTTGAAATGTTTGCTCATTATTCTGAGTATAAAGCTATCAACCGTAGAAATTTCATGGTATTTGAGTAAACCTTTCAGTGATCAGGTATGGCTGGGTTGGCATTAGTGTTACTAGCTTAAGAGACATTCTAAATGTTATTCAGTACTGTATTTGCTTGGTTTGCCACTTGACTCCCTTGAGCTTCTTTGTTTGCCAGCATGGTTCATTGCCACCTTGTTTGCTTTAGGTTTCTTTGCTTGCCAATATTTAGAGATCTCTTAAAAAACCTGTTTGCGGTACTTGGTTGTGTTCATGGTGGATTGCTGTTTGCTTGGGCTTTTTACCTTGGAATTTGATAATCAAGTTAGTTAATCTCTGTACCCAACTTGCTAATCAGTAGTTGTAATTAATAAGCTATAAATCTGCAGATACAGTATATAATTAACAAGCGTTGTGTATATTACCGACTTAAAAAAACAAGCATTGAATGTAATGAAATGCCTCTTTCTGTTAATCCCAGAGGCTCACTGAAGCTATCTTGCTGCAATGAATTCCTACTGCTTGGCCTACCATAACCAGAAACTGGGCTCTGCATAGAGGCAGAGAGAGCCGAGGATTGTTACAATCACCTACACTGAGAAAGCATCCAGAAAGGAAAGTGATACAAACCACTCAACGGTTACAAAAATGAAGCACCACAACTGTCAACTCTTCAAATGATTCACTTAAAACCAAAATGGTTCACTTGAAGATTCATTCAAATCCCCTTGTGTGCAAAGGGCCAGCAGGTGGTGTCTTGAAGCTCCCTCTCTCGGGTAGCACTGGATTAGTTGATTGATCACAAATCAACATTCCAGGTAGGGGGGAGGGGGGAGATGGGGAGCCACCAGGACTCTACCAGAAAGAGGCATTTCATTACATTCAACTCTGGTTTTCTGAGGGGGGGCCCCCCAGTGGCTCCCTGATGCTATCTAACCACAGAGAAGGAAAATATGGGACTTGCCAGGGAGGAGCAAAGATGGCAGCTACATATTCAAAAAAGAGATGCCTGGCTGGGAAACCTGACCCAGGGCAACGCAAATCCAACCAGGACTAAATATTGAAGTGCCAAAACCCTTCAGAACTCCAAAACCCCCTGAGCTTGAATATCAGCCCATGCCATATCAGACCATGAGAAGACAGCAGCCAAAGTTGTAAACATGCGAACATCGTGGGACCTGTGGGTTGACTGCAGGCTGGCTAGCTTTAATGACACTGCAGACAACCTGAGATGCATGCACCTTGGAACAGAGGACCAAGTTAACTGGATCAACTAATAAGATATCCACGGAGAAGATCGGTTGGCACACAAGTAACAGTGAACTTCTGCTACCAGACATAATAAACGATGCACCCCCAACCAGAAAAACCAAACATTAGTCACCAAAGAGCCTCTTCCAAAACACCATCTTTAAAAAGTACCCCAGACCAAAGAGGCAACCATGAATTTGGGGAAGAAGAAAAAATGCCAGCACTCTATCGAGAGATCAAAATGGCTCAGGAGGAGCATGAGCTAACTGGAGGTGAAAGAAAACCCAAGACAACCAGTGACCTGGGAAAGACAGCTAGATAATGCAAATTAAACCAGTGTCTTGAGAAAATAGGCACAGTAGCACTAGAAATATATGCGAGTCACATACCACTAAAGAGAAAGAAAAAAAGATGCAAACTGGAATGAGAACAATGTTCCCTCTATAGGCAACAAAAGCAAATTGCACATGATCTTAAATGCTCCACTCTATCTCAAGAACAACAAAGAAAGCTATGTACAGAAATAGAAACGATTGACCTAAAGCTGCAAGAATTATAGAAAATCCAAGAGAGGCAAAGAGAGCAAAAGGCCATAAGCAAAATAGAGAGTAATCCAAAATAAAGTACTTTTTTAATTCTACGCAAGATCTAGAACAAAAACTACATTCTGCATTCGGGCCCTGCACATGGGTGGTGAAACTTTCACAGACAAATGATAGCAAAGAAATGAGTGAAATACTTAGGTTACAGTACAATTATGTTTTCAGTGAACACCTGAACATATTGCAGATCAATGTGTTTGCAATGTATTGCAACAGATACAACATATATGAGGCCTACTGTAACCAACAGCAAGTGAGGCCCTAACCTTACTGAACTTCCTTCATGCAGAGGGAACAGAACCCCTTTGCAATAAAATCTGAATGAGGATTCAAAATGCTACTGCAGTGCTGAATTAACTTTGGAGATATCTTTCCATGAAAGAACAGAAGCAAAAGAGGTAGACAGATAAAAGGGTTAAGGACCAGGCCGAAAATTAGCAAAACTAGGAAGGGGAAAGGTGTGGCCATGCTGGTGAAAGAACACCTGGAGGTAAGAGAGTTATAATCAAAAACCCTCGAAGTTGACATAATGGCATTGCAGGTCTGGAATCAGGATAAACTGTTAATTGTAAATGTCTACAGCCCACCAGCAAGCAACACATGGACAAAGGAGGAACTGGATGACAAATGAGAGGGCCTCATAATGGTCATGAGAGAGAGATTGTAGTAAGAGCAGGTAAGTCACAATTGTTGGTACTGGAGGACTTCAACTTGAAAGCAATAGATTGGGAGGTCTTTGAAGCAAGAACGGGGGACATTTGGACAAGCAGATTTGTAAACCTCATTCTGGAGACATTCATGTATCAACATGTCAAGCAGATCACAAGAATGAGGGAAGGGGATGTTCCATCAGTACTGGATCTAATATTCACCAGGAAAGAAGAGATATTTGACATCCAGTACAGTACCTTCATTCCTTGGGAAACAGTGATCATGTCTTGTTGGAAATTAAATATGCTTTGCGATATAATCTAGAAGAGAATGGGGACATTGAAACAGTTGATAAACTCGATTTCAAGAGAGGACACTATAGGAAACTTAGAAAATTCTTTAATGAGTTACTTAGACAGACCTGTTGCTAGACAAGGAAGTAAATAAGCTATATGCCAAATTTTGCAAGATATATGATGAAATCATACAAACATTCATACCAAACAGAGATGCCGACCCAGAAAACAGGATTGGTTCAACAGAAATTGAGAGGGCCAGAGAGGAAAAGATAATAAAATGGGTTCAGTATCGGAAGAGGCCTAACCCACAAACATACCAGCATTACAAACAAGCTAGAAACAATTATACAGCAGTGAGAAGAGTGGCCGAAAGAAATTAAGAGGAACGTATAGCGGACAAATGTAAAACGGATCCATCCAGTCCTTTTGTATAAATTCATTTAAAGCAAGCTGCATATAAAAGATAAAATCAAGAGATTGAGAGTGGGGAACAGGACTACTGAGAATGAAAAAGAAATGTGTGAAATGCTAAATGAACAGTTCCGAAGTGTTTGTACAAAAAGGAGGCTTTCAGAGAGCCGGACTAAATACCAATTCCAGAACATGCCATAGAATACATAGAGGTATCACAGGATAAAGTGGGAAAAATTACTCATGGGACTAGGAAGAAATAAAGCGGTTGGACCTGGAGTTTCACCTTGGGTGCTGCAAAAATGTGCAACTGAGCTGAGCATTCCGGTCCAATTAATATTCCAGACATCCATGTGCACAGGAATCTTAGCAGGTATATGGAAAAAGGCAAACATAGTACCAGTCGATAAAAATGGTAGTCGAGAGGAACCTCTAAATTACAGGTGTCATTAACAAGCGTGGTAGTTAAAACACTAGAAAAAATAGTTAAAAGCTAAATGTGTTGAACACCAGGAGAGTACTGACATGATAATGGACAGAGAGTATGGTTTTCGAACAGGAAAATCCTGTGTAACAAATCTACTTAACTTATATGATACACAGATATACTATAGGAAAGAGATGGTTGGGTTGACTGTCTATTTGAACCTAAAAAAGGCTTTTGATAAGAGTTCCACATAAGAGACTGTTCTGGAAACTGGAACATGCTGTAGGGGGGTGCAGGGAGACTTCTGACATAGATGAAAAACTTTCTAACCGACTGACAGATGAGGGCACTAATCAGACGATGTATCTGACTAAAGGAGTGTTACTAATAAAGTACCACAGGATTTAGTTCTTGCACCAGTAATGTTCATCGTCTACATAAAAGATCTACCAGAAGGAATATGAACATGTTTGCAGATGATGCTAAGATACTGGGGAAGATTGGAGGTGCAGATGATTGTAATGCTCTTCAAATTGTTCTAGATACAATAATTGCTTGGAGCATCAAGTGGCAAATGGAATTCATTGTGAATAAATGCCATGTTATGGAATGTGGTATCAGAGAAAATAGACAATACACAACTTACGAATTATGTGTAAAGGAATTATAGAACGCTAATAAAGAACGAGACCTAGGGGTGGTTTTGGATTGTAAGCTGTCGCCAGAGGAACACATAAAGAACATTGTGAGAGGAGCATATGTGTCACTTCCCAACCTCAGACTTGCTTTTAATTATATGGATGGTGAAATACTAAAGAAACTGTTCATGACTTTTATGAAACCAAAATTGGAATATGCAGCAGTTGTATGGTGCCCAAATCTCAAGAAGCACATGAATAAACTGGAAAAGGTGCAGCGGCATGCTACAAAAAGGCTTCCGGCACTGAAAAATGAGTTACAAGGAGAGACTAGGGGCATTAAACATGCCAAAATTAGAAGATAGAAGAGAGAGGTGATATGATCACCACTTACAAAATACTTACAAGAATATACCAAATTGACAAAGAGGAATTCCTGAAACCAGCAATTTCATGACCAAGAGGACACCGATTCAAGCTAAGAAAACAGGTGCCAAAAAAATATTTACAAATTTTCTTTTGCAGAGTGATACAGTTGGAACAAACTTGAGAAGGTGGTGGAGGCCAAAACCATCAGTAATTTCAGAGCAGTATATGACAGAGCGCTGGGAAGACAGGACACCATGAGCATAGCTCTCATCCTGTAACTACATTTAGTTACAGGATGAGAGCACTGTGCTGCGCCAACCAAGAAATCTCGTTCTGAGAGTTGTACTTTTTTTTTTAATTAGGCTATATTTTAATTATTTTTTATTGTTTTGAAGTGAAAATAGTTGAATTTGGAAACATTTTGACATTAACTTTACCTGAACATTTATAAAAACAACAAAAATGTCCTTAACAATTGCACTATGAAGTTTTTGCCAAAAACAGGTGTGCAGTGTAGGGGTTAATTACCAGGGACTGGTGCCAGTGAATTTAAGTCATCATGGAGCTAATATGAAAAACATCTCCACAACAGCTCAAACATGCAAGACAACTACCAAGTGGGAACAAGCACTGTGGTCCTCTGCAGTAAGGGCTCCAGATAGCACAGGCAGCTGGACATGGAACTACCACTTCCTCCTTTCCTTGGGGAGCACCAGAGCAAAGAAGCAGGTCTCAAGTGGTGCAAAAAGAGCACCACCTAAACACACCTAAAGTTGGAGCCCGAGTCCTGCCACTCAAGGGTCTTGCTCACTCATGGAAGACAGAAGAAAATGTGTATATACTGGTTAGCATTGTAAATGTGTTGCACATCTGTGGTAGGAAAAAAAAAATCCAGGTTTGACAGAATCCATGCCAAGCTTCCAAGGAAAAGGTTAGAGTTGTAAGCCAGTCAGGATGGGTCAGGAATCTCGTACCATATCCAAAATGCAAAGGCAAACTAGTACAAGGACAGGTCCATCAAGGAAGTAAGGTCTGGATTCCTATGATGTACTGAAAAATGTCTGCTCACACCAAAGAAGATGAAAGGCGAGATGATAGAATTCGGAAATGAAATGCCTTTCCAAAAGTGAACGGTACATGGAAGTGCATCTGCGGGGAAGTTCGAATGCATCACAGACTTCAATATGCAGCAAGATGGAGACAGACAGAATGACCATTGGCATATAGAAAGGCTGATACCTGCTTGATGGGGTTCTGGGAGTAGTTGTTTTCCCCAAGAAACATGTAACATAACCAACAGTATGCCCCTAACCATATGGCCTCACAGAGGAGTCAACAACCCATGCACTACCCATAGTCATAGTCTAAAACACACACTCATGAAGTAAAACAGAAAAACAAACAAGCAAAATTGTACCCCCACAGAACCAAGTACAGTACAAAAGGTGGCCTGCACTTTTCAGGGAAAAGAATTGCGACCCATTATCTCGAGATGACTCAGGAAGGACCAATTGGTCTAACATCAGTGACAGGACTGACTCAGTACTGCCCGGTAGCAGGAGCTACAGGATGCCACCTGTTGTAAGCTTTATGCACTAAGGAATTTAGGCACAGATCGGGGGAACTATTTTGATTTTGAATGAATCACTTGTGGAGTCATTTGGCAGTTTCAGTGCTTTGTTTTTGTGAACTATGCAGTGGTTTGTATTGCTTCGCTTACTTTCTGGGTACTCTCTCGGTGGGTGATCATAACAATCTACAGTTCTCTACACCTCTGAGAGGGGAAGCCGGGTACTGGCTTTCTTTGGTAAGTCAAGTCATATGACCAATGTGACTCGGTAGTGGGATGCCATCTCGGCAAGGCAACATCAAGGATCCACTGAGGCCTCCCTCAGAAATTATTAGATTTGGTTGAGTGGTTTTCCTAATGCTTATTTGTCCTGATGACTAGTAGATTTATTAATTTCTTGAGCATTTTCATCTTTTTCTGGTTAATATTAGTTTATTTATAAAAAGATCACGGGGGATGATCTACAGGGAAAAACATATAGTATGCTTTACCACATTACTATATTCCCATAATGTGTGTGTACAACACATTAAATACCTTATCATGTATGATTGCCAGATCATGATGATGCTAGGCAAGCTTAATAAATATCACAGCATTGCCGACTACTGTACATATAAAGCACAAATTATACACAGATGTGGTATGATATACCAGTACTGTGATATACCAGTACTATGATATAACAGTACAGTACTATGATATACTAGTACAGTACTATACAGTACTCATTATACACTGCTTTATTTGTTGCCTGAGATATGCAGACTTGGGAATTCATCTCTTGATCAGCTATTATCAGAAGATATTCAGTTATACTGTAGCTTTATTAATAATGTCTAATGTCAAAGTGGTTGACAAACTAATATCCTGCTATTGACCATTTGATTGCCAAAATTTGTTATGAATTTAACTGGGTTGAAGGTTCCATGTTTAACAAAATACAATTTTGTTTTGTAATACTGTACTTAATTCAATGCAGGAAGGGAACACAGAGGGAACAAATCCTTTGATTTTCTCTTTGGTTGCTCTGACTATTGAATATGCTCTTCAGATATTCTCAACAGATAATACAGCTCTGTGATACATAATAATATGTGTGAGATCAAGGAAAAACTAGCTCTGTCTTTTATGTGAATGTTTTGTATTGCATTAGTAAATAATGTGTATATTATTTTGACTCGAATATAATTTTCTTTCAGGCACTGGAAATACCAACACAGATGGGACATACAAACCATCATTCCTCACAGACCAAGAACTGAAACACTTAATATTAGAGGCGGCTGATGGATTTCTCTTTGTAGTAGCGTGTGACACTGGGAGAATTATCTATGCATCGGACTCCGTTACTCCGGTTCTCAATCAGCCTCAGGTGAGCAGTTATCACAGTGCAGGGAAGCTGAAAGACATGAATTGGTGACAAATAAACATGTATATTGTATTGGCAAGACTAGGGAAAATATAATGAGGTTACATTTATCCAAAGTAATTGACAGCATTGAATACCTGTGTTTAGATTGAGACTTGTTATATTAGGGGCTGTTTGTGTCTGTTGCTCTTGTATATATTTATATATACAGTATAGTACTGTGTGTGTGTGTGTGTGTTTTATTTAATCAGTGAAACCTGTAACATTCGCAGTATTGCACATATTTTGATCATGTGATTATGTGAAATGGTAAATATTAGAAATTAAAATATATAAAAGATGTATAATCTTGTCAACCTTGGATAACTAAACATTATTTTAAAGGATCTTATTTGTGACATTTATACTACAGCACTATTTTTATTGCAGTCATTTGAAAGTCACTGTCTAGTATGTGCTTTAGAACTTAACTGTAAAGAAAAAACTGTCTAATCTGAATCATATGGGGATCCACCCCTGATCGAGTTAACAGAGTATTCAAGTTAGCCAAATTTTTACTGGGAATGTCGAAAAATTTGACATTCAAATTTATTCAAGTTTCTTGTTTGGCAGAAATTGAAATAACCCAAATTTCTATTTGAATTCCGAAGTTAAACAATTAAACCCAAAATTCAGACTTTGAATCATTTGCGTATATTGCCTCATTACTGGACACGGAAATTTAAAACTTCAGATATATATCAATAAAATCATCAAATGGGTAAGAGAAACTACTTGACAGCAATAAACAGCAATAAATTCCAGCTATAATACTAAGTTATGGAAAGAATGAGGAACTTTTCCCAAAGAATGGCTCTAGGAGTAATGATATAGGATGACTTAACATTCAGCAAGCATACCTTGAGGTTACCTTGAGGTGCTTCCGGGGCTTAGCGTCCCCGCGGCCCGGTCGTCGACCAGGCCTCCTGGTTGCCGGACTGATCAACCAGGCTGTTGGACGCGGCTGCTCGCAGCCTGACGTATGAGTCACAGCCTGGTTGATCAGGTATCCTTTGGAGGTGCTTATCCAGTTCTCTCTTGAACACTGTGAGGGGTCGGCCAGTTATGCCCCTTATGTGTAGTGGAAGCGTGTTGAACAGTCTCGGACCTCTGATGTTGATAGAGTTCTCTCTCAGAGTACCAGTTGCTGGTACCATGCTGGTACAGAGTACCAGCATAACAGACCCTGGATAATAGAATTCTTGGAGAATAGAAGAACTCAAAACCAAGTATAGTACAGGTGAATTACAGGCAAACTAGAGCAAACATGGCATCAGCCTGTATAATGATATAGTAGAATATGAGAACTTTAAAATCCAGGTATTCCACCACAATGCAGGAGAAGTTTCTGAAAGGAAAAAATGCAGAGAACAGATACTGCACACATTGATATGGTAAAACTCCTAAACTACTGGGATCAACTCACAAGTGCTCAAAATGTACTGTCTGGAAAGTAGACAGTAGAGGTATTACATTATAGATGCATGGATGTAACCTGAAGTTCAAATCACAAATATTCACAATGAAATATATAACAACTTAATGGAGTGAAAGATAGGATACGAACTGCAAAATATATCCAAGGAAGAGTAGAAGTATCATGGACACAATCGGAGAATACTGCATGAGCAGCACGGGCTCATGGCTCCACCTCCCTCTACCAAACAAAAAAATATTGCTTGAACAAAAGTGGACATTTTCATGGGGCAATTTAACAAATTCTTAAAGGAAGTGGAAGATAAAGTAGATTGTAATGGATATGTAGACCTACTGGCTTCCCAAACAGCCTAACAAATCAGGTTATCACAGGCAAGCCTGTAATGAAAACAAACTACAGATAAACGACAAATGGTAAGGAACAAGTGTGTGTTACAGCACTTTGTAAGAAAGGAGCAAATTACAGCATTTTATTCATATTGTGAGAGAGAATTCATGTGAAGCTGTCTACCCCAGGGCTTGTAAAGCAGTGGAGTGAGGTAGTGCTTGTTTTTCTATGATTCTATTATCGTGTGACTGTCATTTATTAGTCATAATAAATGGCTGATATTTATAATTCTTAATGTCTGTAACCATTTTTCTTTGCTATTTATCATTTTTTCTGGGCTGATGACTAACCAACCATTGAAGTTCTAAACAGAGTAATTATAATGTATTTTTATATTATATAGCGGATATATTGAAAATTTTCAGAGCGACTGGTTTGGGTCAAGCGTTTATGAACATGTTCACCCAGAAGACGTAGAAAAGGTCAGAGAACAGCTAAGCACACAGGAACCTGCTAATCAAGGACGTATATTGGATCTGAAAACTGGCACTGTAAAAAAGGAGGGTCACCAATGTAAGTATACTGTCACAAAGATTAATTATTGAAGTGCATGTTTAGTTTCCGTCAGTCACTTGCAAAAAAATAAGATACAGTATTTAAATTTACAATATTTTAAATAGTTGTACAAGGTATATGTTGATTAGCTTCCCTTTTCCCAATTAGCCTATACTGTCCTTGAATGTAGAATAGGGTAACCTCTAAAAGCTTTTGTAGTCACATGACAATAAGCCAAAAATTTAATTAGAAGCATGAGAATCTGTTAGGGTATGAAACTATAGTATATAAACACTGGCATACAGTATTATTGATTTATTATATACATATTATTTGTTTAATTTTGTGTGTGCAGACAATAAGTCACAATTACGTGGCTTCAGATATGAAGACTAGACCACACACCAGAAAATGAGGAGACGACGGCATTTCTGTCCGTCCTGGACCATTATCAAGTCGATCAAGTCAAAATCGACTTGATAATGGTCCAGGATGGACCAAAACATTGTCGTCTCCACATTTTCTGGTGTGCGGTTTAGAGCTTCATAATTTTGTATGTACTGTATTTTCATTGATCTGTGATCTTTTACAGCATCTATGAGATTGTGTATGGGATCCAGAAGAGGGTTTATTTGTCGGATGAAAGTAGGCACAGTTACCCCGGAGAACATGAACTCTGGTCACCTGAACAGATTACGACAAAGAAATTCTTTAGGTCCTGCTAGCGATGGACACAATTATGCAGTTGTCCATTGCACAGGCTACATAAAAAACTGGCCCCCAACTGGAGTTCAGGTAAGCTGAAGGAAATTCAAGCCTGTATTTAACATGCTGTAATTGGTTTTCTCTATACAGTATAGTATTCAACTCATTTAATCATTTGGCTATTATAGCTTTATTTTCTCTGGTTGAATATTATATGTATATTTTTTAATTGATTTTTAAACAGTGATATTTTTCTTTTATCCTATATATACCAGCATATGTCCATACCTTTAAAAAAAGCCTTACATTTCATTATTGTGCTGTACCATTATTTACAAATTCTAAGTGATGTCACTTACTTAACTTACTTACCATCACTTAAATTGTACCTTAGTCAATACACTAATCAAGTATAGTATATCACTGTACCATGCACTAATTGTCTCATTGTATTGTTCAGTAATTAATTGCAGCATTGTAGCATGCACCAAACAAGAGTGCAAGCTGTAGTCGAGAGCCTGATCAGCCAAGATTGCCTATCACTGTTTCCTTACTGCATACTAACCACCTCGCCTCACAATAATTCATGTTCTCTATGTGCATCTCTCCATTCTTCCCCCATACATGTTTAATGGTGTAAAAGGTAGAGTTCTATGTGCAAAACCATGCTTTCTAAATGCATGTCTTTCAAGGGAGTCGGTCGGCCGAGCGGACAGCACGCTGGACTTGTGATCCTGTGGTCCTGGGTTCGATACCAGGCGCCGGCGAGAAACAATGGGCAGAGTTTCTTTCACCCTATGCCCTTGTTACCTAGCAGTAAAATAGGTACCTGGGTGTTAGTCAGCTGTCACGGGCTGCTTCCTGGGGGTGGAGGCCTGGTCGAGGACCGGGCCGCGGGGACACTTAAAGCCCCGAAATCATCTCAAGATAACCTCAAGAAGGGTGAACTAAATATTCCAAAAACATATCCTTGGTGGGTTACACTACCCCATCTTCATTGTAGATAGGATGCTTACCAAGAAGACACTTGATATTGATGCTTAAGTACCTTTCATTGATGTTTGGATATTGAAGGTTATTCATTAAATGTTATAACATTAAAAAATGTCATAATGTTATTGCAGATGGATCGTGAAGAGGAAGCACATGGTTCCTCTCACTGCTGTCTGGTGGCAATCGGTCGGCTTCAGGTTACCTCAACTCCCAACACATCAGACCTCATGGGATCAAACTCTCAAAATGGTTAGAGAAAGTGCCTTCTTTCATTGATGACACTTTGACTAAAATTATATTTTACATGCATTTCTTGTATGATAACCCAATATACAGAATTTCACTTGAACCTAATTGATAAATTATGAGTGATATCTATTATTGTACAGTATATTGAATTTGCTTTTCATTCATTTGTGCTTTTCATTCCGTTAACCCTTTGGTTACGACAATGTTTTTCAGTTATAACCCTTCCGAGGGTCGTAATGCACCCAAAAAAACTAAATTTTTGACATCTGTATTTTTCTATTACAGATCTAGTAATAGGCTCTTTCTGTGTGTACCATTAAAAAACTAGTGAAATAATAAACACTACTTTTTTATTTATTTTTTTTTAGTCCAATATAAAGATTTAGGGTTAAGTGTTCAACTACTATGCCTCAGGGTTTTTCCAAGGCTTCATCTATTGTAATATTGAGCCCATCTACAAAAATCATCAAAAACATGATTGGAGCCATATTAAGAGTGTTACCATTCATACCCTAATATTTTCCATGCTCTATGGGCTGATTTCATTGGGTAAAAACTTAATTTCAACCTTCCTTATGAAGGGCATCTACCAAGAGAGTCTGTCTGTAAAGAGATTTAACTACATCTAGTATATTTCTCACACCCTAGCCTTCAAATCTCATTTTCAAAGGAAAAATTTCAAAGGAAAGAAAAAAGGAAAAAGTGTTAAAAGTAACCATTATAGGGCACAGAAAGAGCATACTGTATGTATAATGTTGGCCTTATGGGCAAGAAATGAAGTTATAGTACTTCTAATGAGTGTGCCTTTTACTGCTTTGTGAAATATTATTGGGTTACCATTATTATTGGTTATATTAAGAAGGGTTGATTTGATTTTTACTTCAACAGAGTTTATATCTCGTCATGCTATGGATGGAAAGTTCACCTTTGTTGACCAGCGTGTGATGACTGTGTTGGGGTACTCTCCGCAGGAACTACTAGCCAAGCCTTGTTTTGATTTTTTCCACCCAGAGGATCAGACGCACATGAAGGAAAGCTTTGATCAAGGTAAAATATTTTAATGTTTGTCAATAAATATATAAGGTCTTAAAACTCATATGGGATGATGTTGCTATTTTCTCTTCATTTTCATGTACTGTACTGAAATTCATCTCTTGATATTCAGAAAATTAGCATTTGCATAAAAATAATTGGGCCTTCATTTTTTTAATAAAAATATTACAGTGCATATCAACACAATATCTGACAGTAACTTGTACTAAACATTTGTACTGAATTGCTATAATATTACTATGCAACTTAAAGCTATTTTCTGTAATTGCAAGACTTAAAATTGATTGTAATTTAGAAAACTTCATATTTTGTTTCCAGTATTGAAACTGAAAGGTCAAGTGATGTCCGTTATGTACCGTTTTCGAGGAAAGAATCGAGAGTGGGTGTGGCTGCGAACATCTGCGTTTGCCTTCCTCAACCCATATACTGATGACATTGAATACATTGTTTGCACAAATACAGCTGCCAAGTAAGTTCAGTGTAATATTGTGTGTTTATTTGAATGGCTTCTCTGAATATTTTAAGGACAATAAAATTAGAAAAGTAGTAGCAACAATCATAAGGCTGCTGTAGGTAATCATACATACAACATGTATGTATGTAGGTAATACATACAACAATCATAAGGCTGCTGTAGGTAATCATACATACAACATGTATGTATGTAGGTAATACATACAACAATCATAAGGCTGCTGTAGGTAATCATACATACAACATGTATGTATGTAGGTAATACATACAACAATCATAAGGCTGCTGTAGGTAATCATACATACAACATGTATGTATGTAGGTAATACATACAACAATCATAAGGCTGCTGTATGATATAAATGGTAATTTATTTATATTGGGATTTGCCTATTTTCCTCTTGGGATACAATTTTAGTTTCCACTGAATTGATTTATTTAAACATATAGATGTGTGATGAATAAGAGTACCTGTTATATATTTCATTTATATTTCAAATAAATAATATATATAATGTATATTAGGAAAAATATACATTTGCTACAGTAATCTTTAGTGAGATGAGATACTGCCTTGTGACTCATAAATACCCATAGTACAGTACAACCTCGATTCAACGTACTATATGGGACCGACCCCAGTTCGTTGGAGCGTTGGATTCGTTGCAAGAGGTGACCTTCAGGAGGCGTTTGCATGTGTCTTTATTTTTCTTGTAGACAATAAAAATGCATTATCATATTATATACTGTACCTATATATTATTACTCTACTAACAAATATTGTTACATTTGTTATTTACCTTATTGTTGGAGTTAAGTCCATCTTGAAGTCTCATGGAGTTGTGAATGCTGTACAGTAAATACATACTGTAGTGTATTATGCCGTTAACACTGTGTTGAGTAGTTCTGTTGTATGTTGAGTACTACAATAAAGTTTATGAAAACTATTGTACACTAAAATTACTGCAACTTTAATTTTAACACTATATTTTGATTTTTCAAGAGGCTGGAGTGTTCATTCCGTGACTTTGTTGGACATATCAGCACAATCAAGGAACATCTGTGCACCATGTCGGCTCCAAATGCACTCATTGTGTCAGTGATGGCTGACTGGTGGGTGGATGGGCAGGCAGGGAGGGAGGGAGGCAGGGAGGGGGGGGAGGGAGGCAGGCAGCGAGGGAGGGAGGCAGGCAGGGAGGGAGGGAGGCAGGCAGGCAGGCAGAGCTTGGGAGAGAGGCAGAGATTGGGAGGGGGTAGGCTGGAAGGAAGGCGGGCAGGCAGAGCTTGTGAGGGAGAGACAGGGAGGCAGGCAGGCACGGAGGGAGATTGGCACAGAGGGAGGCAGGCAGAGCTTGGGAGGGAGGCAGGGAAGGAGAGGATGGAGATGGATTGATGGAAGGATGGAGGAAGGGATGGAAGGATGGATGATTTGAGGGTGTGTGTGTGTGTATGGGGTGTAGGGGAGGGGGGTGGGGGAGGTGTGTCGGTGGTGGTGAAGGGACCGACTCGGTGTTAACCATAACTCTGACCCAGTTAACTTTTTTTACCTTGATTTGTTTCTTCAATTCTGGATGGATGGATGGAGAGAGAGAGAGAGGCACGGAGGGAGGGAGGTATGGAGAGAGAGAGGGGGATGGAGAGAGAGCGAGGGAGGGAGGGATGGAGAGAGAGAGGGGGGATGGAGAGAGGGAGGGATGGAGAGCGAGGGAGGGAGGGATGGAGAGAGGGAGGGAGGGAAGGATGGAGAGAGGGAGGGAGGGGGGATGGAGAGAGGGAGGGAGGGAGGGAGGGAGGCAGGGAGGGAGGGATGGATAGAGGGAGGGAAGAAGGGAGGGATGGAGAGTGGGAGGGAGGGAGGGATGGAGAGTGGGAGGGAGGGAGGGAGGGAGGGATGGAGAGTGGGAGGGAGGGATGAAACACGCATGGTGCTGTGTGTACAGGGATTAGACCCGTCCACTCACTCACGCTGGAGTTGTTCTACTAACATACAGTAATTTCTCAAAGAGCAGATGTCTATCATATTACAGTATATTTTCGGTTTTATTTAGTTTAGTTTAATTAGGATAATAAAAAGCTATTAAACACTGGTTTTAGAAATTATTTATTAATATGAAACTTTCAAAAGTCATGGGTCCCTGAACTATGACGACACACAGATGAAAGTGAGTGAAACCTCACTGTAAAGTGAGGTTTACAGTACAGTATTCTCTTATCTGTCCACCCTCACTCATCTTGTTTCATCACAGAAAATGTCTATAAAGAGATTTTACCACATGTAGCTAGGTAATCACGCTTCATCCTTTAAATTAATGTACAAAGATACGTGTGCCCCAAATCAGTGAACGAAAATCATGGAAACTCAGTTGTTCACTTGTGTGGATCACTGGCTGTGTTTGTGTGGACCATTTTGGCTGGTGTTTGGTTCATATGGTTCACTTGTGTGATCCAACTGCTTATGAATGAATTATTAATTGTAATCTGTGATAGAATGAGAGAGTTTTCCACCACTCTGTGAACTCTGTCCCAAAATCGTAAGCTTGTGGACCACTTGTGGTCCACATGTGTGGTCCACATGTGTGGTCCACTTTTGTGGTCAACTTTTGTGGTCCACTTGTGTGGTCCACTTGTGTGATCCAACTTGTCATATGAAAGAATTATTCATTGTAATCTGTGATAGAATGGGAAAGTTTTCCACCAGTCTGTGAACTCTGTCTGGACATTGTAAGTAAATCCGAACATCCCTCGCTTCGGCGAACCATTGTTCGTCGAATCGGGTGAGTAAATTCGACCTGAAAAGTGTGCGAACTAGCCGGAGATTCGTTGAATCGGAGTACGTTGAATCAAGGTTGTACTGTACTGATATACTGTTCCCTAACATAGTTTTTTCATAAATATTATTATAATTTTGCAAATAAATTAGTAAATGGTTATTCTGTTGATAGAAAATGCTATGTGCATTACTGTACTCAAAATTACATTTAATAACAAAAATTAAATTACTTATCACACACCTGATCTACCTGCCTTGAAGCCATAGGCCTGAATTTTATAAAGTAAGGCACTAAATTAACATTTGTATAGTATAGGAATTTATTTCAAATAAGTGCTACTGTATATTGTTTTATACTACATTAGGCATAATCATGACACTAGTGGGTGAATACAAGTTACTAACCAAATTTATCCTCTTCCTAAAAATGAATTTCCAAGGCCTTTTGCCTCATAACACTATGGAAAGAAGGTGGCATAGTGCCTCATCTTAAGGCCTCCAGTGGTACATTACACTTGACCTAACAGTTGCTTCCTTTTGAGCTGCTTTGGCAGAGCTGCTTCCTCCTTAGTTTGTGCCTCAGACTCTAAAGTCTTCCTTCTCTCCGTCTCCCATTCATTATCCAAGCCCATTTGGTTTCTCAAAAAAATTTCAGATTTGTGTGTGTAGGCAGATTGAGAACCTTGCTTTAAAGATGCTTTTGGTTTATCTGTCCTTGAGTGGATCAGGTGCACTTTCCTGCTACAGCCATATGTTGCTATCTCTGGGTTTCTGAGTGGATTCAAGCTATGTCTTTTTCTTAATCATTGAACCAGGATGCCCTGTACTAAAGCAAGATGGACTGCATCACAGCTATGTGCTTTGCATTTATCCTGGCTGCTGCTGCTGCTGCATGATACAAACAACATTTAGATCATGCTGGGATAATTGTTCTTGGGTTTTGTCTTGGATTACCTGTTCAGATTATTTGATGTACTCTTGAGAATTCATTTTGCTGTAATGTTCTTCAAAATGGTTTTAGTAATGAATAAGATGATGTCAGATGATAGTATTGCTGGGAGAATATATATTTATTTTCAGCATAATTATCTACTGTCCCAATTTCATGGGTTGAGATGATGGGGAAGCACCGAAAAATATTGCAATAAAATGAAGATTCAACATCAGGGAAAATAGTTTATATGATAAACAATGTATCCTTTTTATTAAAGACATTAGGAACATGAGATAGTTTTGTTGTAAGGCTTCTAAATTTATTATCATTAACAAATATTAATTATTTGAAATTCTTCGTTCTCTGCCTATAGGACCATGCAAGGTGGAAGTGAAATGAGTGGTAGTGCCTCTGAACAGCAAGAAGTTAGCCCTCTAAACAGTCAGTACTCGACACACCAGCCGGGGATTGAGTACTCCTTGCAACGGCAACGTGAGCTATACCCGCACATGATCCAGCCACACATCCACAGTAAGTAAATGCTCAAAATATCATCAATACGATACTAAACTTTATAAGAGTATTTTGTTAACTAATTATTGATTATTTAAAACTAGCTAACATAGCTGGCATTTTAGATATATGGTACCGAGTTATATAATGGAATATTCCTCAGTAGGAGGTAAAGAGTCACAGTGAGAGGGAAGATAACGGTGTGAAGAGTGGCAATGAGTGAAATACCCCAAGAGTTGGTACGAGGACCAATCCAATTCATAATACTGTATACATAACCTGACAGAAAATAGATTGCATCATATCAATGTTTGCTGAAATGCCACCACACATTTACAAACTCCCTGACATATTTCCTAAAAATAAGGCAAAAAAAAAAAAAAAAAAAAAAAAAGGGAAATGACCTGTCTTAAACTGAATTTGACTTCTCGTGCATTTTTCTCATTTAGTCCCTACTCTCTTGAGCACCCATTCACTATGTATATTTAACTTCTTGGTCTTCCTTTATGCTCCAATTCACTTAAATATGCTCTCTTAACTATCATCATCCATATATTCATTGTTAATTGAAATTTGAATTTGTCTTTCTGCAGTAATTGTCCTTTGTAGTCATGCATTCTAACCAAACTTTTCATTGTTCCCTTGGCCATTTATTTTCCATTGTTTCCTTTACAACTAGATCCGAAATGCTTCATAATTTTGAATAATATTTTGTGTTTTAGATATCACGTGCTTTTTCTTCTATAGATTCAGGACGACCGAGCAGTACGCAAGGAGTGTATAGCGGATATGAAGCGGGTGCGTCACCCTTGGCTAGCTACTCTCCAAGCACTCCACAGGCTACACCCCTCACAACCCAGGCATCATCCAGTATTTCACGAATCACGAAGTCGTCATCACCACCTACAACTGCACACGCCACAACGTGGTCTAATCCACATATAAGACAGGTATATCTTGCCCATCTATCTCACATTTTTAGCTATAAAGTTTTAATAGCTCTCATAATTTAGAATATGTAGCTGATAAGAGTTTAGTTTGCAGCTACAAAAAGAGAAGCCTCAAATTTTACTTGTCTTCAATGACATTAAATAATTGAAGTATTCAGACAGCCCATGATTTTCACAAGGGTTAGATTCCTGTAAAACCTATTTTAAGAAGGCTCTACACAAATTTATCTTAAAGATACATATGGGGAAAATAGTTAGGTACTGTACTCGCCTAATTGAACTTACTTAATTTTGAGTATGTGTGGGAGAGTGAGTGAGCCATTATATTTGTAAAGTGGTGTCAATACTGTTTTTATCAACTAAAGATGACTTGAGTATGAAATTTACACTTATTTTTCTCAATTATTTAGAATTACATTTTTTGTATTCACTTACAGGCTGAAGGATATAGCTATACTAGCAGCATGAGTCCATCACGATCTCCTTCAACTCCATCATATACACCATTAAGCTCTTCAAGTCGCTCGCTACCTTCATACACAGCTCCGGCCTCCTCAGGTAAGTAACTTAGCTATTTTGGTACAGCTTTAAGAATAAGTGATCTCTTCCTTGAAAATATTTACTGGGATATGTTTGTTTTATTTGTTGGGTGTTCACTTATGATGAAGTGAGAGTGTTCATGAAAATATTTACTGGGATATGTTTGTTTTATTTGTTGGGTGTTCACTTATGATGAAGTGAGAGTGTTCATGGATACCAACCGGGCTGTAGTCGATATGTCGGCCTGCGGGCCACTCCAAGCAACAGCCTATTGGTTCAAGGTCTCGCAAGTAGAGCCTAGCCCTAGGTCAGGCTTGGGAGTAGAACTACTCCCAGAATCTAGGTACAATCAGGTACATAAACATGCTTTTATTTGTGGGTTTAGTGTGCACTACTCACTCCTGTAGCCCATCCTGTACAGCTTGAATATATACTTTCTTGAATTTGTTTGAATGTTGTCATCATCATTTTGAATGTTGTCATCATGTTGTCTTCAGTGTCTTCGTAAATCAGATTTCTCAGGTTCACTATTTTTCATATTTTATAGTGCTGTCTTATCAAATTTGATTGAAAAAACATGAAAAAATCATGGACCATTATCAAGTTGTGTAATGACTTCACACAACTTGATAATGGTCCAGGATGGATCAAAACTCATTGTTTCTCCATCTTCTGATGTATGGTTTGGTCATCATATTCACCTTCAGCTGTCTCAGCATATTCCTGTAGTCTCTTTAGTCCTTGAAGGATTTCACCCTCTGGGTGGCCTTCCTGTTGACTCTGACCATTCTGTTAGTGAACAATGTGCCTTCTGTTGGAGCAGTACTGCCTTAGTGTTCATTCCTGGGGATTGTCTTATCAAACTACAGATACCTTCTTTTCTGATGAAGAATGGGTCCTGTCATGTCCTTCTCATTGAGTTATTCTTTCATCCAGAAATCATCATGCCGTCTGTCTTATTGATGCCTTGTGTTGGTATTTTGAGTTCTTGATTCTTTGGCTTTTACCTTCTTCAGTATTTGCTTCATGTTCCCTTGTTCCAGCACTTGTTTGTAATGGCAAACAGTTAATCAATAGGGTGGTTAAGTCCAGTCTGTTCCTGGGCATATGATCTCTGGAATTATACTGCTCTGTCTTCTTTCCATCTGTGTCTACAGCCAGTATTCCAACCCAAAGTTTCTAACAGGGTCCTGGTGACTCGGTACTTACCTGGGATGGTAGTTTCTAGTCTGAAGTGTCTGGTTCAATCTGTGGGGTCCTTTGTCATGGTTAGCAGTTTGGTTCCCATGAGGCCTGCATAGTGAGTAAGCTGATGGTAGTAACCAAGGAGTGCCAACCCGGATATAAAGTGCTGAGTATAAGGAAATTTCCCTTTCTAGTTTCCACCTCAGTAGCTGCTCATTTCTGCCCTCGAGTTCCCGTTTGTTGTGTTGGGTTTTCAGTGAGGCTCAAGTGTGGGGGGATGGCACACCCTAACCCTTGGGGAGCTTGGAGAGCCACTTCATTGCATTCAGGTTTATTGGCTTGGTCAGGAGTAGCTAGTTCAAATAGAGTTGTTTAGCATTTAGACATTTCCAAATATTTTCTTGTAAGTAAAGTTGTTGAAATGTTTCCTCTGTCAGTGGTTGACCTCGATTATGGGTCGATGTTTGGTCCTCATGAGGTCTCTAGCCATAATGAGTGGGCATGCAAATACATTTCCTGTCCCCAGTATCCTTAATGTGTCACTGGATTTCTGTCATTTTCACTGTTGTTCCTATATATCCTGGTATGGTAAGCTGATGGATGTTCTTGAGGTGTAATTCAAAATAGAAGACCACATTTTTGCCCTGGAGTCCTACTTTATTGTGTTTTGTTACACTTGACAAATGTTTTAGGGACACGTTTCATTGCAGAACTTTTTGTCTTGTGGAAGCGACAATTAGTTTTTATTGGTGGAAATATTATGTCATGTATTTATGCTCACTTTATATAGTATCATCTGGAGAATGTGTGTGTTTTTAATGTAAATGCTTAATGTAAACCTGGATAATTTTAATTTTGCTGGCATTACATTCTGCATTTAATTTTGCTGAGCTTATGACTGAAATGTTGTCATTTCACTGCAACCAGACGTCATTAAACTAAGCTCTGTCCAAGTGGAGTTTCACAGTACAATACTTGCAAATGCACATTCTGTCACTTGCACAAATAGAATTATTTGTTGGATAATCTGGAGTGTACTCTTGTTATTAAGTGTAATTTTTGTTCAGCTTTGTTCATATGAAATAAAATAAATTAAAGGTTTCACTAAATATTTGCTAGCTTTTAGCTGTAGTAGAGCCAAAGGTTCTGTGTAACTGAAAGATTCTCTTGCAGGAATGTGGCAGTATAGCAGTCTAGGTGCAGAGGGAGCAAGTGTAGGGCCATCCACCAGCTCAGTTCACCCCGGCTCTGGCACTGGTCACCAAGGTGGAGGTGCACCAGGCACTCAACCCGAGCTCAACGACATGTTGCAAATCCTTGACCCGTCTGGCTCCACAAACTTTGATGACCTAAACATGTTTGGCACTAACTTTGAATGAGAAGCATTGCTTTTAGTGTTGCATCCTAGGCCTGCTCATCATTTTTGAAGCACTTGGGTAGTATGGCAATGTTTAGGGCAAGTCTTGGCATCCACCATCCGAGAATTTTTGTTGTATCTCAGCAAGTGCCTCTGTGACAGCATTATCTAATTTTCTGGTTACCAGTTATTGATAATTTTGTATGTAGTCACCTCTATGAAGGTATAATGACAAATTGTTTGTAATTAGTATAAAGTTCAAATAATGTTGGATACTGAAGCTTGCCTATCAGCGTTGCTGCCTGAGAAGCTCTTGTAAGTGGTACGACACCCAGTTTACCAGAGGACATGGTTCACTGAGTGGATATTTAGGTGCTGGATAATGGAAGTGAATACTGACAGGTTATAGCCTTTAGCTATTGTATAGTGGGTGCACCACTTTCAGGACATCTTGTGTTATTAGGTCATTCAACCTCTTTCATATATGCATTAATTTCTTACAGTTTTTCTGTTCATATAGTATTTTTGAAGGCAGTATATCAGTTGAGAAAATCCAGCATTTATGGCTTATACAGTATTACCATACATAGTGCAACATTTGGAAAATATTTGTTGTAAAATAATGTTTCAATTGTTGTGCTGATAATCAAATTGCAGTCTGCAATTCTAATTTTTATTTGCTGGTAATCAAAGTGTTTCGTCCTTTATAGTTGTTACTCTTATATGGTCCCCTAAAAGGGGAACTAATGATTGAATTATTTTTTCATGCTATACTTTTATCTTAAGAATTTTTACCACACTGTATATTTATGCACATTTAGAAAGCTAGAGCTCAGGCACATGTCCAGGAATGTTATGCATTTAATGAAGAAAGTGTAAGTGTCTCAGTGTTTACACAAGCTACTTCAAGTCTAGTGGTAACCTAGCGGTATGACACGAGTCCTCATTAAAGTGATGTTTCCCTTCCTCCCCCACATTGGAATTTTCAATTCTTGGAATCAGTTAGAAGTATATTTTGTTTATCAGTTTTCCTCAAGCACCAGGCAGGTCTTGTGTTTTGTAAATGAGTCATAATGAAGGGAAAGAGTTGTTTCAAGTTCTCCTGCCTGCGTGTGTCAGGTCACGAGGAAGACGTTAGGGTGGTTAGGGACTTACTAATTGTTTTTGTATTTTTTTTATACATTACTGAACTAGGGTTTTGGGCACTAACATATGTCTTCATTTTGAAAACGTAAATTTTATTTGAATTTTTTTTATATTAAGTTGTTCAGGTGTTATATTTTGCAATATTAGATGGATTTTGAGATTGTAAATTTGAATTTTCGAGTACATTACTTTGTAAGTTGAATAACAATTATCAAGTTATTCTCTAATTTTTGTGGTTTTCCAAGCCCTTATTTTATTGAGTGCTTGGTTTGTACAATGACTTTGTAATATATATATTTTGTCCTCTTATGATGTCAGTACAAGGTATCTCAGTGCTCTGAGAAAACATTTTGCACGACTGGTGCCCTCTCACCACTATCTATTTAATTTTTTTACATATCATTCTTAACTAGAGGGACACAGTTGACTTTTAGCCCAGTTTAGCATTGGCCATGGATGTGAAAATCTATGGTTTTATAATATTTATATATTTTTTTAGGTACTTGCATTTGCTTTAATGTAAAAGCATGTACCCTGCAAAATGATAAACATACCAAATATAAAGCAAAGTCGATCCATGGGTTTTAATGCTTAACTGCTGACAGATGTTGAAGGCTGAAAATAAAGCTCACAAACATTATGCTTTTCAAGACAAAGTTATTGGCCATTTTAATTTATGCCAGAAGTGGAATGGCATATTGAATTTTTTTGTTTTTTTCAATACAAGTGACAGCACTGAATCGAGTATAACCTTTTACTTCATGCTCACATACTATGAAAATAAATCTGATGTTTCTATCTGGTATTGTTTAGAAAATGTTACATATTGGATAAGTCTACAAATAACCTTTAATGCCTTAATACAGTTAGGAACTCCTCCTTGAAAAGATTGTCTTTGATTGTCTTGTATAAAGCTTTCTAAGATGTGTTAATTTTATATTTTGTTTTGTTTGTATTTATAATGACTTATTTGAGGTTTACAGCATGGAGCTGAAGTTCATGGTATCCCTTCTTCCTCTGTCCATTTATCACATTTTCTCTCATATTTTTTATCTCTCTGCATGCATCACCTCATTCTGCATTACATTCCAGTTATCCACAACTTTCACCTGCAATCAAATTTGTTTGTCTTTACTTTCTCCTAGTTTATTTAATTCTTTGTGTAGCTGGAGTAACACGATCTTCCTGGTCCATTACATCCTCATTTCCTTCTATTTACCGGACTGATAAGCTCTAATTTTTCCCATCTATCTCTCATACCTCAGTTCTATTACCCATTTTGTAGCATGGCTCTGCTAACCTGCTGATGCATTTCTTTGTGTGTATTTGCGTGCACGCACACATCTAGTTGTGCTTGCTGAGGTTGAGCTTTGACTCTTCAGTCCTACCTCTCAACATCCAATGAACTGGTGTGCCCGTGCACGCCTGCACACCTGCCTTCCAGCCTATGCTCACAAACTGGTTTTTTTAAAGGAGCAAGTTCTCCTGGACCTTACCTCTTAATCATTAATATGCTAGTGAGATATTGTACAGTATATTCAAATTTTCATTATTTGTCATATTTACATTTGAATGTGTATGAAGTTAGCCTCCACTACTTCCTACTTATTACGTATGTTTTGGGTAGTATTTGTGTGTGCATTTGTGATGCATGCTGTCTTATTTGTGGTTGTGTGGAGAGAAGTTAACACTTGGGATTCCATCTCTTTGTTGTCAGTTGAGTGGGGCAATTACTCTAGACATTCCATTGCATTATCTTATTCTTTTTTTTTTTTAACGGATAACGTTAACACCCAACTCTTCCCTTTAGTTCATTCTACTTATTCATCTTCTATTCACTTTAGAGGCACTTCCTTGTGTGTCTGAGATTCTCATGTTTAAGATTTCCACTTGTGTTGTGTGATTCTATTTCCCTTCATTTGAAGCAGTCAGTGTTCATTTTGTATATTATGTCTCCCTTAGTTTTCCTTTTATTTAATATTCAATGTATCATACCTTCTGAGTCTCCTTCTTTCTAGTGGTCAGATTCAGTTCTCATAGTCTGTTTTCATTGTTTAGCCCCTTTATTTTAGGCATGAATATTATGGCAAATGTTTGATCAATTTTCTTGTTGAGCTCTGAGCATATGGGCTTTAAACTGATGAAGCACATTCTAGGAAAGACTTCACCTGGGTGATGAATATTGTGACTAATGATTCCCAGTTATGATTTCTTAAGGTCTTTCTTGTGTTATCTAGCTTGACATATGTCACTGACATTTTCCTGTTTTGCGTGCTTCCTTTCAATGGGCAATACAGTGCCCGCTTCAAGAGAAGGCTATCCTTCAGTCTGTAATATTCATCTGGTCACTGGTCTCCCATTTGGGTCCTCATTGCTTTGTCTTACTATTACTGAATGTCAATAACCGTATTATGCAACTTTAATAAAGTTGTCCTTCAGCATTTTGTGGTGTTCAGCTACCCTTATCTTCTGTATGATCCTCACATTACCAGTATACACAAACATTGACATGTAGGGATATAGACTCTCAGGTAAGTTAGTAATTTAAATGCACAGTAGCAGTCCTAGGCGTTCAATCCCCGACCGTCCAAGTGGTTTGGCACCATTCCTCCCCATCCCATCCCAAATCCTTATCCTGATCCCTTCCCGGTGTTAAATAGTTGTAATGACCTGGTGCTCTTCCGTGAAAATTCCCTCCCTCCCCACTTGCTACCCTTCCCCACTGACTTCTCCCCATGCAGTGCTTTCTATGTTTTCTGTTAAGTCTTGAACCTGGTTTAGTAACATTCCAGTTATCTCCAGCCTTTTTTTTCAATTTGTATTATATTCTCCATAAATAATGTCCAAATCTTTCTAGCAATCCAAGACTTATAGAGTAAATCCATTCTTTTTCCTACCTTGCCCTGGTCACTTTTTTAAACAAATTTACTAGATTCATTAAGCATGTTATTTATAGTAATGAAATTTAATCAATCCAAGTGTTCCATTTGATATATAATTATCTTCAACACCTCAATAGAGGAAGAGAGGGAATAAGAAGGCATGTAAGGAGAGAGAGTAAGAGTGAGTGAGTTAGAAAGGGAAGGGAATGGAACTATCAGGGGAAAGTGCCTGTTGTTGTTTTAGATTCAGCTACTTGGAACAAAAGTTCCAAGTAGCACGAGCTATGGTGAACCCGAAGTGGACTTGCCTGACACAGGAGCGGGGCTGTAACTGGAGAAAGTGCCAAGCCATTATGACTATATAGCACTTGGAAGGGGTCAGGATAAGGATTGGGGATGGGATGGGGGGAAGGAATGGTGCCCAACCACTTGAACGGTCAGGGTTTGAACGAGACCGTCGCTGTACTGCAGCCCAAGTGATTGTGAAAGAGTGAGTAAGAGAAAGAGAGAGTATTAGAAAGAGAGTTTGATAGAGAAAGAGTGAGAGTATAAGAAAGTAAGAGAGAGAGAGGGAGAAATATATTTCGCTTGGATATGGTAAATGTATTTGTGGTGAATAGATAATGAATTGTTACTTAAGGTCTTGGAATGGGTTGAAGCATCCAGTCTACATACCAAGATTTACTTATTCATGAACAACTCTTTACATCCCAGTTAAAGAGCCTGTCTCTTGGCACAGGCCATCCTAATGAATTGCCTAAAATTGTACTGGCTTCTTTTAGCAGCAACAGTAGACTGATGTGAAGCTGAAAGCATGAACATTCCTCTCAAATTGCATTTGAGTCGAGTGTTTCATGTTTTTTATCTATCTAAAATTGTATCTATTGAAACCTGCATTATTATTATTATTTTTGCTCCTTTGGAGCAAGTTTTGTTGGATGATCTTGCAGAAAAGGTTTTTGCATCTTTAAACTTTCCAGTCATCTTCATTAGACAATACAAAGGATAAGTGACAGTGATCTCATCAACCTGGGTTGCTGGTACTGTTGAACAATTGTCTCGTGTAGAGGTGGAAGCTAGTACAGTAACTCTACCCAATTGCCTTCTACCCTATAATTTCATTTCATTTATTTTAACTTTTACATGATTTGAGCCTCAAAGACCTCTCATTAGAAAGCCTATCATATTTTCCTTAAATGGAAAATTAGTCGGTAATTCAAGGCATCATTCAATTTAACTTGGTTTGTATGTGTACGCACATGTGGTTACCTGAGAGTGCGAGTGAGTGTGGAGGACTAACTTGTGATTATTTTGCATTTATTTATTTAGGTACTGCACTACTGTTTACTGTGACTTAAATCTTAGTTTTAAGACTGTGTATTGATTTGGCCTCGACCAGCTCTTTCTTCATTTTATTCCTAATATTCGTAACTCCCACATTGTAGTAGTGGTAGGTTGTTACAACTTTTTTGGAACATTTATGTTTCATGCTTCTACACGTGTCTCCTCGTTCAATTTCTCCTCATCTGAGACGGTATGAGCCTTGTCTGTTTTATTTTTGTCTTTTAGATACATTGTTAAGGCCATATTCAGATTTTTTTGTTTCCTGTATTAGCATCATGGCAGATCTATGGACCTTCATAATTATACTTTTGTTTCATGATGTGTGGGGTACGATGCTGGTGTTGCATACTCCAGGACTAGTCAAACAAAGGCTGTGTATAATGTTCTGGATTCCTTTTATAGGTTCTGAAACACTGTTCATAAGTTTGCTAATTTTGGGTATGCTGCTGATATCCTGGTTATGCGGCACTGGTATGAGACTTGGTTTGATGTTCGTTGTGTGTGTGTGTGTGTGTGTTTGTGCACGTGCATGCGCGTGTGTTTGGAGTGGGGGGGGAGCACGAAGAAGAAATGGGCAGGGTGTGTAAATTACCCAAGTGTAATTACACACCCTGTCCATTTGTGTGTGTGTGTGTGTGTGTGTGTGTGTGTGTGTGTGTGTGTGTGTACTCACCTAATTGTACTCACCTAATTGTGCTTGCGGGGGTTGAGCTCTGGCTCTTTGGTCCCGCCTCTCAACCGTCAATCAACTGGTGTACAGATTCCTGAGCCTATTGGGCTCTATCATATCTACATTTGAAACTGTGAATGGAGTCAGCCTCCACCACATCACTTCCTAATGCATTCCATTTGCTAACTACTCTGACACTGAAAAAGTTCTTTCTAACGTCTCTGTGGCTCATTTGGGTACTCAGCTTCCACCTGTGTCCCCTTGTTCGCGTCCCACCAGTGTTGAAAAGTTCATCCTTGTTTACCCGGTCGATTCCCCTGAGGATTTTGTAGGTTGTGATCATGTCCCCCCTTACTCTTCTGTCTTCCAGTGTCGTGAGGTGCATTTCCCGCAGCCTTTCCTCATAACTCATGCCTCTTAGTTCTGGGACTAGTCTAGTAGCATACCTTTGGACTTTTTCCAGCTTCGTCTTGTGCTTGACAAGGTACGGGCTCCATGCTGGGGCCGCATACTCCAGGATTGGTCTTACATATGTGGTGTACAAGATTCTGAATGATTCCTTACACAGGTTCCTGAACGCCGTTCTGATGTTAGCCAGCCTCGCATATGCCGCAGACGTTATTCTCTTTATGTGGGCTTCAGGAGACAGGTTTGGTGTGATATCAACTCCTAGATCTTTCTCTCTGTCTGTTTCATTAAGTACTTCATCTCCTATTCTGTATCCTGTGCCTGGCCTCCTGTTTCCACTGCCTAGTTTCATTACTTTGCATTTACTCGGGTTGAACTTCAACAGCCATTTGTTGGACCATTCACTCAGTCTATCCAGGTCATCTTGTAGCCTCCTACTATCATCCTCTGTTTCAATCCTCCTCATAATTTTTGCATCGTCGGCAAACATTGAGAGGAACGAGTCTATACCCTCTGGGAGATCATTTACATATACCAGAAACAGTATAGGTCCAAGGACTGACCCCTGCGGGACTCCACTTGTGACGTCTCGCCAATCTGAGACCTCACCCCTCACACAGACTCGTTGTCTCCTGTTGCTTAGGTATTCCTCTATCCACCGGAGTACCTTCCCTCTCACTCCAGCCTGCATCTCCAACTTTCGCACTAGCCTCTTGTGTGGCACTGTATCAAAGGCTTTCTGACAATCCAAAAATATGCAGTCTGCCCACCCTTCTCTTTCTTGCCTTATTTTTGTTGCCTGGTCGTAGAATTCAAGTAACCCTGTGAGGCAGGACCTGCCATCCCTGAACCCATGTTGATGCTGTGTTACAAAGTTCCTTCGCTCCAGATGCTCCACTAGTTTTTTTCGCACAATCTTCTCCATCAGCTTGCATGGTATGCAGGTTAGGGACACTGGCCTGTAGTTCAGTGCCTCCTGTCTATCCCCTTTCTTGTATATCGGGACTACGTTAGCTGCTTTCCAAGTATCTGGCAGTTCCCCTGTTGCCAGTGATTTGTTATACACTATGGAGAGTGGTAGGCTCAGTTCTCTTGCTCCTTCCTTTAGAACCCAAGGGGAGATTCCATCTGGGCCTATAGCCTTCGTCACGTCCAACTCTAGTAAACACTTCCTTACTTCCCCACTGGTAATCTCAAACTCTTCCAGTGGTTCCTGGTTAGCTATTCCCTCACTTACCTCTGGAATTTCTCCTTGTTCTAAGGTGAAGACCTCCTGGAATTTCTTATTCAATTCCTCACACACTTCCTTGTCATTTGTAGTGAATCCTTCCGCCCCTATCCTTAATCTCATAACCTGTTCCTTTACTGTTGTTTTTCTCCTAATGTGGCTATGCAACAATTTAGGCTGAGTCTTTGCCTTGCTTGCGATGTCATTTTCGTATTGTCTTTCTGCCTCTCTTCTCATCCTGACATATTCATTCCTGGCATTCTGGTATCTTTCTCTGCTCTCCAGTGTCCTGTTATTCCTATAGTTTCTCCATGCCCTTTTACTTTGCTGCTTAGCTAGCCTACATCTTTGATTAAACCATGGGTTTCTCATCTTCATTTCTCTGTTTTCCTTTTGGACTGGGACAAACTTGTTTGCTGCGTCCTTGCACTTCTGCGTGATGTAATCCATCATATCTTGGGCCGTCTTTCCCCTGAGCTCTGTTTCCCATGCTATATCTGTTAGGAATTTTCTTATCCCCTCATAGTTTCCCTTTCGGTATGCTAACCTTTTGGTTTCGGTATCCCTCCTCGAGTTCAATAACCCTTCTTCAATCAAGTACTCAAACACCAGTACACTGTGGTCGCTCATTCCTACTGGGTCCTCAAAACCGATTTCTCTTATGTCGGAGTCGTTCAGAGTGAAGACTAGGTCGAGTCTCGCTGGTTCGTCATTGCCATTGTGTGTGTGTGCGTGTGCGCGCGCATTTGCATGTTCACATGTAGATACTTCATACATATGTACATGCTGTATATCCGAAGACAATTGGTATATAAAAAATATAGGTCAGGTCACATATTCGACTTTTGTCAAAATTTTGAATTGGGCGTCAACACCATCTTCATAATTTTGAGGTATCAGTTTCTGTATTTGTTCCATAGACATTCTGTACTGAAGTTCCATCGACATTCCATAGACATTCTGTACCGTACATTATTACTAATGATAATTTTTCCTTCATATTTGCAACTAGTTTGGTATATTTCAGTTCTGTCCCAGTCAGTATATTTGTTTGTATTTTGAACACTAACAAATCATTTGTGTATATTTAACAAATAAGGCTTGTGTGTTCACTGACACTATGTATGACAAATTAGACTTTGCAAGTTATTTGATTAATTTCCAGTGTTATTTATATTTGTTTATTTCAGTACTTCAGTTAAATTGCTACTTATTCTGTTTAGATAGAAATAATGTTGTGAAAATTATCATCAATCACATAAACTAATTTACAGTTTCAAACCCTAAAGGAAATGCACATAAAGTTCATGAAAGATCTTGCAGAAACTATGATGTCAAATATAGCCCGATTGGCAAGGATGTGAAGATAAATTTCGACAAACACAAGACTGTTACGTTTACATAAACAAACATGGACATTTATCAAAAACAATAAAATCAGACCCTAATATTGACTGGTATAAAAGGAAATACATCACACAATTTGAAAATCAGTAATGGTAGTTTTCAGTGTCGCTTAGTTAAAGCCATAATGTAGTTTAGTTAAGTATTGTCAAAGGAGTTAGCAGATAAACGAGACTATAGAGATAGAACTAACCTTGTACTTGGGGCGTGAGGGGTATCTCAAGGTAGAGATTATATTCATAGTTCATTTACTGTACAGGATAAAATTAACTAATACCCTTTATTCAGTACCGTTAATAGTTTATTTTTAATTAGTAATTCTAACAAAAAATTATTGTGGCTACTAAGACATAAATACATTGAAGAAAATTTAGTGCAAGATAATTGTCAACATTTGTGCTGAAGTCATGAAAAGCTAATGTATTAGATGTTTTAGTTTGTTGCTCAAGTAATAACACCATTCACAAATTTTAAGATGAGGGTTGGTATGTTTGCAAGATACTGAAAGTCAAAAATGTCTTGGCTTGGATTTTTGTGTCTTCAGCAAGCTCTACATTTTCTTACAAGCACTCTTATTATATGCTTGAAGAAATGTTCTCAGCTTGCAGGTAACATGTCCTTCAACATCTGTTAAAATATGCAATTGGGTTACAAGTCGAGAAGCTACGACCTTTTTATTTGACACGTGTCGATGAGATTGGAGATAAAGTTGATTGTTTAAATGAGTAGCAAAACATATTAGTTTGTTTCAAACTCGTGTTCAAATAAACAAGTTTTAACTGCTGTCCCTCTAGCACATAATTATAGGTGAATAAGACTGATTTGCAGGACAATGCAAATTTAGGTCTTTAATGTGTGTATGCAAAAGCAGGCATGACTGTGTATGCATTAGAAGAATAACTTGTGTACAATGCAAGGTTTATATATATATGGAAACTATACCTGTAAATACAAACCATTTCTGTATGCAAGTGTGAATACCACTTATTTTATCTGTATTTTTAATGAAAACTAACCAAATTGGTAACGTTGTGCTGGTATAAATGTACATTGGTGTTCACCGAGTGATATGAAGTGAGGAAAACACTGGAAGAAAGTGGGAGGAATCTGAAAAAACTGTGTTAAAAGTGTGATGCAGTTCATTTGAGTTGAACACGAAAGTTATAGTGTATGTATTAATTGAGGTATTTAATGATTTTGTTAAGCCATTATTTGTGCATCAGTAAATATGAGGCACAAATTTGAATAGCTTTGTCAGTGGCCATATTAATATAAGGGAAGACTTTTGTCGTGGATTCCTTGATCAGGCCCAGGAGTGAGCCAGGGGCCACATGCTCCAGGATGCTCCAGGATGCTCCAGGACACTCCAGGATGCTCCAGGACGCTCCAGGACGCTTCACCAGTGCAATATTTGCTGCAGCAGCCATGCCAGGCTAGTGGGCTGCGGCCAACTCAATTTGATTTATCGGTTTCAACTGAATTAATAAATTTTTTGTACAACTGTAATTCAATTGAAAAGCAATTTAATGTTATTTCTACAGTCCAGCTAGTGCACAATTTGTAATTTTAAGGAAATTAACAAAACATGCAACATATTTATTGTTCCGAACTTTTCCTATGCCCTCTCTTCATTGATGCTGTTCAATACAACATGTCAAATACACATGGAAATATTCCTGTGTACTAAGCCTTGGGCTATAAAAGTATCAGATACATTATTAGATTCATCTCTACTAATTAATAACCATCTTAAGATGCCCATTTATATAATATAAGGATGCTTAAGGCAGAATTTTTTTTATAAAGATACAGTACTGCATTTTATATTTTATAAAACAAGTACCTTAGGCTGGCAAGGCACAGGGATTTGGCAATTATGAAAGCTCAAGATAGAGCTCACAGTTGAGTTAGACGTCTTTATTATATGCATCATGAAACTTCTTTAAATAATTACATTTCCGATAATTCTTAATTTAGTTTTCAGTAGATGAACTTATACTATGTTGGCAGGACCACATGGGATGCTCAATTACAGCTGGCTGTCTGTCAAGCTCTTCCCCCTGGTAATCTCATGCAAGTCTAGAAGATTTTGATCAGCTTCCTTGTGTCTTGTGACATCATTGTCTTTACTCCTTATCCTCAGGCTTCCCACCCAAGTCAAAATCTATTTATTAAGCAAACACATCAAAATACTTCATTAGTCATTCTGCTAAGAAAGATTTGGTAAGTACTTGTCTTGTGAGTACAAGGAACTTCAATAATATATTATAATAATTTTAAAGTACAAGGAATTTAGAGTGATTTAGCACTTCGCATATATTTTGATAATTATTTTTATAATTTTTTTTTTCTAAAATCTTTCTTTGAAGCCCTCGAGTGTTTACAGATAATAATTACCCCTCAAGTGATGTTGCAAATACATGTACTATACTTATATGTTGTAGTTGAAAGAAGGGATGGTGCATCACAATCTCTTGAGTTGATGAAGAAGCCAGTGATGGGCTAACATGGTTAGGAATTCACCTGTTCTTCGTGTGTGTAAATATTGGTTTTTAGTGATGTTTTGATATACAAGTGCAATGTTATATAGAACAATTATTTAAGTACATAGACTTAGCAGTATTAGTGTATGCTACCACACTTTTAAGAAGCTTATGTAAATTTCATGCATTTGCAACTGGAGGACAGGTGAACTCACTGAAATATTTGTCCTGCGTGTGGACTCATTACCTAGTACTACTTCTAATAACTTACACTTATCACACTTAAGTATGTAAATCTACTGACATATAAATAAACTTATGTCTACATATTGTGTGTTTTTTGGTAATGTATACACATTTTTGTTTTATTGCTGTTTTTTATGTTCTGTATCAAGTTGGAAAAGGCATTTATATATATATATAATATATATATATATATATATATATATATATATATAAATATATATATATATATATATATATATATATATATATATATATATATATATATATATATAATATGGAACTGGAGGAATTCCTCCAGTTCCTCATATGGTAGGCAGAAACTTTGAATGCTGTGTACATTTCCCATTTGTACTGCCATGCTGAGGTGCTGGAAATGGAAGCTGATAGCTCTAGGCTCTCCTGTTTCAGTTAGCTAGCACCCAGTTCTTTAAAAAAATTAGTAGCACTCTTACCCCCAAGTGCCAAATGTTTCAGAAGCAATGGGGACAAAATTGTAATTCAATGATTCTCTGTATGTGGCAGCACCACCCAGATGTGCAATGCCAAAATCAAGGTAGGTGTTGGCCAAGGTTAATACACATGTATATGCCCACATTGACTGCTTGCCGTTCTAAGCAACCAATAAGAATATCAGAGTTACAGGATGTTCGGTAATGGGGCTCTCTTTCGCCTGGACATTCAGCTGTGGTAAGGCTCTTCTTGATAATGTTGTTAACTTCACTATGCCTTGAGTGCCATATCCCTGTGTTTTAGCACTTTCTTTCGGCCATGCTGGCCGAAGCCATCGCCTAACTGAAAATACACCTATGCTTTGGTGTGGATTGGGGCAGTATGGCAGAGGTCACTGAAATTCGGAGGAAGTCTGGTGTGAGACATGTGACATTGGGGTTGCTAATAGGAAGTCACCTGCATGGAGGGCTGCTACTGCTGTTCTGCTGTGAGGCAAGCAATGTTGCATTGTGTTGTTGCAGCATCTAGGTCATCCTGCAGCAGCTTTGTCTTCAACAGGGGCATCCCAGCTGGATTTCTTGTGGGCTTTTGATGGTGGTGGTTGAGGTGCTGGGCCTGCAAGACATGCCCACTTAGTAGTACAGTGTAATACGTTGTGATTGTGTACCAATTGACCTAAGTAGTTGGGGTAGAATTTCCTTCAATAGGTTGTCAGATGCTGAGGAGGAGGACAGGAAGGCTGGTACAGTGATTTGTGTTGCTGTGCTAGTGCCAAGGCCCCAAGTCTGATGGAAAGAGAGGCTTGTTTCCAATGTAGGTCATTGAGAAAAAGGTTTAAAGACTTTTCTCTAACAGTGATTTCAGTAAGTGGTCATATTCACCTAGCTTTTGGCTATTAAAGGATGATGAATATCTCAAAGCAACCCGTTCTTGCAAATTTAATAAGTCAATATTGACTTATTAGTTGCGTGCATCGGTGACATACTAAACATAATAGTTTCCCTTGAAAAGCTTCATAGAAAACACCGACCTTACCTAACCTACTTAGTATGTTAAAATAAGCATCTTATAGCTTCGTAATTACAATTGTTACTTAACCTATTATAGGTATAGGTTAGGTAATAATTGTAATTACGAAGCAATAAGATGCTTATCTTAACATACTAAGTAGGTTAGGTAAGGTCGGTGTTTTCTATGAAGCTTTTCAAGGGAAACTATTATGTTAAGTATGTCACCTATGCACACATTTAATAAGTCAATATTGACTTATTAAATTTGCGAGAACGGGTTGCTCAAAGTAGTAAATTATATTTTCAGACAGGTTTTTTGAGTATTTAGACAGGCAGGATACTGTAGACCTAGGTGATGGTATGATTAATGCAAATGAGATTGTTCAGACCATTACTGGCAAGGAGGAAGAGGAAGTAATACAGATTACAAAATACTGTTACTTGTCTGTTTACTTATTAATGACTACTGGGGAGTGAGTTCTAGCTCCATATTCCCCTCTCCTGGCCATTTATACCTAGCTTGCTAATTCTTTCTCTCAACTGATTAATTTTGCTTACAATTGTGAAGTGCCAGAGGTTGGCAGTTAATATTAGGAGACAAGCCAAAATAGATACATAAAGTACTTGGTAAGATTTGAAGGCCAGTGACCTTTAGCCAGGAAAGCCTCGGAATCTGGCAGTCAAAACCGAGTTTGTCAAGCACTTGTAAGTAATTTTTTGGGTTGGTAATATTTTAATTTGATTAAGATGCTAATAGGGACATTTTATATTTTTAACTTTTATGTAAAATACATAATGTATAAAACTCCTCTAGTTGAAATGTATGTTACTATATTTCTACACTGTAAAGTACATAATTACAAAATTTCATCTCCAATGAGGTAAGTTAAAATTTATTTAGATAAATTATATTTATTTAAATGAAAGGTTACATTTTGGCAACTTCATCATCCAAAAATTATAGCATGAGTAATAACAACTATTGGTTGAATGTACAAACATGTACTGTTGCACCCAAAGAGTATACTATTAATTTTATAGAGGGCACAAGAAAGATGGCAACAAGTGAACCTAAAGTTTCCTAGGCCCAACATGGTGCATAGGAAACCAACCGTTTCCTAGGCCCAAGCGAGCACTGTGGCTCTGACTACGTTAGGACTAGACTAGACTTTGACGTCAATTCACTCATCTGATCCTCTCTATTCCACAGCCATTTTCTTGGCAGGGATGACCTCTTAAGTCCCCAATGGTGATGAGCTCTGGACCTTGTGTGACTCCATCTTGACAGTTACACAGGCACCTTTTTACCCCCGCCTTACTAGGGGACTACAGCGCTGTCCTTTCAATTGGACACGCACTTTTCCTCAACTGTAGCTACATGCTATACAATAATGTTTGGCCCCATTATGTGGCCTAAATACTTTGATGTCTGTTATGATGACACTATCTGCCATGATGATTTAAACACACACAAATATCTGGTTGGTTTTATGGATACACATCATCTTTAATCCGGCCTAGGCTGGTACACACATTATTGAAGCCACCTAAGGAGGTGGGCAGCTGCTTAGCTGCCCTGTCCCACAGTGATGAGGCCCCAGTTTGGGTCTCCAAAAATGTCCAATTAAACACCAGCATCAGTACTACCTACCCCATGTTGAGACTGGGGGACAGGGATCTTGAACTGTCATGAAGACATTAAATACATCCTATAAGCCCAAGGTAATCCTATCCAGGTGTACCAATTGACCTAAGTAGTTGGGGTAGAATTTCCTTCAATAGGTTGTCAGATGCTGAGGAGGAGGACAGGAAGGCTGATACAGTGATTTGTGTTGCTGTGCTAGTGCCAAGGCCCCAAGTCTGATGGAAAAAGAGGCTTGTTTCCAATGTAGGTCATTGAGAATATATATATTCTCAATATTCCGGTTATATATATATATTATATATATATATATATATATATATATATATATATATATATATATATATATATATATATATATATATATATATGTCGTACCTAGTAGCCAGAACGCACTTTTCAGCCTACTATGCAAGGCCCGATTTGCCTAATAAGTCAAGTTTTCATGAATTAATTGTTTTTCGACTACCTAACCTAAGTTTTTCGGCTACCTAACCTAATCTAACCTATAGAGATAGGTTAGGTTAGGTAGGGTTGGTTAGGTTAGGTAGGGTTGGTTAGGTTAGGTAGGGTTGGTTAGGTTCGGTCCTATATCTACGTTAATTTTAACTCCGATATAAAAAAATGACTTCATACATAATGAAATGGGTAGCTTTATCATTTCATAAGAAAAAAATGAGAGAAAATATATTAATTCATGAAAACTTGGCTTATTAGGCAAATCGGGCCTTGCATAGTAGGCTGACAAGTGCGTTCTGGCTACTAGGTACGACATTATATATATATATATATATATATATATATATAAATATATATATATATATATATATATATATATATATATATAAATATATATATAAATATAAATATAAATATATATATATATATATATATATATATATATATATATATATATATATATATATATATATATATATATTTATATTTATATTTATATATATATTTATATATATATATATATATATATATATATATATATATATTTATATATATATATATATATATATATATATATATGTCGTACCTAGTAGCCAGAACTCACTTCTCAGCCTACTATTCAAGGCCCGATTTGCCTAATAAGCCAAGTTTTCCTGAATTAATATATTTACTATAATTTTTTTCTTATGAAATGATAAAGCACCCCTTTTCTCTATGTATGAGGTCAATTTTTTTTTATTGGAGTTAAAATTAACGTAGATATATGACCGAACCTAACCAACCCTACCTAACCTAACCTAACCTATATTTATACGTAAGGTTAGGTTAGGTAGCCAAAAAAAGCTAAGTTAGGTTAGGTTAGGTAGGTTAGGTAGACGAAAAAACATTAATTCATGAAAACTTGGCTTATTAGGCAAATCGGGCCTTGAATAGTAGGCCGAGAAGTGCGTTCTGGCTATTAGGTACGACATATATATATATATATATATATATATATATATATATATATATATATATATATATATATAAATATAAATATAAATATAAATATATATATATATATATATAAATATAAATATAAATATATTATATATATATATGTATATATATATATATATATATATATATATATATATATATATATATATATATATATATATATATATATATATATATATATACAATAAACCCTGAGGATTGGGCTGCGGGGACGCTAAGCCCCTAAACATTCAACATAACTAATAAAGAAACCTCCCCCACATAGCTGCCTATTGCATTCCTTCTGTTTACTTGTAATAGCATTTGTATAGTAAGCATAGTTTAAATTGTGCCGACATGTTCGGCGGTCCCATGCGTTTAAACCCTATGGTGTGAAGTCTCTTGCTTCAAGCAGTTTTACCCTTTCATGCATTACATTTGGACCTTTTGGTAAAATACTCAAGTTGCAGGACAAGCTCAGACCTGTTAATGTGACTATCGAATTTGAGAACTATCAACTGATTTGTAAATTTAGACTAAAGAACTGTATAATCTCTTTTTTCCACATTCTTTGATAGAAGTACAGATGGATACACCAGTAAATGACATGAATGGTTTGAATAACTACTAATGTGTTCTTACATTTCATTGTCCTACTGCCTCTTATTTAAGAAAGTTGTAAATTTACCAGCAAATCAAAATTTAAGTGGCAGATAATGACTTTCTTCCAAGAGATTTTTTTTTTTTTTAGCTCCTACACCAAACCATGTCAGCAATATCATGAAAAACGTGTAGCTCAAGACAAACTAATGTAACAATAGATCTTTGAGGAAAAAAAAATGCTGGGATTAATAAAGCCAGCAATAATGGAACAACGCAAGAGACCAGCGGGAGTGTTCATGAAACCATTTCCCCGTTGAGGCGACAGCTGAAGCATCCGTACTCTTGCTCCAGGGCGTCTCAACATGCGGGTCACTGGCCTGTTGTGGGTGGCTACAAACTAAAGGGAAGGAGGCTTCAGTAATCGTCAGATCACGAGGCTGACGGTACTCGTGTTGGCGGACCATTTGTGGCAGAAGGCCACCTTTGTCATTTGTAATTAAAGCAGAAATTTATCTTCAGCCAAGCAAGAGGATATCTTAATTTATTACTACCATACAGGGTCGCAATATAAAGTCAATTATGTGACTCATTTCTCTAGTCAACCAAGCAAGTAATTATCAGAAAAGACACCAAACCGGGAAGTAATTAACAAAAGTAGTAAGTAATTATGAAAAGAAGTAATTATCAAAAGAAGGCACCAAACCGGGAAGGCTATGTCGCACCATTAAATGTGCGGGGTAATCAGAGGGCGCTAAATATCGCCAAGGATGCCAATACGAGAACAAAAACGCACAAGGCGAACGATATCAAAAGTATCCGGATCACCAAGAATGCTATCGAGGGACAAAAGACCGCGGGGGACGATCATTAGTCAACTAAGTCATTTAGTTGCGTTGTTTAATTGCCCAATTAGAAAGTGTTCTTGAACAGTTATGTTAAACCCAAAGAGTCGAGCCGCTCGACTCCCAAGTCTCTCCCAAATATTAAGGCACAGCCAAACACAGGACAAAGTCCTGTCTTTGATACCTATAAAAGGTCGCTGAGAGAGGAATAAAGTAGTGCTACAACCAAATTTTACAAGTAATCCTCCTACACCGGTGAGAGGGGGGGGGGGGGGGAGAAAGTTTACTGATGTACACGGGAATGGACAGCATGCTGGACTTTTGATCCTGTGTTCGATCCCAGGCGCCGGCGAGAAACAACGGGCAGAGATTCTTCCACCCTATGCCCCTGTTACCTAGCAGTAAAATAGGTACCTGGGTGTTAGTCAGCTGTTGGAGGGCTGGTCGAGGGCCGGGCCGCAGGGACACTAGAACTCCCGAAATCATCTCAAGATAACCTCAAGATAAGATGGAGGTTCATATACCCCCCTCCCCCCTCCTGCACCGTTCCAATGTCATGTCATTATGATATTGACAACAATTTACATTTCTTTCTGTAAAGTCTTTCTTTGCTAATATTAAATATTAAGGCCTATACTGCTATATTTACTGAGATAAAGGGACCTCAAATATCAAACATATCATCGTCTTTTCTCAACAAATTACAAAGGAAAATAAGTTGTAAAAAAATATAATAATAATTATAATGAGCTAAATAATAAATGGATACTCAAAATAATATTATATCTATATTCCTCATATTCTTAGAGACTACTATGCATGGAACGTATATGGGAATATGTATGCTACTTATATAGGCATACGTATGGTACTTAAATTGGCACATGAATGGTACTTTTAATGGAATATGTATTGTAATTATAAGGACATATGTATGATACGTATAAGGACATATATTTTGTACTTATATGGGCAGAGGTATGGTACTTACTTGGGCATATGTATGTTACTTATAAAAGCTTTTGTATGGTACCTCTATGGGCATATGTATGTTACTTATTTGGGCATGTGTATGGCACGTATGTGGGCATTTGTTTGGTACTTATATGGGTATGTGTATGGTACTTATATGGGCATGTGTATGGCACGTATATGGGCATGTGTTTGGTACTTATATGGGCATGTGTATGGGACGTATATGGGCATGTTTATAGTACGTGTATAAATGAATATGTACGTATATAAATGAATACGAATATAAATGAATATTAGTGAAGTTACTGTCCCTGGCGTTTAACTGTGTTATAATTTTTTATGTCATGTAACTGGATCAAGGGGTGGACCCCAAATCCACTTTGAACTTTCCGAACCACTTATCAGTTACCGTACAAAGTTCAGTTCCAATTTTCTTCTTGCCTTCTACCTTACACAGACAGTCATACTTGTTTTATAGATACAGAAGATAGACAATGATTAAATCAAGTAATATAAACTTGACCAGAGGATGAAGACAAACATGGGGTACAGTCCGCCACCTGCGAAGAACACGAGCCCGGCCGAAATCGTCATTTATCTCAAAACTTAAAATCAAAACCAGCCATAGAATCGCTTTGAAAATGTTACCATTGTGTTTACCACAACAATTTACAATTCTTCATTTTCATTTACATGATTTAATCATTGTCTATCTTCTGTATCTATAAAACAAGAATGACTGTCTGTGTAAGGTAGAAAGCAAGCAGAAACTTGGAACTGAACTTTGTACGGTAACTGATAAGTGGTTCGGAAAGTTCAAAGTGGATTTGGGGTCCACCCCTTGATCCAGTTACATGACATACAAAATTGTAATACAGTTAAACACCAGGGACAGTAACTTCACTAATATTCATTTATATTCGTATTCTTTTATATACGTACATATTCATTTATATACGTACCATAAACATACCCATATACGTCCCATACACATGCCCATATAAGTACCAAACACATGCCCATATACGTGCCATACACATGCCCATATAAGTACCATACACATACCCATATAAGTACCAAACAAATGCCCACATACGTGCCATACACATGCCCAAATAAGTAACATACATATGCCCATAGAGGTACCATACAAAAGCTTTTATAAGTAACATACATATGCCCAAGTAAGTACCATACCTCTGCCCTTATAAGTACAAAATATATGTCCTTATACGTATCATACATATGCCCTTATAATTACAATACATATTCCATTAAAAGTACCATTCATGTGCCAATTTAAGTACCATACGTATGCCTATATAAGTAGCATACATATTCCCATATACGTTCCATGCATAGTAGTCTCTAAGAATATGAGGAATATAGATATAATATTATTTTGAGTATCCATTTATTATTTAGCTCATTATAATTATTATTATATTTTTTACAACTCATTTTCCTTTGTAATTTGTTGAGAAAACACGATGATATGTTTGATATTTGAGGTCCCTTTATCTCAGTAAATATAGCAGTATAGGCCTTAATATTTAAAATTAGCAAAGAAAGACTTTACAGAAAGAAATGTAAATTGTTGTGGTAAACACAATGGTAACATTTTCAAAACGATTCTATGGCTGGTTTTGATTTTGAGTTTTGAGAAAAATGACGATTTCGGCCGGGCTCGTGTTCTTCGCAGGCGGCGAAGACTGTACCCCTGTTTGTCTTCATCCTCTGGTCAAGTTTTTATTATTTGATTTAATCATTGTCTATCTTCTGTATCTATGAAACAAGTATGACTGTCTGTGTAAGGTAGAAGGCAAGAAGAAACTTGGAACTGAACTTTGTACGGTAAGTGATAAGTGGTTCGGAAAGTTCAAAGTGGATTTGGGGTCCACCCCCTTGATCCAGTTACATGACATAAAAAATTGTAGTACAGTTAAACACCAGGGACAGTAACTTCACTAATATTCATTTATATTCGTATTCTTTTATATACGTACATATTCATTTATATACGTACCATAAACATGCCCATATACGTGCCATACACATGCCCATATAAGTACCAAACACATGCCCATATACGTGCCATACACATGCCCATATAAGTACCATACACATACCCATATAAGTACCAAACAAATGCCCACATACGTGCCATACACATGCCCAAATAAGTAACATACATATGCCCATAGAGATACCATACAAAAGCTTTGCAACCATGAAAGCCCTTTCATGGTTGTCGTCAATACCTTCAAGTTTTCACTTTTTTGGTAGTCAGAACCTCCCATCATTGGTAATTCTTACTAATGCCAGATGCACCATTCAGGAATACATCCTTTCCATCAACTAAAGAACCAGTATCTGCAATAGACACTGGAAATATGGGCATGGAACCTGAAAGTGTAGTGGTGAGGTGACTTGGCCCTTTGTGTGATGACCCCAACCATTCTAGGTCATTTTGTTCTCCCTTTGCTCACTGCAGCAACTGTGGTAACATCCTTCATTCCTTTTACTGATATTGTATGCATTATAAATTTGAGCAAGGTACCCTCAACCAGAAACATCAATATCATAGTCTTTCCCCGACAAGACACCAGGTCCAATGTCTGTCCTCGTTTTCTGACATGACTTGTGCTCATGCATTGCATTATATTTCTCCAACCCACTTTTCTTTCCTTTCTTGGTTGCACAACCATTTTCAAGCTTTAAACCCCTTCACTTACACCAGCTTTTTCCCTTCTTTTGCTCCCCAGCATCCTGAAGCCAAGAGTGTTTCTCTGATGTGTCTAATCTATGTTTCTAGCTCTTCCACTGCTGTATATATATTGAATCCCCACATCTCCACTCTTCTGTACAGCTGCTTCTGTTGTGAGCCCATCCAATTCTCGAGTCTATCTTCTTCCTCAGCCCTCCCCTCTGTCTTGACTATGACCATCTTGGTCAATATCCACCCGTCCCTTGATCATCCTCATTTTCCCCCACACTCATTCAGAGATGGTGGAGTCTATCCCACAGTACCTTGAAACTGCCACACACCTGTCTCTGTCAGAAATGTAAACCTAATTCCTCTCCCACTTCCTTTTCAAAGGGAAAGAAGGCCTCAGTCCTCACCCTGGCTGCTACCTCCAACCTTTTTCATGCATCTCCTCCCAGCTTGTTAATGGAGTAGGCTTACCTTGTTATGGATGTTCCCAGCACTCTTGTTCCTACCTCTGGTGGCACCCTTGATCCAAAGAATGCCACCGGTTGTCTTTACTCCAATCACACTCCCTTGACAGCTCCTTCCCAGTGCCTCCCCCCTCACTAGACAACTGTCGATTCACTTATACTCCTTACTATGAAACTTTTGACCCCACCTACTCTGCTGACTTTGCATATACTTCCAACCTTAATTATTCCAAATCTGTTCCTGATCTCCCCTAATATATTTTTTGTTGATTTTTTTATTGTAGTCATTGTATTTACAATGTTTATTCTTCAGTACAATATATAGTACATGGTTTTTATGCTAATTTTCATGAACTGCATCTTTTGATCTCATAGTTTACACCACTTTGTCTCCAGAAGCTGATGTTGGCACTCATTCTGGTCACTTTTGTGGTTATTCCTTTCTCTCTTTCCTCCCCTCCAGCTTTTTCCGGCATCCTAAACTTTTCTGATATCTTGATCTAGAACAACGTTTCCTTTGTGCCCTCTTCTATTTCAGTTGCATTTACAAAAATTTACAAAAATTTGTAAAGATGGGCATTCGTCAACCAAGGTTCCACTGTATCTCCATGTGGTGTTATAAGCCTCTTGCAGATCAAAAAGAATAGCTACAATGGAAGTATTTGCAGAAAAGGCAGTACAAATATAGGCTTCCAAGTCTGCCAAGGTATCAGTCGTGCTGTGACATGTGCAAAAGCCAAATTGTGAAGAGAATGTGATGGTGTTCTAAAAAAACATCCAAGTACATTATCATTCAAAAAGTTTACAAATACAACTTGAAATGGGAGGAAAATTTTTAGAGGAATTCCCTTGAGTAACAGGTTATCTAATGGGAAGAATGACTACCTTGAGCCAGTCTCTAGGAACCATTGTTGTCTCCCAAATACGGTTATATATATTAGTATGCAGTAAATGCTGAAAGGCATACAGAGGAAGATGATGAAGCATCTCCTAGTGAATATTATCTAAGCCCGCTGCTGTAGAATTACAGACAAGGTGGACTGGAGTTCAGAAAGAGTGAAGAGATCGTTATGGGCAAGTTGGAAGCAAGTGAGAGTAAGGAGCAAGATCCAATAAAGGGCTTAAGAGTAAGGGAAGTAGAGGGAGATCTGTTCCAGAACTACCAGCTGAAAAGTGCGAACCCAGTTCATTTGCTATCAACACCAGATCTGCAACAATGGAACCACAAAGATGGACAGGCTATAACAAATTCACCCACAGTCTTATGGATATTCTTCCAGACAAGGGGAGGGGAGGGGTGTGAACAGCAATGATGGAGATGCAAGATTTCCTACTCCCACGTTTAGATATATAGCCCTGCGGGACACTGCACTCCCCTTCTCAAACAGAGTAAAAGATTCGGGTGTGTTCCAGCATCGGTACTTTTCCAGGCTGCACACTTTCAGTGTACAGCTTGAATACAGTCTAAAAAAGCCTGAATACAGTCCAAGATCCACCAAAGATTGCACTTAAGCATGCTATATGAGCCATAGCAAGGAAGAGAGGATGGCAGCCTCTTAATAAGGCGGTCCATAGAATTACCCAAATCAGCCCAAATCGGCCCAAAACTACACAAATCGTCCTAGCATTACGTAAGTAATGAAGAAATATGGTATATTTACTTACTATAATGTTGGTGCTACACGTAGAACATGATCAAACCTATTTTTACTCTGAAATAATCTAATTTCATAACGAAATAAGACGTAAATATGAGAGAGGTGACGCCATAGGAAGTCGACGGTCTAAGCGACAATTGTGTGGAGCGACTTATCCAAGATATATGGTCGCCTGGAGAGTGTTTGCTGCCATAACAGCCTCCTGTACACAGTGACCCAGTCCTTTTCGTTCATTGAACACGGAACCCTACACGCCCTCTGATATATTGCTTAATTAACAAATATTCACAAATAAAGATTATATTTGTATATGTTATCAGAAAGACAGATATAAAATAGTTTTTGTGAATCCGTCACAGAGATTATACCTTATTAGAGAGGAAAAATATTCATACTTTAAACAAGGCTTCATGGCCGACGCTCTCCTTACCGATATGGGAACTATGACCTTCCGAAGATCAATGTTAATTTAATCTAGATATTGTAATAAACGAAGTTTTCTATGTCATCATAAAGACATAAATATAAGCTGCATGTTAATACTTTGGCATAAATATAACTGAAGTGAAAGTGAAGATATATGCCTTTTTATAGTTACTTGATGGCTCGCTCAGGGAGTGTGAAGGCCACACAAGCCAATCAATTTTATAATTACTTTGCATATATGCAAAGTAACGCCATAGGTCTTTATGTCAGAATAAAGACATGTAGACGATAATGTAACTACATTTCAAGGAAAACATATCTTAATATAATTATTAAATGAATCCAAAGTTATGGTTAAATAAATAGCCAATACCACACAATCGCCGGTGTCCGGACACATAATAATAATAATAATAATAATCTTTATTTAGGTAAGGTACATACATAAAGAGATTTACAAAGTTTGTTGGCTTTATAGATAGAGCTATAGATAGAACATGAATAGTCGCATTAGGTGAAAGGAAATGTACCCAACCATTTCCATTTACCCAACCAGTTTGTGCACCCTATACTCATCCTCTGTGCGGTAATTTATTGTGCACCCCATACTCATCTTGTTACCAGTAGTTTGTGCAACCCATACTCATCCTGTGACCCGTAATTTATTGTGCATCCCATACTCATCCTGTTACCGGTAGTTTGTGCAGCCCATACCCATCCTGTGACCTGTAATTTATTGTACAACCCATACTTATCCTGTGACCTGTAGTTTATTGTGCAACTAATACTCATCCTGTGAGTCATAGGACATTGCGCAACCCTTTCTCATCGTGTGAATCTTTGTTTACTTTGCTCTCCATATTCATCCTCTGCGCGATAGTTTCTTGTGCAACCCATACCCATGATGTGAGTGGTAGTTTATTGTGTACCCTATACTCATCCTGTGAGTATAGGGTACACAATTCTTGTTTGGATTCTTGTAATGTTATTTGTCTATTTGTACTCACAGCATTTGTGCGCCCCTTGAGGGACTTGAATTAGAGGGGGGTTGAAATGGGTCCGTCTAATTACCACAAGCTACCACAAACTACACAAACTTCAGAAAGCTTCCTGGCAATACGTTAGTAATGAATAAATATGATATATTAAGTTAGGCTGACCTAACCTAACCTAACCTAACCTAACCTAACCTATCCTAACCTATCCTAACCTATCCTAACCTATCCTAACCTAACCTAACCTAACCTAACCTAACCTAACCTAACCTAACTTAACCAAACCTAACCTAACCTAACCGAAGCTTGGATCGTCGACTTGATTTGGCGTCACCAGCTTTTTATTTTCGTCTAATTTCTTTATAAAAAGATACTTTTTCAGATTAAAATTATGTTTTTTCGTGTTGTACATTCAGCACCAACATTATAATGAGTAAATATATCATATTTATTCATTACTAACGTATTGCCAGGAAGCTTTCTGAAGTTTGTGTAGTTTGTGGTAGCTTGTGGTAATTAGACGGACCGCTGGCGGGCGGCGTTCTTGCCAACTATATGGCTGTTAAGTTGAAAATTGTAATTGTTAAGAGCATTCTATTGTGGTTTTAATATTGAACAATTATACATATACGAAACAGACAAATCTGGTGTCCGAAATAGTAAAAATATTAGTGTGCGATGTGATCAATGTAAGGGGGATATTGGGTGTGCCTCGTATCCCCTACAACAACAAGAAGTTCGAGAGCGATGAGGCCGCCACCTACTAGCTTCAGGATGTCGTCGAATCTAAATCAACAATATACTACCGCCGCTACTTTCTCGGAAACGTAAGTACCTGCCGCTTTACTTCTCACCCTGCCTAGCCTGGCCTGGCCTGACCTGGCCTAGTCAGACCTGACCAGACCTGACCTGGCCTAGCCTTACCTAGCCTAGTCTGACCTGGCCTAGTCTGACCTGACCTGGCCTAGCCTTACCCAACACTAATCACCACACGTGACAGCCCAAACGAATCACAAATAAGTACACATAACAAGTCATATGCCCGGACACTCTTTCATCTTGGGGACTGAGTGGTAACTATTGTATAGAAGAGCCGGCTCCCTGAGAGTGGTAAGAGGGCGTGATAAGAGGCTAACGTGTGGTCTTGAAGGAAGTCGATAAAGCAGACAATTTTCAAAAGGAAGGGCAGCATAACGAGCAGACAGGAATGGACAGACAGTCGGTTATCCCATAATGTGTAATACGCCCCGCACAGCATGGGTGGAGTGGGGGGGGGGGGGGGGTTGTAGCAGGGCACAGTATGGCGATGGTGCGGGTGAAGTACACACCCACTGAATTCCTGCCATCAATAATTGTTTTCATAACCATTAGAACAATGGCATCCCTCCAGCCACCATCCTTCCACTGACCCCCCTCCTCTGGTCCTCCACCTCAGACAATAACCTCCCACACCCCCTCTCCCTTCCAGACATCAGCATGTCAAAATCAGTACCATAATGTGTTTAAACTATTTAAACTAAGTCATTGTGTATCTCAAGGTATCTTAATTCATTTGAAAGTGTACATGTGCATTCGTTCATATACTCGCCTAATTGCGCTTGCTGGGGTTGAGCTCTGGCTCTTTAGTTCCACCTCTCAACCGTCAATCAACAGGTGTACAGGTTTCTGAGCCTATTGGGCTCTATCATATCTACACTTGAACCTGTGTATGGAGTCAGCCTCCACCACATCACTTACTAATGCATTCCATTAGATATAATCATATATGATTACACATAATCATAATCATTCCATACACATAATCATATATGTGTACGTCAACGTATACATACATGCGTATATATACCTCATATTAAAATACTGATAAACGAATGACCATGAACAAATTAATTTATAATTGTAGCATTATATATAATTTTAATAGACTAATTACGTGTTTATAAATAAATAAATAAAATAAATATGTTTATTCAGGTAAGGTACATACATACAAGTGATGTTACATTAATGGATTGATATATAGATAGAGCTAGTACATACAATGCCTAAAGCCACTATTACGCAATGCGTTTCGGGCAAAGTTTTTATACATTTGAATGGTCCAGACAGGTGGCCAGCCTTGGACATATACACTTCTGGTAGGCACAATGACCTCATGTTAGACCCTTGATAGATTAAGTGAGAGAGAGAGAGAGAGCTGGGGCAGGGAGGTGCGTGCCCCAGGGAGATAATCCATGCCCATGCCCCGCCTCGAGGTCAGTTCTCGAGTCACACCAAGAATAACAATCGAGCAAGTTGTCCTGACCAGGATGTGGCATATTAGGGAGGGTTGAGGAATAGGAAGCCTGTCTGATAGGGCTCTTGGCAAGCAGCTCTCCCTCAGTCTACCTATCTATATGGAAGAAATGTATCTAGGCCCTCCTCCCCCCTGCCTATTCTCTCTCCCCCACCTTTCTTCCTTCATTTCCTCCCTCCTTCCCTCCCCCTCACTGGTGAGAGAGTAGGAGTGTGAGAGTGGTTAGAGAACTCGTAGTTCTCACGCTCGTGAAATTGTCTGCGACCCTGGAGGAGTAGAGCGGAGGGGGGGGTGAAAGTAGGTGACGATGGAGGAGTAGAGGGGAGCATTATATGCAGTGAACGTAGGTGTCTATGGAAGAGTACATCATAGAGGAGGGTGAAAGGAAGGTGACGATGGAGGAGGAGAAGGGAGGGGGTGTGAAGGTAGGTGATGATGGAGGAGTAGAGGGGAGGAGGGGGGCAAAGGTAGGTGTCTATGGAAAGTACATCATAGAGGGGGGTGAAGGTAGGTGGCGATGGAGTAGAGCAAAAGGGGTGGGGGTTGAAAGTAATCCTGAGTTTAATTTTTTAGTTTTATATAGTGACACCTCGGCTTACGAATGAATATTTATGAACTTTTCGGGTTACGAGCCTAATTTCTTCGAAAAATTTGAATCGGGTTACAAACTTTGCCTCGGGAAAGGAGTTTGTTGATATACGTATGGGCTGACCTAGCACGTGGTGGCATGGTGATCGCGCCTCAGTTTACCAGTGTCTCCTGCCTAGTAAATATCGCACCTGAATTCTTTGTAAAGCATTACATTTGTTTTGGGATTTTTGGCTATTTGAACATAAAATTTGTTATGATATATCTTGCCATGAGTCCCAAGAAAGCCAGTGGTAAGGTTCAAGCCAAGAAAACACATGTGAGAATGACCATAGAGGAAAAACAAGAGAGCATTCATAAACATCAAAATGGTGCACAGGTTGTTGAACTAGCTAGGCAGTACAACAAATCTATGTCAACAATATGCACTATACTTGCTAAGAAAAAGGACATTATGAGCATTAAAGTGGCAAAAGGCATATCAACAATCCCGAAACAAAGAACACAAACACTTGAGGATGTTAAAAAGTTTTTATTAATTTGGATACACAACAAGGAGTTAGCAGGTGATAGCATTCCAGAGGCCATCATTTGTGAGAAACCAAGGCATTTGCATGAAGACCTTTTAAAGAAAACCCCTGGAACGAGGGGGGGGGGGGAAGATGAATCAAGTTTGAAAATGTGAAAAGTTTGTGTGACAATAGAGCCTCGTGGAAACTTTTGCTGTGGTCATTACCTGGTGGAATGCACCCAGGATGGAGTATTAGGGCTATACATCTTTTAAATCATAAAAGTAATAAACATTTCCCATCAACCTTACAAACAATATTAACCTATTTTCATGTATTTCCCCCATGTGCATTTTAACAAAGTTGCTAAATTGCCTTTATCATTCTGTAAAATTTCAATTACAGTACTGTATGTGTAATTTTGTTAATATAAATGGACTGAATATTCTGAAATTGCTATTAATTTTACAATTTCAGATTCAAAGGTGGTCTGGACACCCAATTTGGTCAGACAGGTGAAGAGAGCATTTAGGATAGTTCGAAGAGATGAAGATGGTCGCAATTGTGTTCGAAGAGGCAAACGCCCCCCTTTGCTCCTGACACTATGTTCAACCATTGACCTCTGCACACCTAACACAAGGTAGGTTGAAAACTCCTCCTTTATGTCATTGGTACATTAGCCAGAAACTCAGGGCTCATGTAGGAATATCCCTAAAAAAAAAAAAAGTGGCCCCAACAATGTATCCTCCAAGTCTGGAGGATGAGCAGGAGCATTGTCGAGAAGCAGGACCTTGAGTGTCAAACTTTTCTCTTGCAGATATTTTTTGATGGCAGGGCAAACCACTCCACATCACAGTTTTTCTGCACGTTATATATTTTTTAAAACTCTTGGATTTTCGGAATGATACACGTGCAAGGGTTTAATTTTCAAATCGCCACACAGCACAAGAGTTAGCCTATCCTGACACAAGTTAGCCCAAGTTAGCTTGTGTCCGGGCAGTGACGTCTCCTCTTGGGTAATGTATGTCCTCTTCGGCAATTTTTTCCAGAATAGTCATGTCTCCTCACAATTAAACACTTGTTGTGGAATATATCCATCAATACAGTATCTACAAAATCTTTAAAATCACGAACAAATCTTTCAGCCCCTACTTTGTCTGAGCTGGCACCCTCACCATGCCTCACAACACTATGAATACCACGTCTTTTTTCAAAATTTCTCAAACCATCGCCTACTCACCTTAAACTCTTTCGTATCTGCAAAACTCGTTCTAGGGGTTTTCTTTATAAGATCTTGCATGAAGATTTCATTGTTGACCAAACCACACACTGGAAATTGAATAGACGACGACATTTCGATCCGTCCTGGACCATTATAAAGTCGATTGTGATGAGATGAGGGAAGCAAGAGCATTAAGTAGGCAAGAGAGAGAGGTGAGGAGATGGCAAGTATGTACATATGTACATGAATAAAACATGTACATACTTATACATAACGTGTGTAAATAGTGTAATAAACACAATAACAGTATTTTGGGAGGAAGAATGTTGGCGAGTAATGTGTTGGAGAAGGGAGGGAGGACTGGCAGGGTGTGGCAGCTCACTCATGTTTTTTGGGCTCACCATACCATCATAGTGGATCGTTATGGTGAATACATACGTAGATGGGTATATACAATGTGTGTATATAGTGTAATAACAGCAAAAACACTGTTTGATTGTAGAATATGTTGCATATATGAGGCCCATAATTTTGAGCATAGCGATGTTCTATACTTTGAATTATATAAATTCCACAAATTACACACTTTTCAATAATATTACAGCAAAAAAAAGAAGAAATGAATGAGAAACTTCAAAATAATTGCGCAACATTTTATTCGCAGCAACTGCCGTCGCACGGGGTGGCGGGGCCGACAGACCCCCATCGCTCCAACGCTCAGCGCCCATAATTTGCTCAACTTCCCAGCTCCATCGCAGCTAAAGTAAGTCGCATACAATATTTTTTGTTTAGTTTCCCCGTGATCAGACTCTGCATTTTAACAATATAAGAAGAGAAAAAAAATATTTGGAAAGAATTTATTTCTTGTGCACCAGGGTGTTATTTGGAGACAGAGCAGTTCAGTGGTTAACTACTTTGAAATTGAAATTGAAATTGAAATAAGTTTATTGAGGTAAAATACACACAAAGGGATGAGGTAGCTCAAGCTATTCTCACCCCATTCAGTACAACGTGTTAATATATACATAGACACACATCACAAATAAACATATTGCCAAACATTCTGAGAGGTAAACATATACATTTCCTCCTTCACAAGTAGTATGGTATCAGACGTACACACAATTACTTTTATGACCTAGGTATACTGTATAGACAATTTGCAAGACACCTGCAGATAATTCAACAAAATATTACAATCTTGGTGCAAAATTTTTATATCTCTCAAGAATATCATCAACCTTTCCGTTGTGACACATCCAGGCTATTTGTTCAGGAACAGTCCTTATCTCAGTGTTTCTATATACATTAATCAATGGACAATCAAGAATATAATGGGCAAGGGTGTGAGACCTTAACATACCACATAGTTTACACTTCGTGTCATTACCATGAACATCTATCCCATATTCCCAGTAATATTTGTACCCAAGCCTGAGCCGCATGTACACAGAGTCACTCCAAGCATTTCTCCTTTTACCATAAGTGAAATGGGTGTTTTGACTCACATACATGTAGTGTTGCATGGTTTGACTTCTCTCATACATTATCTCTCTCCTCTCCACTCCCGCCTGTGCCTGAATATTTCTGATTTTGCTTCTTATTTGTCTCATTGTGAATTCACATTCAATGTCAACTTGTGGTTTTGATGTGGCACGTTTGGCCAAGTCATCCGCCACCTCGTTGAGCACTATTCCAACATGAGACGGAATCCACATGAATTTCACACTATAACCTTTCAGCTGTATCTCAGTTATTCTTCTCTTACAGTCCTCCACTATAGACATGAAGACTGGGTTTCGACTGTTTAAGGACTCCAGTGCTCGTCGGCTATCGACAAATACAAAAACATTTTTGTCGTCATGACGTACTTCCTCCAAACACGCCAGAATGGCCTGCAGTTCAGCTTGTGTGGATGATATATAATTACTAAGCCGGAGTTCAATTATCCTGTCCACAGTCCCAAACTCCGTATAATCCCTTATTAGGACACCACACCCTGCCCTGCCATCTTCCGCCACCGACCCGTCGCAATATACATGTAAACTGTTGCCTCTTGGTAACCGAGATATCATGCTTCCATACAAACACCGTAATTGTCCCGGTTCATGATGAATCTTTTTCACCTTGAGGGGTACAATTTCGACGTCTATTTTCTGTACTTTCCAGGTGGTTAACTACTAAATTTTGTTTTCTCCCACACATGCACCCCCCTAGGAAGCAGCCTGTAACAGCTAACTCCCAGATACCTATTTACTGTTAGGTAACAAGGGTCATCCCCTTTTGTACAAAGAATCTGCTAAAGCTTTTAGGGCTAATCTTTGACACTCGTTTGTCTTTGTCGCCCCATATTTTTTACGTCCGAGTTGAATGCTCTAAGGCCCTTAACTAACTTTAGGTCATGTCCCATACTTCTTGGGGAGCTAATCGACACTGCTCCTCTCTTTACATTCCTCTCTCGTTCTGTCTAAACTCGATTATGGCCCTGTTTACTCGTCTGCTTCTCCTTCTACCCTTCACCATCTGGACACACTGCATCATACTGGGTTACGGCTCAGCTCTGGTACCTTTCCTTCGACACCTACCCTAAGCCTGTATGTTGAAACTGGCGTCCTGTTTCTACAGGATCGCCATGATCGCTACTGTCTTCTCCACCTTGCACGGTCCTTACAGCACCCTCACTCTTGCTTATGTCATGCCTTGATCTTTACTCATCCTGTGGTTCCTGTTCCCCTTCACCACCTATCTCTTTCTGTATGGTTGTCTCTCTTACAAAATGCTCTTTCAGTTTGTGTTACCAATATTTCCCCTCGTGTCATTCCGTCTTTGCCCCTATGGAGGGGTCCCCGTTCCTAAATTCTGTAAGCCTTGACCCACATGACTAAAACTTTTACCCCTCCTACAGTTCTAAATCACCTTTTCCTTGAACACTTTTCTTCACACTTCCACTCTATTTCCGTCTTCACCAATGGGTCTTAAGTCTGCAGACGGTGTAGGCTACTCTGTTGTTTTTCCTGACTGCACCTTTGTGTCTCCTGCCTCCGGAGACTAGTATCTTCATGGCAGAACTTTATGCTATTCTCTATGCTCTTCTTCAACTCTTTTCTCGCTGTCATTCCTCCTCTGTGTTTGTAGTTGACACTTGCAGTGCCCTCATGGCTCTAGAATCCTTTAATCCAGTCCATCCTTTGGTAGTTGAAATTCAACATTGGCTGTTTCTTATCTCCAGTAGATTTAAGACAGTGGAATTTCGCTGGATTCCCACCCATATTGGTGTGTTCTTAAATGAGCGTGCGGACACTGCCGCTAAGGAAGCTATCCACACCTGTCCCATCTCCCGTAAGCCGCTAAGGAAGCTATCCACACCTGTCCCATCTCCCGTAAAGGTATTCCTTATTATGACTTTTACCCAGTTATTCATTTCCCCATTCTTGCCCGTTGTCAGGGTTGTTGGTCTTCTGTTACTGGTAACAAACTGCGTGCTCTTAAGAGTAGTGTGTTCCCGTGGCCTTCGTCCTACCACCGTAACCGGTGGTGGGAAACGGCTCTGGTGAGGTTGTATATTGGTCATACACGTTTAACTTACGGGCACTTAATGGAGCGCTGCCCTGCTTCTTATTGTCCAAACCGTTGTCTCTACATGTCCTGACTTCCAGGACTTACGTGTCTTGCTTCCCGACCATCCCTCACTGTCAATTGTCCCTCGATAAAATTCTTGGTAAATTCAATACCTTTGATATTGTTCGCCGTATGCGTTTTTGTTCTTGTATTGGCGACGTTAGTGATATTTAGCGCACTATGATTATCCCACACATTTGATGGTTTGATAATTACTGTACTGTACAGTACTTTGGTTTGGAATGTATCAAATAAAGTTGTTTCATGTATTCAAATGTGTGAGAAAATCCACTGGGGCTGTGAGATGAAGCGAACCTGTAACAAAGGCATTGCCAGTTGCATACTCTACCACCACTGATGGTAAAAGTCTTACAACTGGATATCTTGTGTGACGGGTTATGGTATCACAGCTATACTGAACCAAGATGGTATGGCTCTCCCTCACATAAATGAAAGAAATGCTGCTATTGGCCTTGCAGTGTCATCCTGGCTGACAGACTGTCCTGTCTTTGCCTTGGAAACTTGGCACTCCTCCTGCCGTTCCTGCACGCTTGAGTGTCGGGAGGCTTCAACGGTGCTTCAGGTTTTCCTGGGGGGCGACCTTAAGCACCTCAATGAGTGCTTGTTTGCTCCTGCCCTTCCCTGGGATGTTGGTGTCGTTCAGCTCCATGTGCAGGTTCCCTCACTTTCGGCGGTGCAGGTGGCGGAGAACTTGCGCGCTTGGGGCCTTTTGGTTGCGGCCTTGCACTTCTTTTCCCTCCTGGAGCTGTCTTCTGACTGTCTCATGGAGGATGTGGGGGCGCTTGGGGCTGTTCTTGGGTCTGGTGCCTTGGCCTCGGCGGCTCGCTCGTCAGCTGCCTTGCTGAAGCTTTTTGCGGCGATCTTGCGGGATGCGGTGGCTTTATTTTATGCCTCCTGGCTCACGTGTTGGCAGACGGTGCTTGCCTTCTCTGTGGAATCTGCTTGGGCCTTGGTTCTTAGGATGTCTTCCCCCTTTTGCCCTCTCTTGTTTGAGGCTTCAGCTGTTGCTCAGTATATTCAGGCTGCTTCGGCTTCTTGCCGTCCTATGTCGGACTTGCTGGTTTTCCAGGGGTCCCTTGGTGGGCCTTTCCAGAAGGGTCGTGCCAAGGCTCAGGGTTCCTCTCGTCGTGGTAGGCCACTGGTGTCAGGTTTGGGTTCGGCTCCTCCTTCTGACCCGTTTTCGTCTGGATGGCGCGGTGTTCGCTCTTTTCAAGGGTCTGGGTCTCGTAAGGGGCGCCGGCCCTTTTGCGGTTCGCCCCATTGACAGGGCGATGGGGCGGGGGAAGCTTGTGCTGTTCGCTTACGCCTGGTCCCACGATTTGTAGGCGTTTCGGGTCATTTCGCACGGCCTCTGGTGGCGTTGGGTGGCCCCTCCCCCCTGCGGGGGGTTCTGGACTGGCGGGGCAGGCTTCTTTTCCTGTGCTCTGTCAGGTCATCTTGGAGTGGGTTTGCTTGGGCGTGGTCGAGACGACGACGTCCTTCAGATGGGTTTCCTCGTCTGTTTCCAGTCCCGAAACAGGACTGCGTGGACCTGCGGTTCATTCTGGACTTGTCCCAAATGATACGGTTGTTCTCTCTGATTTGGTTGTATCAGAGAGAATTCCAGGAAGTAGCCTAAATGAACAGGCACATGCAAATGACCTGCTACAGATGTGCGACAGGTTTGCCTTAAACCAGCAAATAGTAGAACCATCTAGGAAGGAGAACATGCTGGCCCTCATTTTCACTAATAATGATGAATTGATCCGGAACATAATGACATAATGATTACAAATACCTGTTACTCAGATCACAACTTAATTGAAGTTCTGACTAGCATGGGGAATAAACCTTCAAAACCAGTCCAGATTCCCGATGGAGGAGATTTCAGCAAATTCAACTTCAATAATAAACAGATAAACTTGGAACAAATAAAACAGGACTTCACAGAAATAAGCTGGGAAGAACAGCTAGAAAATGCAAACCTGAACCAGTACCTGAAAAAAATAAGCTCAGTAGCACTAGAAATATGTTCAAACCGCATACCCCTAAGAAAAAAGAGGAAGAGATGCAGATTGGAACAGGAATGTCGTTCCCTCTATAGGCGAAGAAAACGAATTGTGGAACAACTTGAGAGTTGCACCCTATCTCAAGAATGGCGAAGAAGGTTAGGTAGAGAAATAGAAACAAATAAACTAAAGCTACAAGAATCATACAAAACCCAGGAGAGGCAAAGAGAGCAAAAGGCCATCAGTGAAATAGAGAGAAATCCAAAATATTTCTTCTCCTATGTAAAAATAAAAACTACATCTAGTATCGGGCCCCTGCGAAAGGGAGATGGAACTTTCACTGATGACAACAAAGAAATGAGCGAAATACTGAGGAATCAGTACGACTCTGTTTTCAGCGAGCCACTGAACACACTGAAGAGTGATAACCCAAATGAATTTTTCATGGATATGATACCAACATCAAATCATAAATCAGATGTCCCTATCCCCACTGGATTTTGAAGAAGCCATAGACAGTATGCCTATGCACTCTGCACCAGGTCCTGACTCTTGGAACTCTACAGTATATTCATCAAGAACTGTAAAAAACTGCTATTGCAGTCCCTTCACATTCTTTGGAGACAAAGCCTAGATACTGGCATTATCCCTGACATTAAAAACAGCAGAGATAGCATCGCTCCATAAAGGAGGAAATAAGGCAGAGGCAAAAAATTACAGACCGATAGCACTAACATCGCACATCATAAAAATCTTTGAGAGAGTGCTAAGAAGTAAGATCACAAAATACACGGAATCACAGCATCTCCATAACCCCGGACAACATGGTTTCAGAACAGGGCGCTCTTGCCTGTCACAGTTGCTGGACCACTATAACATGGCATTAGATGCCATGGAAGACAAACAAAACGCTGATGTAATTTACACAGATTTTACAAAAGCCTTTGACAAATATGACCATGGTGTTATTGCACATAAAATGCGTTCAAAAGGAATTACCGGAAAAATAGGCAGATGGATCTACAATTTCCTGACTAATAGAACCCAATGTGTAATAGTCAACAAAATAAAATCTGGACCATCAATCGTAAAGAGCTCAGTCCCCCAGGGTACTGTGCTTGCTCCAGTACTTTTTCTCATCCTCATATCAGACATAGACAAGGACACAATCTATAGTACTGTATCATCCTTTGCAGATGACACTAGGATTTTTATGAGAGTATTTTTACATAGAGGACATGGCAAACCTCCAATCAGATGTAAATCAGGTCTTTCTATGGGCTACAGAAAATAACATGGTGTTTAACGAAGATAAATTTCAGCTCATGCGCTATGGAAAAATGAAAATATAAAAACGGAAACCACATACAAAACTCAGTCAAATCATAACATTGAACGGAAAGGCAATGTAAAGGATTTGGGTGTACTGATGTCGGAAGACCTTATATTTAAAGAACCCAATAAAGTAGCGGTCACAACTGCAAGAAAAATGACAGGTTGGATAACAAGAACCTTTCACCCTAGAGTTGCTATACCGATGATGATACTTTTCAAGACGCTAGTGCTCTCTAGAGTGGAATACTGCTGCACAATGACAGCCCCTTTCAAAGCTGGAGAAATTGCTGACCTGGAGAGCGTGCAGAGATCCTTTACTACTAGAATCCACTCAGTAAAACATTAAACTATTGGGACCGACTAAAGAGCCTAAACCTGCATTCTCTTGAGCGCAGGCAGGAGAGATACATAATAATTTACACTTGTAAAATAGTAGAGGGGCTGGTCCCAAACCTGCACACTATAATAACAGCACATGAGACCAGAAGGCATGGCTGGATGTGCAGAATACCCCATTGAAGAGCAGAGGTGCAACAGGTACTCAGAGAGAACTCTATCAACATCAGAGGCCCGAGACTGTTCAACACGCTTCCGCTACACATAAGGGGCATAACTGGCCGACCTCTCACAGTGTTCAAGAGAGAACTTGACAAACATCTCCAAAGGATACCTGATCAACCAGGCTGTGACTCATACGTCAGGCTGCGAGCAGCCGCGTCCAACAGCCTGGTTGACCAGTCCAGCAACGAGGAGGCCTGGTCGACGACCAGGCCACGGGGTCGCTGAGCCCCAGAATCACCTCAAGGTAACCTCAAGGTAGGTCCCGTCTGAACCCCTGGATTCATTGGCCTCTCCTTTCGGATGACCACGCTGTCTCAGATTCGGCTCCTGTTGGAGCTGGGCGCTTGGATAGTGTCCCTGGACCTCCAGGACGCTTATTGGCACGTCCCAATTAATCCTGGTTTCAGGGACTGTCTCGGTTTTGTTGTGGGGCTTCGTGCTTACCGCTTTCGTTGTCTTCCATTTGGGTTGAACCTGGCACCTCGTATTTTCACGCACCTCACACGGGTCGTGGTGACCCGTCTGCGTCTGTTAGGTATTCGGGTGTTGGCCTACCTCGACAACTGGCTGGTTTGGGCTCCCAACCAGTCCGTTTCTCTGCTAGCAGGAGATCTGGTTCTTTCTCTGCTCACCGGATTCGGGTTCTTGGTGAACTGGAGGAAGTCCCAGCTGGTTCCCTCCCAGGTACGGACCTGGCTGGGCCTTGTGTGGGACTCTCGGACCGCTTCCTTGTCTCTTCCTCCGAAATCTCCTGCGGCTGTGGTTCCACTTGTGTCTGTTTCTGGCGGGGGGGGGGGGGGGGGGGTCCCGGGTTACCTGCCAATTGCTCGAGGGGTTTGTGCGAGAGCCTGAACTTCAAGATGCTGGTCTATCCATTGGGTCGGGTTTGGCTTCGTCGGCTGTTCTGGTTCCTTCGGGGACATCCTTTCTGCCTCTCACGATCACTGGGTTTGAACCCCGGGGGCTTTGCGTCGGTTGCTGCGTCATCGGCTTCCTCTTCGGGTTTTTCGTGGTTCAGTGCCTTGGCACCTACCCGAGCCCTCGCTCGATGTGTTCATGGACGCATCGTCTCTCGGCTGGGGCTTTGTGACCAGTGCTCACCAGGCCGGTCAGGGTCAGTGGGGTCCGTCCTTCTGTCAAGCCCACAGCGCTGTGCAGGAGTTCGCGGCGGTGTGGTTTGCTCTTCTGAGGATTCGAGTCACCCGCGAGTCGATGATCCGGCTCCATTTGGACTGCTCCCTGGTGGTTCATTGTCTGAAACAGGGGTGTTCAATGCGGTCCTTGGTTCTTTGGCGCTGGTCGCTTCGGGTGACTCGTTTGCTGAGTTCTCGGGGTTTGGCTCTCCTGGCAGTTCACGTGTGGGGAGTGTCCAACGTCTTGGCCGACGGCCTGTCTCGTTTCGTTCCCCTCTCCACGGAATGGTCAGTCTACGCCGACTCCTTCCGTTTAGCTTTGCCAGACGTTCGGACACCCCGAGGTGGACCTCTTCGCGTCGGCATGGTCGCGGCGCCTTCCCCTGTGTGTGGCGCCCTTTCCCGACTGCGAGGCCGTCGGGGTCAACGCCTTTCGGCAGGACTGGTCAAAGTGGGGTCATTGTACTTCGCTTTCTGTTAGGGTGGTGTTGTCCTTTCTCTCTTGGTTGTTCCAGGACCGTCTTCTTATGCCTAACACTGTCGCTTTGTATTGTGGGACGCTGGCGGAGCTACTTCAGCTTGCTTTCGGTATTGATATCACGTCTGTGCCATTTTGCAAGCTGTCTTGGGCGTTGTTTCACCTCCGGCCTGCTCATGCGCCGCCAGAGCCGTCCTGGTCATTGGACAGAGTGCTCTCTTTTCTTTCTTCTCCTCGTTTTGTTGTGGCCCCTTCGGTTCTGGATTGTTTTTCAAAGGCTCTTTTTCCTGTTGGCATTGGCCTCTGGGGGTCGGGTGGGTGAGCTTCATGCTCTCCTCCAGCGCAGAGGTTTCTGCTCCTTCGCTTCGGGGTGATCGGTTTGTTCGTCTGCAGCTGGAGGCCAGGTTCTTTTCTGGCGAAGAATGAGACTGCTGCTTTCCGGAGGGGCCCCTGGGTTGTTGATGCTTGGTTGGTTCGGCCAGGGGATGCATCATGTTTTGTGTCCGGTTGCGATTCTCCTCTGTTATTTGCGCGCCACGGCTTCTGTGTCCATGGATGCGCTTTGAGTTGGTCCGGTTTCCCTTCTTCCCAATTCGAGAGTGCGGGTCTCTCAGGTCGTCCGCAGGGTTATTAAGGCTAGCCAACCTGCGGTCTATCCCCGTGCCTATGACATCCATAAGTTCGCGGCTCTTGCTGCCGTCTTTGACAATATGATCTGGGCTGACATTCGGGAGCGGGGATTTTGGTGGTTGAACATCTTCCTGGCTGCTTGTTACCTTGTAAACGTTCTTGGGCCAGGTCGGGCCTGTGTCGCTTTAGGTTGGCAGATGCAACCAATTGTCTTGACTTTGGATTGAGGAGTGAGCAGCAACCGCCTCCTGGTTAAGTCCCTATTCTTTTCCTCTGTGGGTAGTTAGCTCCAGGAAGCCATAGGGGCTCCCTCCAGAAAACCAACATTGAATGTAATGAAATGCCATTTTCTGGGTGAGACCTGGAGGCTCCCCGGCATTCCTCCCTCCCTTCGGTCGGCGGTTTTTCGCGTGTTTCTGGGGGGAGCCCCGTCGGCTCCCCGGAGCTTTACCGGCTGATATGCTAATGTCAGACTTTGGCATCAGTCATGTGTATGGAGTTCTAGGGCCTACCGGGGACCACGAGCCAGAACCTGGCCCCCTCAGAGAGGCAAGGGGAGCAATGGCCTATAGAAACCCCCGTGTGGTTGGAAGCATTCTATGTCTGCCATCGACCGGGTCAAGCATCCAGAAAGGTAAGCATTCCAAAACAAACCCCTATTCTGGTGAAAATTGCTACCTAAGCCGAACTAGTGAATAGAACTCTTCAACAGAAAACAAGGAAACTAGTATGACGTCATACGTCACCGCGCCGCTGTCTGCGCAGCTCCCCCCTCCCCGGGAGGGGGAAGGGGGAGCCCCAGACCTCCCACGCCGGCTATCCACCCATCAGTTCTTCGGCTGATGCTATAGGCAATGGTTATGTGCTCCGGCTCCAGTGGTTGTTTCAGCACTGTACCTAGAGTGTGGTGTCAGTTTTCTAGGTGGTGCGTGAGCCGGGTGTGATTCTTCAGTACTCGGGCTGCATGCGCCTAGGGTTCCCTTCCCTAGGTGCCCTGTAAGTACTGCCCTTGGGGCTTGGGGCCACCTTCCACAAGTTCCTTGGGTCCTGCCCTGCTTGGCCGTTTACTGCTTGGTTTTCGGCCGCTCTTTGTGTGCTCGGGTGTTCTGTCTCCCTTGTTCGCCTTAGAGTACGGGGCAGTGTTTGCACTGGTGGGGCGCGGGGTACTGTGCAGCTTGTCTTTACCAATCATAGCGGCCGGCTCTGTTCCGCTTGGGTACGCTGTCCTCTTGCGGGGTTTTCTTTTTCTTTTGTTTATATACCTGGTGGGGGGGTCTGCCTTCGTTCTTGCCCCTTGTGTCCCTTGTGTTCTGAGTATTTCTGGTGGTACCCCCCTGCTAGGTCCCCGTGAGTGTACACGTCCCGGGGGTTCAGCTCTTAGAAAGTTGTTTGGTAGCTTGGGTGCCGGTTAGCAGTACCCTGCCTGGGATTACCTGAGCGCGAGTCCTCTTAAAGTAAACGCTCGGGACCCTGGGAAACCCCTGGGGGCGCGCGGGTCCGATGGATGTGACCCCAGAGCCCCCCCCTCGCTTCCAGCGAGTTTGAGGGTTGCTCTCACCTTTTGTCTCTGGGTGTCTCTGTTTTGCCTCCGTCTGCTGCCTGTGGGGTCGGTGACACCTTCGACCCGGTGTCCTGCGAGTTTGGTTGCTCGTTGTGGCTCGGTTACCCAGTTGTGCTAACAAAGCGGGTGCGGGCAGCAGGGGCGTTGCACTTGAGCCTTGGTGGTGGCAACGTTCTCGTGGTTTCCTCCCCGGGAGCCCCGGGACTGCCCCGTTGTAGTTCGTTTTGGGACTTGGGGGTGTTGGTTGCTTCGGTTCCATCCACGCCCCCTTGTCTTTCCCCTGGTTCACCCTTCCTGCCTGCATCCAGTTCCTTACCGTCTGTAGGTTCAGGGCGGGGTGTTTGGTGGTGTTGAGACTCGGGCAGTCTCGGGGAATTCCCCTTCCGGGGTAGTGACGGGGGCATTTGGGCCTGTTCCTCCAGCCGTGTTGTATGAGTCTGCCAGTGGGCTCCCTTCCTTAGTGTTTTCACGGCTGCCTCGGTTTTCTGGTACGGCCGGGGCTTTGGGGGAACGGCTCGGCCCCGGGGCCTGTCGTGTAGGTTCCCGGGGCTGGGGAGGGGCTGACTTGGGGGGGCCTTGGCCCCGTTAGACCCCGTGGGGTTTTTTATCCCCCTCTAGGCGGGGCTTGTGGTTACGCGGAGTGGGGTCTTTCCTCCCCACTCGCCGTACGTGCTGTTGGACGTCGGCCCCTCCCCGGGCTCGGTTCCTTGGCCTTTGAGTCGGTTGGTTCCGTCCTGTGGGTGGTTGTTTCCTCCCCCGCTTTTTGGGACGGTGTTTTTGTCATGTTTCCCCGTTCGATGGGGTTCTGCGTGACTTCTGATCTCGGGTGCGCCTGCGCCTTCGTGTGCCTTCGGGACTAGTGTTTGCTTCTGTGTTCTCGAGGGTACGGGAAGGTTTTTCGCTACTTCCCGCATTATTGGAACGTCTGTCGGCTCCTAGTTCTTGTCGCCCTGTTGGGCTACTTGTCGCCCTGTTGGGCTACTTGTCGCCCTGTTGGGCTACTTGTCGCCCTGTTGGGCTACTTGTCGCCCTGTTGGGCTACTTGTCGCCCGGTTGGGCTACTTGTCGCCCGGTTGGGCTACTTGTCGCCCGGTTGGGTTCCTTTTTTTTTGGGCTCTTTGCTTCTTTGGCCGGTTTTATTGTTCCTGCTTCCTCTTTTGGCTCCTTTTCTCGTGCAATAGTCCTGGCTGGCGCCTTCCCGCAGGGAGGGTGTGCGGTTCGGCCAGCGTGTTATGCGCATGCGCCGTGGAGTTTGTTTTGGTCTGGGCGGTGTTTCAGTGCTGGGGTTTTTGCGCCCTTTTTTGCAACAGTGCTTCGCCTCTCGTTCTTCTCCCTGGCTGCGGTATGTGCCCCTTCGCGCCGGGGGTGTCCTGGTTCCCAGTTGTGGGAGGACACCGCGGTTTTCCCTGTCATGGGTGTGGACCGCCTCCTTCGCCTCTCCCTGTTCTCCTGCGGGTCCGGCAGGGTCCGGCTCTGGCGTCTTCACCTGGCGGTGCTCCCAAGTTCTTCTGGGCACGGTTGAGTCGTGTCACGTTCGAGCCTCCATTCGCCAGGTGAGTTTCTGCGGTCTGGCGTCTTTTGGCCGGGCGCTGGATGCGGCGGTGTTTATATACCTGTCTTTATTTAGGTATATTTTTGTACGACTGAGACCGTTCGCACACCTGTGACTGTCCCTTTATCACCCCTTCCTGTCCCCCTCATGTGCATGTCCAACCCATGCTGGAGTCATTCAGGGGACCCTCCTTTTTTAATGTTGTGAGGTGTGGGGGTTGTAGGGTTGGTTCTGTACTCACCTGGTGAGGCTCCTGGCTGTGCTTGCAGGATTTGAGCTCTGGCTCTTGGGTCCCGCCTATCTGGTAGAACTTGCGGGATAGTACCAGTGGAGTGCAGTGGTGCTATTGGCACTTTTGGGGAACACTGTATTACCATCAGTGGTCTGTGCTTGTTACACGACCTACTTGCGAGCATAAGCCTTCTTGCTGGTTCGTCCGTGGACTTCCAGGGCGCACTGGCCTGTTTTCGTGTGGCAGTTCCGGCCTGTCCTGGTTGTGGGGGTATGTGGGCCGGTGGACTGCTCCTAGCAGCTGCCTGGTGGGCCATCCTCTGGCCGGTCTGGCCTGACCTTGGGCCGGGCTTGAGGTGTAAAAGAGCTCCCAGTACCTCATCCAGCAGGTATCGAGCGGGGTTTCTCCGCCGTCGGTCGCCTGGTGCAGGTTTCTGGGCCTGCAGGGTTTTGTCGTGTCTCCGTTGGCCCTGTCTGGGGTCTGCCTGCTCCGTTCTCTGCCTTTGCAGAGGGGAGTTGCTATTTACATGTTGCATGTTGCAGTGGTGCCTGTTGCTGCTGCTGCACGTGTGCATTGGTACCGTGTTTCACGGTGGCGTGTTCTTGTTCCTGTATCCGGTTGTGGAGTAGCACTTTGCTGCCGTTTTTGTGCCTGGGGATTGCGTGGGGTTTTTGTCCCTGCCTGATTGGCCACCCCTGGTTGTTCTGGTTAATTTTTTTTTGTGCTTCAGCTCTTTCTTCCTGCCTCCTCTGCAGCAGGGATGTCCTGCGTGTGTTCTTAGGCGTTGGTCAGCCTGTGTCCTGTGATGTGCTTCTTTGTCTCGGTCTGTTGCAGTTGTTCGTACCCCTTGGTTCGGGTCCTGTTCTGGCGGCGACCCTTCCGCCTTCTTTGGTTTTCCTAGCTTGCCCTGCCGGTTGTTTTTTTTTTTTTTTGGGGGGGGGGGGTTCTTGCGATGTCTCGCGTCGGACCTGTCGTTTCTGAACTCCTGGCGGGCTTGCATGCTTCGGGGAGTTTTTCTGTTCGGCAGACGTTCCATCTCCTTGTGCCGCCTGGGTTTCGGTGGTCGCGCCCGAGATCTTCTCGCGGCTCCGCCTTTTTCCTGGGCTCGGGGGGGCCTTGTCGGGGCTGCTTATGTTCTGCCTCGTGGTCTCGCCTCCGGTTGGTGGTCGGGTGGCTTCGTGGTAGGTGTCCCACCTGCGTGCTTCTCTTGGCGGCAGTATGGGGTATTTTGGCGGTCCTTCCTTTTCCTGTCCCTTCTTAGGTGGTTCCTCTTGTTAGCTTGGTTTACTCTCGGCTTGGTCTTCTAGTGGGGGTTGGGGGCCGTCGTCTTGCCACATACTGTCGCCTCTTTTCGTGCGGCGCAGGCGGAGCCGCTTCAGCTTGCTTTCGGTCTTGGTGTTGCTTCTGCACCGTTAGTCAGCTGTCTTGTGCGTCATTTCACCTCCGGCCTGTTCGTGCGCCGCTTGCACCATCCTGGTCTCTGGTCAGCGTGCTCTGTCTTCTCCTCGGTTGGTAGTGCCCCTTCGGTTCCGGTGTGTTTTTTCGTCGGCTCTTTCCTTTGGGCCTTTGCCTCTGGGGGTCGGTTCGCTGAGTTTTCTTGCTCCTTCGGTTTTAGCGTTTTGGTTGTTTGATGGCAGCAGTCTCCATCTTTTTCTGGCGCGGGGTGGGGCTGCTGCATTCTGGAGGGGTCCAGGGTTTGTTGGTGCTTCGTTGGTCAGGCCGGGGGTGTGTCGTTTTTGCGTTCAGTGGCGGCCCTCCGCTGTTGTTTGCGTGCCACGGCGTTTGGGTCCGGAGCGCGTTTTGCGTTGATCCGGTTCTGTTCTTCCCTGTTCGCGGGTGATGGTGTCCCGGGTGGTCAGCCGTGTTCTTGCGGCTAAGCTGCCTGTGTTCTTCCCTCATGCCTGTGGTGTTCGTGGCTTCGCTGCTCTCGCTGCCGTCTGGGCGACGTGGCTTTGCAGTCTTTCGGGCATGGATTTTTGGTGTTCGTGCAGGGGCCTTGCTGCTCGTGGTTCTCGTGTTGTTCCCGGGATTTTCGGGGCTGTGGCGCCTTGGGTTGGCGTTTGCTGCCGGTTGTCTCGCCTCCTTGGGGGGTGCGTGGTGTCCGCCTCCCGGTTTTGTCCCTTTGACCTTCCTCTGTGGGTAGTTAGCTCCGGGGAGCCGACGGGGCTCCCCCCAGAAAACCAGCGTTGAATGTAATGAAACGCCATTTTCTGGGTGAGACCCGGAGGCTCCCCGGCAACCCTCCCTCCCTCCGGTCGGCGTTTTTCGCGTGTTTTGACATCCAGCCTCAGAACTGATGGGTGGATAGCCGGCGTGGGAGGTCTGGGGCTCCCCCTTCCCCCTCCCGGGGAGGGGGGAGCTGCGCAGACAGCGGCGCGGTGACGTATGACGTCATACTAGTTTCCTTGTTTTCTGTTGAAGAGTTCTATTCACTAGTTCGGCTTAGGTAGCAATTTTCACCAGAATAGGGGTTTGTTTTGGAATGCTTACCTTTCTGGATGCTTGACCCGGTCGATGGCAGACATAGAATGCTTCCAACCACACGGGGGTTTCTATAGGCCATTGCTCCCCTTGCCTCTCTGAGGGGGCCAGGTTCTGGCTCGTGGTCCCCGGTAGGCCCTAGAACTCCATACACATGACTGATGCCAAAGTCTGACATTAGCATATCAGCCGGTAAAGCTCCGGGAAGCCTCCGGGTCTCACCCAGAAAATGGCGTTTCATTACATTCAACGCTGGTTTTTTGACATCCAGCTTCAGAACTGGGGTGTGGATAGCCGGCGCAGTAGGTCTGGGGCTGCCCCTTCCCCCTCCCGGGAAGGGGGGAAGGGCTGAGCAGACAGCGGTGCGACGGCGGATGACGTCATACTAGTTTGCTTGTTTTTGTTTGGGGAGTTCTATCCACTCGTTCGGGTTTTGGTTGCAATTTTCACCAGAATAGGGGTTTGTTTTGGGACGCCTACCTTTCTGGGTGCCTAACCCGGATGATGGCAGACATAGAATGCTTCCAATTACACAGGGATTTCTATAGGCCATTGCTCCCCTTGCCTCTCTAGAGGAGGCCAGGTTCTGGTCGTGGTCCCCGGTAGGTCCATAAGAACTCCATACATATGACTGATGCCAAAGTCTGACATTAGCATTTCAGCCTAGTAAGCTCCAGGGAGCCTCCAGGACTTACCCAGAAAATGGCGTTTCATTACATTCAGTGCTGGTTTTTTGACCGATTCTCACTATTTTGACATATTGTATGCTCAGCTGTCTGTTCTATAATCCCTTCAGAATGGATTTTTCATAAACTTTATACATTTGGAGTTACTGTATAATTTTTTTAGATCTAAATTTGCCGCATATTTCAAATTCCCTATTGACAATTTTTTTTTACAGTAAACTGTGCTGGAAACCTATATTTTAATTTGATAAATATGAAGATCATATTCTATTTTGAGAGAATAATGACATTAAATGAACAATTGGTGATAGTTCATATTTTTTATTCTGAATTGAAAATCTGAAGTTTTCAATATTCAATTTTAAAAATAATTTTGATTCTCTTGTTTTTCAAGTTACGCTGTGATCATTTAGACAAAGTTGGAGCATTTACCTAGTTGATTATGCAAGAAAATTGGAAGGTGTTTGTGCAAGTTTTAAAAACTTATGTTAAATTATTTTCTCATAATCATGTATGTATGTATTGCACGGTCTAAGGGTTAACCCTTCTCTCTCTAGGAGTTCTCACTGCCATCCCCGCCATGGCCACTCTTGCCCGATCCCTCCCCATGCTAATTCGTACCACATCTTGTTTGGTCCTGCTACATGGACTAAATACTTTGATCTTCACCATCTGGATTCTTCTACTCCTGACGATTTCTCCCTCCATAGGCACCTTGTTGATTCGGTAGATGCCTCTGTTACTTTTAACACCACCTGTCTTGATATGTGTGTTGTTGCTGCTCGTTCTCAGGATGCAGCTACCCGCTTAGCCGCATTGTCCTGCATTGGGGAGACCCTGTTCGGGTCTCCAAGAATGCTCAGTTAAATGGCAGTGTTGGCACTGTTCTTCTGCACCATGTTGCAACTGGTGTTAGGGACCTCAAGGACTGCCACAAGGATATTAAGCATATCCTTGAAGCCCAAGAGCATTGTCCTCCAGGTGGACACGTTCACTCAGTCCCCCTCGTGGACGTCGCCGTCAGCCCTTTCGGATTGTAAAAATTACCTTTGATAGTAGGACCCTTCCGCCCTCTATTATTCTTGCTGGTGCCAGATGCTCCATTCAGGAGTACATTCCCTCTCCTTGGCTTTGTAATAGGTGCTGGAAGTTTGGGTATAGTGCCCTCAGATGCTCCAGTACTGTGTGTCTATGCCCCATGTGTGGGGACGAAGGTCACTCGTAAGTCAGAGTGCTCTTCTCCCCAGGCTCGCTGCCTCAATTGGGGTGAGGCTCACCCTACCTTCTCATGCGCATGTATACATTACAAACTTGAGGCAGCCATCCTCAACTTGAAACACAGAGATTGTTTGTCTTTTCCTGGGGCGAGGCGCCAAATTCGCTGTCTCACCTCTTTTGCTGGCGTGTCTTATGCTCGCATGTTGCACTCTTCCTCTCCTCGTCCTTCCCACCTTCCTCAGTCTCACAACCGTTTCCAGGCCTTAGACCCAGATATGCCCACCACCTCCTCCCTTGTTCCTTTACATTCTGTTCCGAAGGGTCCCCTCCTGGTTCTCCGTCTGGAGTTTCCCTTCTTCCTACCCAGTCTGCCATGTCTCCTGTGTCTTCTTTCTCATCTTCTTTCGCATCTTCAAAGATGCATGAAGCATGTACCTGTGAGGAGGGGCAGAAAGAGGACCACTCTAGAAAGAGAACGCAGACGACTGTACAGGAGAAGGAAAAAATAACGGAAATGCTTCGGCAGACCCAACTATCACAAGCAAGGAAAACAAGCCTAAGCAGGGAGATCGAAGAAATAGAACAAACGTTAAAGCGATCATATGAGTCTAAGGAAATGGAATTGGAACAGAAAGCTATACAAGAGATAAGGAAAAATCCGAAATATTTTTTCACATACGCAAAATCCAAATCCAAAACCTCGACCAGTATTGGACCGTTAATTACAAATGAAGGTACATACACAGAGGACAACAAAGAGATTAGTGAAATTCTAAGAAGCCAGTATGAGGCTATGTTTAGCACACCAATAAACAACATGAAAGTTGATGACCCAGACAGCTTCTTTATGAATGACATTCAAGCTGCAGATAATATAACGGATATTACCACAAACTCGGAAGACTTTGAAAGAGAAATTGACAATATGCCTATGCACTCAGCTCCTGGGCCTGACTCATGGAATTCAATATTCATAAAGAAATGTAAAGTACCAGTAGCGAGAGCACTCAGCGTAATATGGAGAAAGAGCCTGGATACAGGGGAGATACCAGCAGCACTTAAATCTGCAGATATAGCTCCGTTGCACAAGGGGGGGGAGTAAAGCCTTGGCAAAAAATTATAGGCCAGTTGCACTAACATCACACATAATAAAAGCGTTTGAAAGAGTGATTAGGAATCAAATTTCTAGTTTTATGGAAAACAGTGAATTGCACAATCCAGGACAACATGGATTTAGAGCGGGAAGATCCTGTCTGTCACAGTTACTCAACCACTATGACAAAATCACAGAAGCCCTAGAAGAAAAGCAAAATGCAGATGTTGTATACACAGACTTTGCAAAGGCGTTCGACAAATGTGACCATGGGGTGATAGCTCACAAAATGAGGTCAATGGGAATAATTGGAAAAGTAGGGCGCTGGATACTCAATTTCCTGTCGAACAGAACACAAAGAGTAACAGTCAATCAGATAAAATCGAGTCCAAGTGATGTTAAAAGCTCTGTACCTCAAGGTACAGTCCTTGCACCACTACTGTTCCTTATTCTCATATCTGATATAGACAAAAATACACGTCACAGCTTCGTGTCATCCTTTGCAGATGACACAAAAATCAGCATGAAAATTACCTCTGCTGAAGACATTGAAAAACTACAAGCAGATGTCAACAAAGTTTTCGATTGGGCAGCAGAAAATAACATGATGTTTAACAGTGATAAATTTCAGGTACAGTACTCAGGTACGGCAAAAATGAAGATCTGAAACATAATACAGGATACAAAACACAATCGAATCTGCCCATAGTAGAAAAAGAGCATGTCAAGGATTTGGGAATAATGATGTCCGACGATCTAACATTTAGGGAGCATAACCAAGCAAATATCGCTTCAGCCAGAAAAATGATCGGATGGATTACGAGAACTTTCAAATCCAGGGATCCCATCACAATGGTTGTACTCTTCAAGTCACTTGTGTTGTCTCGTCTCTAGTACTGCTCAGTACTCACTTCCCCCTTCAGAGCAGGAGAGATTGCTGAAATAGAGGGAATACAGAGAACATATACGGCACGCATAGACGAAATAAAACACCTAAATTATTGGGATCGTCTCAAAGCTCTCCAAATGTACTCTCTAGAAAGGAGACGAGAGAGATATCAAATAATATACACATGGAAAATACTGGAGGGTCAGGTCCCAAATCTACACAGTAAAATAACAATGTACTGGAGTGAACGATATGGAAGAAAATGCAAGATTGAACCAGTGAAGAGCAGAGGTGCCATAGGCACAATCAGAAAACACTGTATAAACATCAGAGGTCCGCGGCTATTCAACGTCCTCCCAGCGACTATAAGAAATATTGCTGGAACAACTGTGGACATCTTCAAGAGGAAACTGGACGGTTTTCTAAGAGAAGTTCCGGATCAGCCGGGCTGTGGTGGGTACGTGGGCCTGCGGGCCGCTCCAAGCAACAGCCTGGTGGACCAGACTCTCACAAGTCGAGCCTGGCCTCGGGCCAGGCTCAGGGAGTAGAAGAACTCCCAGAACCCCATCAACCAGGTATCAACCAGGTATCCCTCCGATCCTCCTTCCCACCCTTCTACCCCGTCTCTTGGCTCGCCACGCCGCCTGTCTGTACAGGCTGTTGTCCATCCTCCCAGCAATCTTCGTGTTGTTTGCTCTCGTTCTTCTTCTCCTGTTGAGACGCTCGAGTCTGTCGCCCAGTACATTGTTGCTGGAACACCTGTCTCTCTGGGTCAGAAACATAAGCCTGGCTCCTCTCCTTCCTCCTCTCCAGCATGTAAGAAGGCGTTGCTTTCTTCCTCGCCCCCACCTCTGACTCTATCGCTCTGTCCCCTCCCGTCTCGGTGGTTGGGCCCCCCTGTTCCTGCTATGGAGGTTTCTTTGGCCCTCGCTTTCCTCTCGGTTGCTGCTCTTGCTGCGGTACACTCCCTGGTTTCTGCCCCTCCTCCTCCTGCTGTCCTTGACCGTCCCTCTCGGTTGTCTTCTCCTCCTCTGGACCCCGTCCGTCTGCCTCTGGTCTGTCCTCCCGCTCCTTTCCCTCCATCCTTACTCAGTTTACCCATGCTCCCTAACCCTGACTTTTCTGACCCTGATCCTGATCTTTTTAACATGGTGTGTTACTTTTAACCTTTGTTTCTTCATTGTTCTCTGTTGCTGTCCTTTCTCTTTTTGTCGATGTCTATTCTTCAATGGAATATTCGTGGATATTACACCAATTTCCATGAACTCCAACTTCTGATTTCACAGTTTTCGCCCCTTTGTGTCTGTCTCCAGGAGCCGATGATTGGTGCTCATCTTGGTCGCTTTCTTGGCTATTCTTTTCTCCCCCCCACCTACCCTGGCTTTTGCTGGGACCTATAACTCTACTGCTCTCTTGATTCATTCTGATATTCCCTCTGTCCCCCTTTTTTTTCCATCACCTGTCCAATGTTCTGCTGCCCGTGTCTTTGTGACTATATGGTATACGGTTTGTTCCATTTACAGGCATACCTCAGTTTAAGAGTTTAATTGGTTCCTGGAGACGCCTCGTATTCCGAAAACTCGCATTCCGAAGCTAATTTCCCCATAAGAAATAAAGGGAAATGAATTAATCCGTTCCTGACTACCCCAAAAACCCCACATCAAACTAAATTTTTATACCTAATTCATCTAAATAAACCTACAAAACTATGTTCAAGTTATTACTTACCTTGCTGTTGAATGCTGTAGGCGTATGGAAGATGGTGAGGAGGTGGGAGGAAGAGAGGAGTTACTGTTTAGAAGGGGAGTCCCCTTCCATTATCACATCAGGCAGTGAGGACTTCACTGGTATGCACACTCTGCCACATTTTGCCTGCATACCACTAGGACTTGCTTGTTTTACTAAGAATTTGTCTAATGACACTTGTTTTTCCCTACATTTTAACACTTGTCTGTAGTAAGACATCACATTATCATTTAAAAGGTCAATGCAACGGCCTGCTACAGCTTTATCTGGGTGAGTTTTTTCAACAAAACTTTGCAGTTCTTCCAATACTTCACACATTTTCTTAATCAAGAAGGGACATCCTCTACTGCCTCTACTCACAGCTATTTTCTTAGGTTGAACCTTACCAATGGCTTTCTTGAGACCCATGGCAAGATATATAATGACAACTTTTATGCTCAAATGGCCAAAAAACCGATAAAAAACTGTAAATCCTTGTGAAGAATTCAGGTGGGATAGTCACTGGACACGAGACACTGGTAAACTGAGGCGCGATCGCCATGCCACCATGCGCCAGTCGGCCTGTACATGTATCAACAAACTCGCGTCCCGAGGTAACCCTCGCCTTCCGAGACATTTTTGGAGTAAATCCTGCTCGTCTTCCGAAAAACTCGCATACAGGGACACCCGCATTCCGAGGTTGGTTGATACCTGGTTGATGGGGTTCTGGGAGTTCTTCTACTCCCCAAGCCCGGCCCGAGGCCAGGCTCGACTTGTGAGAGTTTGGTCCACCAGGCTGTTGCTTGGAGCGGCCCGCAGGCCCACATACCCACCACAGCCCGGTTGGTCCGGCACTCCTTGGAGGAATAAATCTAGTTTCCTCTTGAAAATGTCCACGGTTGTTCCGGCAATATTTCTTATGCTTGCTGGGAGGACGTTGAAGAACCGCGGACCTCTGATGTTTATACAGTGTTCTCTGATTGTGCCTATGGCACCTCTGCTCTTCATTGGTTCTATTCTACATTTTCTTCCATGTCGTTCACTCCAGTACGTTGTTATTTTACTGTGTAGATTTGGTACTTGGCCCTCCAGTATCTTCCAGGTGTATATTATTTGATATCTCTCTCGTCTTCTTTCTAGTGAGTACATTTGGAGGGCTTTGAGACGATCCCAATAATTTAGGTGCTTTATTGCGTCTATGCGTGCCGTATATGTTCTCTGTATTCCCTCTATTTCAGGTACCACTGTATCTCCCCCCAAAGTGTCCCGCTCTCTCTTCCCGATCTTAAGTACCTACTGGACTCCTTGCCAGAGCCTGTGCTCCTGCTGGGTGTTTTCAATTGTCGACATACCCTTTGGGGTGGTGTTCTGACAAACACCCGAGGTCGCCTTCTCGAACCATTCATTCTCTCTTTTTCCCCCTGTCTCTTCTGAATTCTGGTGAGCCCACTCATTTGGACTCGGACTCGTACTCTTTCCTGTCTTGATCTTTCTCTCTTCTCGTCGTCTCTTTACTTAGATTTCACGTGGCGGGTTCTTGGTAACCTCCATAGCAGTGACCATTTCCGCATCCTTGTTACCCTTTTCTCTTTTCCCCCTCCCTTCTTCTTCCCTAGGTGGCAGTTTGCCAAGGCAGACTGGGACCTATTTACCCTCCGTGCTACTCTCTCCGACCTCTCCATTCTGTCTCTCCCTTGCGCTCTCCTCCTTTTTCATGACACCATCTTCGACGCTGCCCTCCACTCTATTCCTTGCTCTACCTCTCGGGGCACGCGGAAGTGCATTCCCTGGTAATTACCTAAGTGTAGTTACAGGATGAGAGCTACGCTCGTGGTGTCCCGTCTTCCCAGCACTCTTTGTCATATAACGCTTTGAAACTACTGACGGTCTTGGCCTCCACCACCTTCTCACTTAACTTGTTCCAACCGTCAACCACTCTATTTGCGAAGGTGAATTTTCTTATATTTCTTCGGCATCTGTGTTTAGCTAGTTTAAATCTATGACCTCTTGTTCTTGAAGTGCCAGGTCTCAGGAAATCTCCCTGTCGATTTTATCAATTCCTGTTACTATTTTGTATGTAGTGATCATATCACCTCTTTTTCTTCTGTCTTCTAGTTTTGGCATGTTTAATGCTTCTAACCTCTCCTCGTAGCTCTTGCCCTTCAGTTCTGGGAGCCACTTAGCAGCATGTCTTTGCACCTTTTCCAGTTTGTTGATGTGCTTCTTAAGATATTGGTGGAATATGGACTGTGCTCAGGCTGGGCGCTGTAAGCGTGCAGCCTGGAAGAAATGCCACCACCGGCAGACGGCCAATTCTTTTCTTTTGTTTTGGAAGGCAAGTGCGGTGGCCCGTAGGACCATCCGTACAGCTAAACGTGAGTGTTGGAAGTCTTATGTTTCCTCCATTACGTCCGATACTCCTCTGCCACAGATCTGGAAACAAATCCGCAAGAATGTGGGTAAGTTCGTTCCCGATGTCTCGCCGTTCCTTCACCTCCGTGGTACTCTTGTGGCGGACCCGATGCAGGTCACGGCCAAACTGGGTTCCCACTTTTCGTCTATTAGCTCTGGTTCTCATCTTCCTCCATCTTTCCTTCTTCATAAGCCTGTTCTTGAATCTCATCCTTTAGATTTCCACACCCATCTCAGACTTCCCTATAATGATCCCTTCTCTCTCTCTGAACTTCAGTCTGCTCTGGCCGTCTGCGGTTGTATGGCAGCGGGCTCCAATGGCATTCGTTATGAGATGCTTCGCCATCTTCCTCCATGCACGTCTCGGTATTTACTGAGTCTATATAATCAGGTCTGGGAGTTGTCGTCAGTCCCTGAGGACTGGCTCGATGCCGTTGTCCTCCCTGTTTGGAAACCAGGATCTCTTGGGACATCCCCTCAGGACTTCCGCCCTATTGCACTCACAAGTTGTGTCTGCAAACTCTTTGAACGAATGGTTATGATGTGGTTCATAGAACCATGTCTGATGTGGTTCTTAGAACACTATCACCACCTCTCCCCTTCTCAATTTGGTTTTCGCAACCTGCTTGACACCTGCTTGATGGGGGTTCTGGGAGTTCTTCTACTCCCCAAGCCCGGCCCAAGGCCAGGCTCGACTTGTGAAAGTTTGGTCCACCAGGCTGTTTGGAGCGGCCCACAGGCCCACATACCCACCACAGCCCGGTTGATCCAGAACTTCTCTTAGAAAACAGTCCATTTTTCTCTTGAAGATGTCCACGGTTGTTTCGGCAATATTTCTTATAGTCGCTGGGAGGACGTTGAACAACCGTGGACCTCTGATGTTTATACAGTGTTCTCTGATTGTGCCTATGGCACCTCTGCTCTTCACTGGTTCAATCCTGCATTTTCTTCCATATCGTTCACTCTAGTATGTTGTTATTTTACTGTGTTGATTTGGGACCTGGCCCTCCAGTATTTTCCATGTGTATATTATTTGGTATCTCTCTCATCTCATTTCTAGTGAGTACATTTGGAGAGCTTTGAGACGATCCAAATAATTTAGGTGCTTTATCGCGTCTATGCGTGCCGTATATGTTCTCTGTATTCCCTCTATTTCAACAATCTCTCCTGCTCTGAAGGGGGAAGTGAGTACTGAGCAGTACTCGAGATGGGACAACACAAGTGACTTGAAGAGTACCACCATCATGATGGGATCCCTGGATTTGAAAGTTCTCGTAATCCATCCTGTCATTTTTCTGGCTGACGCAATATTTGCTTGGTTATGCTCCCTAAATGTTAGATCGTCGGACATCATTATTCCCAAATCCTTGACATGCTGTTTACCTATTATGGGCAGATTCGATTGTGTTTTGTACCCTGTACAGTATTATGTTTCAGATCCTCATTTTTGCCGTACCTGAGTACCTGGAATTTATCGCTGTTAAACATTGTTATTTGTGAGATGAGGGTGAGGCTTGGTGCCACTCTCTCTGCCTCTTTTTGGCAATGCAAAAGTGTACCCCAAGGTATTGTCCTGAGCACTACTCTTTCTGTGGGGAGCCCCTACGGCTCCCTGGAGCTTATCGGGCTAATGCATGTTATATTAGACCGGCACATTAGCTAAGGAGTTCAGACCTACCAGGGACCAGCGCCAGAACCTGGCCCCTTCAGAGAGGTTTCAGGGAGCAATGGCCCTGGAAACCCCCTTTGTGGCTGGGGTTTTCCTTATCTGCCATTGACTGGGGTTAGGCACCCAGAAAGGTAGGCATAACAAAACAAACCCCACATGGTAAAAAACTAAAACTAAAACAAATAAAAACAAAAGAAAACCCCCGCAAAAGTACACCGTCTCCAGAGGCAACAGGAACCGGCCGCCGCTTAGGTGGCAAGCTGTGCAACACCTTGATGCCCTAACCCGCACAATACCAATCCCTACCCAGGGCCAAACAAGGGCCCCAAACCCCAGCTGGCCCCAAGGGCGAGGCAAATGCCGAGCAGCAAGAACCTCTACGGGAACGGTTCCCGAACGCCCCAGGGAAAACAACCCTGTTACGTAAGGGCAGTACTCACAGGGCGCTTAGGGAAGTCAGCCACTAAGCACATGCAGTCCTGGCACTGATGAGGCACTCCTGGCCACCGCACAACACAACACATGGCAGTGAACGCCACACAAGGCAAACACCGCCTAGGAAACTGAGGCCAGAGAAGCGTCTATCCCGGTTGACATTAGCTTACGAACTGAAGCTTGGCAGCCAGCGCGGTAGGTCTGGAGCTCCCCACCTCCTCCTCTCGGGGCGGGGAGGGCTGCGCGGACGATCGGCGCGGCAGTAAAGTGTGATGTTTGCTTGTTTCCTTGTGATTGTAGAGAGTTTCTACCTCTCTGTTCGGTTTTTTGTTTTAGTTTTTTACCATGTGGGGTTTGTTTTGTTATGCCTACCTTTCTGGGTGCCTAACCCCGGTCGATGGCAGATAAGGAAAACCCCAACCACAAAGGGGGTTTCCAGGGCCATTGCTCCCTGAAACCTTTCTGAAGGGGCCAGGTTCTGGTACTGGTCCCTGGTAGGTCTGAACTCCTTAGCTAATGTCCCGGTCTAATATAACATACATTAGCCCGATAAGCTCCAGGGAGGCTCCGAGGCTCATCCAGAAAAAGGCGTTTCATTACATTCAACGCTGGTTTTTTTCTGGTTGTCCTCAATGGTTTTCTTTCTTCCTTTCCTTCTAGGGTCTTCTCTGCTCTCTATGTCGACGATCTTACCCTTTGCTGTTGAGGCGATGATTCGCTTCTCCTTCAACGGCGGCTTCAACTTGTGATTGATGCCGTGTCATCTTGGGCCACTGATCATGGCTTCACGTTCTCTATGTCTAAGACTTGTGCTATGGCTTTTACTCGGAAGCATGTCGTTCTTCCCCCCTCTTTGTCGCTTTATGGTCATCCCCTTGTGTACAAGGATTCTGCTAAGCTTTTGGGGTTAATTTTTGACACTCGTTTGTCTTGGTCGGCCCATATCTCTTACCTCCGAGTTGAATGCTCTATGACCCTTAGAGCATTCAGTTTTGTCCCATACTTCTTGGGGAGCAGATCGGCACATGCTCCACTCTTCACATTCTTCTCTAGTCCTGTCTAAACTTGATTATGGTTGCCCTGCTAACTTGTCTGCTTCTCCTTCTACTTCTCACCATCTTGATGCTTTGCACCATACTGGGTTGCGTCTCAGCTCTGGTGCCTTTCGTTCGACTCCCGCCTTCAGCTTATATGTTGACACTGGCTTCCTATCTCTCCAAGACCGCCGTGATCACTACTGTCTTTGTTACCTTGCGCGGTCCTTACAACATCCTCAATCTTGCCTCTGTCGTGCTTTGACTTTTACCCCTCCTATAGTTCCTGTTCCTCTTCACCACCTCCCTATTTCTGTCGAGGTGTCTCCCTTGCATGATTCTCTTTTGGTTCGTATTGCCAATATTTCTCCTCATCTTATACCGTCCTTCTTCCTGTGGAAGGTCCCCCTTCCAAAATTTTGTACATCCCTGACCCACATCACTAAAGCTTTTACTCCTCCTACAGTTCTGAAATGCCTTTTCCTTGAACACTTTTTCTTTACACTCCCACTCCATTTCCATCTTCACTGATGGGTCTAAGTCTGCAGACGGGTTAGGCTACTCTGTTGTTTTTCATAACCACACTTATATGTGTCACCTACCTTCGGAGACTAGCGTCTTTACTGCAGAACTTTATGCTATTCTCTATGCCCTTCGTCTCCTGCTTTCTCATTGTCAATCTTCCTTTGTGGTTGTAGTTGACTCTCGTAGTGCCCTCATGGTTCTGGAGTACTTTAATCCAGTCCATCCGGTGGTCGTCGAGATTCAACATTGGCTGTTTCTTATCTCTAGTAAATTTAAGTCAGTAGAGATTTGCTGGGTTCCCAGCCATATTGGGGTGTCTTTAAATGAGCGTGCGGATGCTGCCGTTAAGGAGGCTGTCCGCTCTTGTCCCATCTCCCGTAAAAGTATTCTTTATTCCAACTATTACCCAGTTATTCATTCCTCCATCTTGCCCATTAGCAGGGTTGTCGGTCTTCTGCTGCTGGTAACAAACTGCGTACTCTTAAGAGTAGTGTGTCCCCATGGCCTTCCTCCTATAACCGTAACCGGCAGTGGGAAACGGCTCTAGCAAGGTTGTGTATTGACCATACACACTTAACTCACGGTCACTTAATGGAGCACCGCTCTGCTCCTTATTGTCCAAACTGCATTGTCCCTCTTACAGTTGTGCATATTTTTGTTGAATGTCCTGTCTTCCAGGACGAGTGTGTATCTTGCTTTCCGATCATCCCTCGCGGTCACTTGTCCCTCGATAGAATTCTTGGTGAATAGGATGCTTTTGATATCGTTCGCCTTATGCGTTTCTGTTCTCGTATTGGCATCCTTTGGTGATATTTAGCGTCTTCTGATTATTCTGCACATTTGATGGTGCTATATAGCCTTCCCAGCTTGGTGTCTTTTTTTTTTTTTTATAATTACTTACATCTGACCTTTTGAAGACATTGTCTGGATCAACATCCTCCAAATTGTTGAATACTGTACCCTTAAAACTTTGAACGAGATTAGGCCTGTCATGCCTGATTTGCAATGTTGCCAGCCCTGAGGCCCTCAACCGTTCCTAATGAGAGAGTTGACTTAGTTGTAGAATGATGTCTGCTGCTCAGTGTTGTACTTTTTCCAAAGCAGCTATATCCTTCTGAAGATGTCTCCATGTTTAGATACAGTAATCCAAGTGGGGGTGCACCAGAGATTTATACAGTTGAAACACTGCCTTCTTTTCCTTGAAGTCAAAGGAACTCTTGATTATTCCTAGGGTTTGGTTAGCTTTTTTGACTGCTGCTGCTACCTGTCGTGCCACTTTCAGTGAATGGTGGATTTTGACTCTGTTCTTTTCTTCATCAATCTGCTGCAAGGTAATGTTATTAATTTGGAAGTGGTGTCATATGTTATGCCCCACATGCAAGGTCTTGCATTTTTCAATATTAAAGTGCATTTGCCAGTCTTCTGACCATTTGTGGAGTTCATGTAATGAACTCTTTGTAAGGCTTCAGTATCCTTTTCACTTTCCACTTTACCATAAATCTCAGTGTCTTCAACAAATTTGATGACATGGTTTGTAATATTCACATCTGTCATCGATACAAAACTTTGATATCCCACTCACCACATTTCTCAAGTCAGATTCATTCCCATTTAGTGTGTGTGCTATTTGTTTTAACCACTGATTTATCTAATCTAGTATTCTCCCATTTATTCTATGTGTCTGTAATTTCCTTGCTAGTCTTTTATTGTTAGTACCTTATCAAAAACTTTAGTAAAATCCATGAATACTACATACACCAGGGACTGGTGGTTCAGGAGGTGGAACACCTTAGTCATTGTTTTGATGGTATATAGTGTATTGCACCTTCTGATTACCTTGCCCTGCAGGTCCTGATTTATGTTTAGGTAAATGTTGGCAATCTTTGGACTTTGTATTGTAGTGGCCATTGGCTTGTGTATTGTTCTACTTTTAGTATTATTGTTTACTTGTGTGTGGATTTTTGTGACCTCTGTGCAACTGTTTACTTTGAGCTGCGTGTGTTTAGGGTTACCTTCCCAAGTGCTCGCTGGTTTTATTTCTGCCCTAAGAGGGTTGTCTTTCTTGGTGGGTTTGGAAGGCTGTTCTCAAGAGTGCCAACCTGTAGTGGAGAGTGTGTTAACCTTGAGCAGTGCATGGGGTCTTTGACTCCTATGCTAGGCTTTGTTGTTAGTGGAAGTCAGGGTCTTTCTTGGGAAAAGCCCCATGGGGCGCCTGACAGCTGAGTGGACAGCACTCGGAATTTGTAGTCCTGAGGTTCCGGGTTTGATCCCCGTTGGAGGCGGAAACAAATGGGCAGTTCCTTTCACCCTGATGCCCCTGTTCACCTAGCAGTATATAAGCGCCTGGGAGTTAGACAGCTGCTATGGCCTGCTTCCTGGGGATGTGAAACAAAAAGGCCTGGTCGAGGACCTGGCCGTGAGGACGCTAAGCCCCGAAATCATCTCAAGATAACTTTAAGAAGATGGTGGGTGCCTGTAGCTATCTCGTCGAGATTGCTCATACTATGTTACGTCATCACACGAGATCCGTTGGTCCTACCAGGGACCAGAGTTGGAACCTAGCAGTCTTTCACAGAACTGCAGAGCACAAATGACATGCACGTACAGTAATGCCATATCACCGGAAAAACATCCTGGAAGTTGTCACAGCTTTACAGACAAACTGCTGGGTTCACAAGACTCAAAGCCTAAAAATTGTCATACAACTTTGTAAATGATTCAAACGAAACAAAATTATTAATCTGAAACTGGCTCAAGCCTGTTGGTACTGATCGCCGCCGCCAGAAATTTATGATGTGCGATGTTAGTGCTATCGGTCTGTAATTTTTTGCCTCTGCCTTATTTCCTCCTTTATGGAGTGGTGCTATCTCTGCTGCTTTTAGTATGTCACGGATAACGCCAGTATGTAGGCTCTGTCTCTAAAGAATGTGAAGGGCCTGCGATAGTGTTCTTTTACAGTTCTTGATGAATATAGTAGGCATCCTTCAGTCTAAGACTATGGAGTTGCGCCCTGACAGGGCGCAAAGCCTGGGTAGGTAGATATGGAGGAGAAGCTGTTACCCATGCAGTAGGTCCCCCCTCTCCACGTTGCTGAAATTATCCAATAGAAAGGCAAATGCCAATACACATGGTTCCAGCAATGTTGCAGGAGCTGCCAGAACAAGGTCGACGTCAACAACGAACTGCCTTAGGGGCTCCAACTCCGGATTTTTCCTCGAGGTTGACTCCTGAAGCCTTTCCAAAAAATGGGGTATGGTCACAAGGCAGCAGAGGTTTAAAATCAGGGTTTTCCTTCCCTTAAATGGGCTGCATTCCCAGGCTCTCGAGTCCCATCTACCCGGAGCAGCTGGTTTTAAGGCGCCAGAGGCACACCCTCGCCCCTTCTCCTGTCGGTAAAAGCAGTTCCGCCGGACTTAAAAACTAAGCCACCCGTGCAGGCCAGGAGTTGGACTTGGTTGTCAGAGGCTATTGGAGACGCATGCCGTATAGGAGCATTTTATAGGTCATGGGAGCTCGTCCCCCATTACCACCCCCTGGCTATGACAACCCCTTGGAACCTTGATGAATATAGAGTTCCAAGAATCTGGGCCTGATGCAGAATGCATAGGCATACTGTATATGGCTTCTTCAAAATCCAGTGAGGATAGGGTGACGTCTGATATATATATGATTTGATGTTGGTATCACATCCATGAAAAATTCATTTGGATTATGAATCTAAAGTGTGTTTAGTGGCTTGCTGAAGACAGTCATAAGGATTCCTCAGTATTTCGCTTATTTCTTTGTTGTCATCAGTGAAAGTTCCATCTCCCTTTAGCAGGGGCCCAAACCTACATGTAGTTTTTTATCTAGATTTTGCATAGGAGAAAAAAATATTTAAATATTCTCTTTATTTCTCTGATGGCCTTTTGCTCTTTATTTTTCTGATGGCCTTTTGCTCTTTGTCTCTTGGATTTTGTATGATTCTTGTAGCTTTAGTTTAATAGTTTCTATTTCTCTACCTAACCTTCTTCCCCGTTATTGAGTTATGGTGAGAGACTCAAAATGTTCCACGATTCGTTTACTTCGCCTATAGACGGAACGCCATTCCTGTCTGCATTTCTTCCACTTTTTCGTAGGGGTATGCAGTGAGCATATTTCTAGAGCTACTGAGTTTTTTCCAGGCACTGGTTCAGGTTAGCATTTTCTGGCTGTTTTTCCCAGCTTATTTCTGTGAGGTCTTGTTTTTTTTTGCTCCAAGTTTATCTGTTTATTATTGAAATTTAATTTGCTGAATTCTCCTCCACTGGGACTTGGGACTTGTTTTGCAGGTCTATTTCCCCATGGTTGTCAGGGTAAGTGGTGGAGGTGGTGAGAGGGGGAAGAGGATTTTTTTTTTTTTTTTAATATTATTATTTTCTATCACAGACGTGGCCACACATTTACAATGCTAAGCAGCATATATACATTTTCTTCTGTCCTCCATGGACAGGGTTAGAGATGTGTTAAACATATATTTCAAGGGTTTATTGAACACTCGACCACAGAAGGTGATTCGGTGCTTTTAAAATGCTAAGCTAACCTACATACGTAAATACATAGATACACAGATTTACGTATGCCTTACATAAAGTGTTCGATGTGTCTTTTACATAGTGTCATTAATGTACATTTACAAAGGTGAAATGTAATTCTGATCAGCTTCCATATATACTTTATACCCATACATATACATACACACACACATATACATACATACACACACATGCATTCACATACATTTGTCTCATTTACTCTGACAGGGTGAGATAGCTAATAAAGAAACTGGTGTGCAATTAAGCACTTAATCACTGAAGATGATTAAGGTGCTTTTATAAGCTCTGGGAAGAGGAGTGAGGGGAGGAGGAGGAGGGAGGAGGAGTGAGGGGGGGGGGAAGAGAAGTGAGGGGAAAACAGGAGTGAGGGGGGGAGGAGGAGTGAGGGAGAAGGAGGAATGAGGGGGGAGGAGTGAGGGGGCAAAGGAGGGAGGAGGTAGGGGGTAGAAGTGCCGAACCAACCGGGCTGTCGTGGGTATGTGGGCCTGCGGGCCACTCCAAGCAACAGCCTGGTGGACCAGACTCTCACAAGTCAAGCCTGGCCTCGGGCTGAGCTTGGGGAGTAGAAGAACTCCAAGATCCCCATCAAGCACGTATCAAGCAGGAGGGGGTAGGAGGAAGGGCAAGAGAGAAGGGGTAGGAGGGAGGAGGGAGGGCATAGGAGGCAGGGGGAGGAGTAAGGGAGCGGGGAGGTAAGAGGGAGCGGGGAGGTAGGAGGGAGGGAGTAGGAAGAAGTGGGAAAAGAGGGAGGTTGTGGTGAGGGGGTAGGAGGGAGGATAGGAGTGAGGGGGTAGGAGGGAGGGCAGGAGTGAGGGGGTAGGAGGGAGGGCAGGGGTTATAGGGGTAGGAGGGAGGGCAGGGGTTATAGGGGTAGGAGGGAGGGCAGGGGTTATAGGGGTAGGAGGGAGGGCAGGGGTTATAGGGGTAGGAGGGAGGGCAGGGGTTATAGGGGTAGGAGGGAGGGCAGGGGTTATAGGGGTAGGAGGGAGGGCAGGAGTGAGGGGGAAGGAGGGAGGAAGGGAGTGAGGGGGTAGGAGGGAGGGCAGGAGTGAGGGGTAGGAGGGAGGGCAGGAGTGAGGGGTAGGAGGGAGGGCAGGAGTGAGGGGTAGGAGGGAGGGCAGGAGTGAGGGGTAGGAGGGAGGGCAGGAGTGAGGGGTAGGAGGGAGGGCAGGAGTGAGGGGTAGGAGGGAGGGCAGGAGGGGTAGGAGGGAGGGCAGGAGTGAGGGAGTAAGAAGGAGTGAGGGAGTAGGAGGGAGGGCAGGAGTGAGGGGTAGGAGGGAGGGCAGGAGGGAGGGGGTAGGAGGGAGGGCAGGAGTGAGGGGGTAGGAGGGAGGGCAGGAGTGAGGGGATAGGAGGGAGGGCAGGAGTGAGGGGGTAGGAGGGAGTGAGGGGGTAGGAGGGAGGGCAGGAGTGAGGGAGTAAGAGGGAGTGAGGGAGTAGGAGGGAGGGCAGGAGTGAGGGGTAGAGGAGTGAGGTGGGTAGAGGAGTGAGGTGGGTAGAGGAGTGAGGAGGGTAGAGGAGTGAGGAGGGTAGAGGAGTGAGGAGGGTAGAGGAGTGAGGAGGGTAGAGGAGTGAGGAGGGTAGAGGAGTGAGGAGGAGTGAGGAGTGAGGAGGAGTGAGGAGTGAGGAGGAGTGAGGAGTGAGGAGGAGTGAGGAGGGTAGAGGAGTGAGGAGGGTAGAGGAGTGAGGAGGGTAGAGGAGTGAGGAGGGTAGAGGAGTGAGGAGGGTAGAGGAGTGAGGAGGGTAGAGGAGTGAGGAGGGTAGAGGAGTGAGGAGGGTAGAGGAGTGAAGAGGGTAGAGGAGTGAAGGGGGTAGAGGAGTGAAGGGGGTAGAGGAGTGAAGGGGGTAGAGGAGTGAGGAGGGTAGAGGAGTGAGGAGGGTAGAGGAGTGAGGAGGGTAGAGGAGTGAGGAGGGTAGAGGTGTGAGGAGGGTAGAGGAGTGAGGAGGGTAGAGGAGTGAGGAGGGTAGAGGAGTGAGGAGGGTAGAGGAGTAAGGAGGGTAGAGGAGTGAGGAGGGAAGGGGGAGTGAAGAGGGAAGGGGGAATGAAGGTGAGGAGGAGTGAAAGGGAGGAATAGTGAAAGGGGAGGAGTGAGGTGGGAGAAGTAGTAAGGGGGTAGTAGTGAGGGGGAAATGGTGAGGGGGGGTACGAGTGAATGGGAGAAGGAATGAGGGGGTAGGGAGTGACGGGGTAGGAGGGAGGGGCAGGATGGAGGGGGAAGGAGGGAGGGGGTAGGAGGAAGGGGGGGAGAAGCGAGGGCAGGAGTGAAGGGGTAGAAGGGAGGGCTGGAGTGAGGGGGTAGAAGGGAGGGCTGGAGTGAGGGGGTAGAAGGGAGGGCTGGAGTGAGGGGGTAGAAGGGAGGGCTGGAGTGAGGGGGTAGAAGGGAGGGCTGTAGTGAGGGGGTAGAAGGGAGGGCAGGAGTGATGGGGTAGGAGTGAGGGGGCAGGAAGTGAGGAGGGAGGTGGTAGGAGGGAGGGAGGGGGTAGGGGGGAGGAGTGAGGGGGGCAGGAGAAAGGGCGAAAATAATGGGGGTATGAGGGAGGATTGAGGAGACAGGAGGGAGGGTAGGAGTGAGGGGGTAGAAGGGAGGGCAGGAGTGATGGGATTGGGGGAAGGAGTTAGGGGGTAGGTAGGAGGGGTAGGTATGACCTGGCTATATTGGTTATGTCATGTCCAATTGTTGCATGCTGAATGCTCAAAGCCCCTTTCTTTATTCAGTGTTGTCACATACCTCATGTGGGTGTGGATAGGCAAACACTCATCTAGTTAAACTTATCTCGTAGTACTTTCAGAGACCGGTAATTTAGATTGTGTAAGTAGAATCTCCAAATAAATGGATCTTTAAAGCGCATTCCTATTTGGGTTTAAAAGGTTGTACCGAATGAGAAACTCGGATAAAATAGTATAACACGAGCAATGTTGTTGTTCAGTTTGTTTGCCTAAAGCACATACAAGGACTAGACATTACCAGGCATTCCTGTATACCTTACCTTATGCTATAAACATTGCCACAACCCTGGGTTTTATTGATTTAAATGGCCACAGGGAGTCATACAAAATTGCAGGTTATAATGTTATTAGTTTATCCACTGTGGTGACAAGTGGGCTGACTGATGTCCGTTGACACCTGTATCGTGCTTCAGTTTACTCACTAGATCGTCCTGTCTCTGGTCTCGTCTGTAGGAAGTATGTCAAAATAAAATGGATCATTAATAGCATAAGACTTGGGGGTAGGAGAGAGTTGCAGTGTTTGTCGTGGCCTTCAGTTGTTCCTAGTATTAGTCGACTTAGTTTTAGAAATATTTGTGTTGGGCAGTGTTGTTGTTTGAAAGTAGATGTGTTTTTGTAAAGAAGGTGGGGGTTCTTCATGGTTGGGTACAATTATCTAAGTGATTATAGATATCTGGTGTATAAATGTTTTGACATTAGAATAACTACCTTCTTTTCGTTAAAGTCAAAAGGTCGCTTGATTAATTGTAGGGTTTTGTTAGTAATTTTTGTTTACTGGAGCAACTTTTGGTTAATGATGTAATCTAGCTCCAAGGTCCTTTATTTCATTGTTCTTCTTCATTTTAATGTGGTAGTTGTGATATGGATTGTTCTGGGTCACCTGTAAGGTTTTGCAATGTTAAATACATTGCAAATTCTTATAATAATAAGAATTTGCCAGTCTTGTAACCATTTTTAGAGTTCCCATAGATCATTGTAACGGCTTGATATTTTTTCATGTTCTCTGTACCATAAATCTTGGTGTGGTTTGTAATAATTTGATTTGTCATTGAGGTATATAAGGTTTAGACCCTTGTGGTATGCTTCATGCCGTATTTTCCAGTCAAATCTGTTTCAGAAGAAGCTTTAATTAAGCAATCTTTTTATCCTTTATTCCATGTGCTTCATTTTTCACTCGTAGCCTTTATGGTGCTGAATAGCTGGTTATCAGAAAAAAAATGTGAACAGGTTTGTTTTTAACAAACCAATGTTTTGTTGATTTTACAAGAATTATTAATGTTTCTTCCCTTCAGGACCTTGCAGATGTGAGGTCAAAGTAATTTGAAAGTTTTCTGCTTGGCAGTTTCCAAAATTTAAGTAACATTTGAAATCTATCTAGCGAGTTTAAGTGGCAGTAAGTTTGGCTGTCAATTCATTTAATAGCTTGGATTGAATTCCAGGTATTTGAAGTTTTTTGAATGTTAGTTTGTAAGGCTCTTCCCATTTATGGTGCTTGTTATAGGCAGATAGTGTATATATACACTATCTTGAAATAGTTATCTTCAGCAGTTTGAAACATTTGTGGTAATGGGATGTCTGGTGTGAATAATTTAGTGTTCATTACTAATATTTGGTAGGACACTTGAGTGCAGCATTATATTAACAGATTGGACATGTCTAATGGTTTTGTTTCTTTTCTTCTTAGAAAATTGAAGGGTTTGGTACCATTAGACAATATTGTTAGGAAACACTTTCATGTTTCCTATAAAGTTGTGGCATTTAGTAAGACACTTGTGGGAAAAAAAAAATTAGCTAATTTAGTGTAATCTTATTGATGTAAATTTTTACATCATTTCCACTAATCAATATGTTCCATAGCTTTAACTTTAGTCTAACAAATTTCACTTTTAAAACAAATGTATAGTTAATTTAATCTATTAAAATAATGCCTAAAATTTATCTTTTTGCAGTTTAACCTGATAACTTAAAAGCTTTGCATACCAAACTAGACTTTTTAGTTGTCAAAATTAGTTTTCACTTATAAAATATAATGTTGCTTAGAGGTATAATATTACCTTTTTATATATAACTTGTTACTTAAGTTTTTATTAGCTTTATATTTTACCTTAAGTTTATAAGTTAATTAACATAAGTTATAACAAACTTTATATAACAAAGTTTATTATAACTTTGTTATATACTTATAAACTTAAGTTTGTTAATTATATAAAGCTATAATATATTAGCTTTATATATTTTGTATTATACCTTTATAATATGTTTATTATAGTTTTATATAAACTCTTATAGCAAGTTTTTTTTTAGATATTGTTTGTAATATTAATTTCCAGCATGATTAAATTATAGCTACTTTCAGGATAAAATATATAAAGTATTTTCATTAAAAGATTTATTAAATAGTATACAATATAACTAATGTTGACAATTTTGTTTCAGGTTGAGGTTTCAACTGAAGACTTCAAAGGCCAGGAAAACATCCAGAGTACCAAGGACAACAACCACCTGTTAAAGAAAAATAAAGTATATCAAACAGGGACACTCATTTTATTAACACTAACACATACAAATTACTGCCAAAACCCCTAAGTCCCAATCTTTTAAGATTGGCTCAGCAAGGCTGACCCCTTACTTGCATTGTCAGGCAGGACTTGTTGGCTGAAAGAGTGCAACACATCTTTTGGTTTCATGCCCTCAACATGATGTACATAAGCTTGTTGTAAAGCCTATGTACATCATGTTCCAGGCACTAAACCTCTGGATGTATCCACTCTTTCCATGAACAAGCCCTGTAGTTATTAACAATGTTTGCACATTGTTAAGGGTCCCTACACCTAAGCAAATCTAGTCCATCTATCAGATAGGTAGTAGAGCAGGGCTCTGAAAAAGCCAAGCCAGGGAAATCTGCAAGACTGCCTGGTCCCCTTCTATGAAATGGGGTAGGATCAGTATAAACTGCATCAATCCCTGCAGGTGGTAACAGTAGGACTTTGGTACACATCTATAAATGGACTAGATAAAAGAAAGCAAGTTAATTATTTGATATAGCTAAAACATTTAATTCAACATACCAGTTTATTGGGTGTGCAGAGTAGAACAGCCACACTTCTTAAGCCAGTCAATTCCTTGATACCATCATAATCTCTATTACCACCTGAAACATTTAACCAAATTAGCTTATAAATTTTGTATTAAAAGTTGCTTTGCAAACTCAAATGGCTAATGTGCCTTAACATTTTATTCTCACTAATGCTAATCAAGCACAAGACTTAGATATGGCTACTCACACTATTTAAGTTTAACAAGTACTTTAAAGTATAGAAAGAATTTTTACTTTACATTATCTACATGCAACCACTGATGCCTTACTTATTTATCTATTTAAAATATTCACCAACACTCACCCCATTCCAAATATCAAGCAATCAACACCTTCAAACTCTAGGATGAACAGCTGGACTTCCCAATTCTTATTCTGAAAGAAAAAGCCTATTTAAACTAGTTACATTAAAAAAATATGAAATACAGTTACTAGTCAATATTTAATTTGTCTCTTTTACCATTATTTTTTTTTAACTTTATTATGAACAAATCCATGAGGTCAATTTACCTCCCTGTTGAAATTTTTTTACAATGTCATGGGACATTTGAACCCTCATCACAGCCCTTGTGGATTTGGTCATTTGATGCATCACACTATTGTGTGCAATTTATAGATGGAAAAACTTTTAGCCAAGTAACTGAACAAAGTTAAGCAAACCAATTACCATTTAAATAAATATTTTTAAATACCCTCAATTCTTACATTGAATAAAATGTAACATTACCATTTAAATTTCTTTGCTATTCAAAACAATTCCTGCAAGGACTAAACTTTTATTGTACCCACTTGTCAAGGCCTAGAACTACAGTTTTTATCCCCCATTTCCAGGCCACTTCACTATTTAAATACTACTTATTAAACTAATTATAGCAGTACTCTTAACTGTCAGAATGATAGAGGGCAAAAGTATCTTGGCAATTTCAGGCCTTTAGTCCCCCCCACAAAGCAGCCCATTACAGCTGACTGTAATGGGCTGCCAATTTTAAAGGAACACTACTCACAGGGGCATAGGGTGAAAAACTCGGCCCACCATTTCTTGCCAGGATTCAACCTGGGACCACAGGATCACATCTCCAGTGTGCCGTCTGCTCAGCTGGCCAGCCCCTGTGCTACTTTCTGTAGCATACAAGTTCCACCAATTGTTCTGTACACTGTTCCTGAAGTTATGTTGGAAGCACCCTCCACAACCTGTCAATGAAACATTTAATATGGTTAATAAAATTTTTCCCCACAGCAATGTTTAAACTTAAATATTTGCCTTTTTCAAAATACACTAATTACCTACTTCCCCCACCCCATCTTTCATTTATTTATTCTAGAAAAAAGCCCTTTTAGTAACAATTTGGTAACAATTTAAAAAGTAGCACTGAAATCTTATTTTCAATTATAATTTAAAGTTAGGATTCCCCCACCCCTGCATCCCCATATTGGTAATACAATTTATATAGCTAAAACATTTAATTCAACATACCAGCTTCATAGATGTGCCGAGTAGAACAGCCACTCGCTGCTTTGATACCATTGTAATCTAGCAAAGTACCTGAAACATTTAACCAAATTAGCTTAGAAATACAGCTTTTTACTCTAGTTTCTTTGCAAATTCACAATGGTAGTGTTCCTTTAAAATTGGCTAAAATTTTATATTTTATTAATGCTAATCAAGCAATTAAAAAGGTAGATATGGCTATTTAAGCTAAGTTTCTTTAGTACATTTAAGTGGATTAAGATACTTCAGACAATGCTACATTGTTTAACTTTACTATTTAATATATAATGCAAATCTTTAATTTATTATTACTACCACACTCGCCTGATTCTGAATGTCGAGCATACACCACCTTCAAACTCTGGGATGTTGTTCTGGACTTCCTAATCTATAGTCTGAAAGAAAAAGCATATTTAAACTTCAATTATATTACAATTAGATGAAGTACAGTTACCAGTTATTTATTGTGTTAACTTTTTTTACTTTCAATTATGAAATTATCTGTTACAAACATTTATATGAACAAATCCATGAGGGTTCAAACCAAGCCATGAGGTCAGTAGACCTCCCAGTTGCAATTTTACCATATCATGGCACAGTTGATTAAGGTGCATCAGCAATCCTCCAACATCCTAATTGTCACAGCCCTTTTAGATTTGTTCATTTTATGCATCACACTGTTTCATCTATAAATTTCAAACTTTTAGCCAAACAATTAACTGAACACTGAAAGTTAAGCAGACTAATTTATAAATATTTATTATAAATACTCTACTTCAAATTTTATTCTATTTAAAATTACAATTCTTGTTATGCTATGCAAAGCAATTCCTGCAACAACTAAACTGATATTGTACCCACTTTAAGGCCTAGAACTAGTTTATTTTCTATTTACAGGCCACTTCACAATTACATAATTTTTACTTTAATATTTAAAAACTATTAAACTAATCATCAATAAACTTACTTTTGCCATCTAATTCTGACAACCATGTTACTTTCAGCAATTGCTTTGTACACAGTTCCTGAGGTTATGTTGGAAGGACCCTCTACAACCTGTCAATGGAACATTAAATATTGTTACTAAATTTTTTGGGCACAGCAATGCATTTAAAATTCAATATGCGCCTTTTTAAAACATTAATTAGCTACTTCCCCACCCTATCTCATTTTATAAATTACAGAAGAAATCTCTTTAGTAAAAATTAAAGACTACAAAAAATTGTATTTTCAAAAAACATTTATAGTTAGGATTCCACCCCCCCCCCCCTATATTTGTACTACAATTTATATAGCCAACATGCAAGTCAACTTACCAGCTTCATAGATGTGCATATTAGAACAGCCACACTTTAGCCAGTCACTGCTTTGATACCATTGTAATCTTCATTAGAACCTGAAACATTTAACCAAATTGGCTTCTAAATTCTGTATTGAGCTTATGCAAGTTGCTTTGCAAATTTACAATGGATAATGTTCCTTTAAAATCTACCAAAATGTTAATAGTGTAAGATTCTCACTAATGCTAATCAAGCACAAAAATTAGATTCTGTATTAAACAAATAGTTTGAGTAGTCATGAGTACATTAAAGTGGAGAAAGATACTTCAGACTTTTAGCAATTTTGACTTCACATCTACATGCAGCCATCATTTACATGATCTTTAGCCATAATGCTAGAGTGTTTAAAACTAAATTTTTAATACAATGCAAACATGTTTAAATAATATTTACCACTTGCCCGATTCTGAATGTCAAACAATCAACACCTTCAAAGTCTAGGATGAAGTTCTGCACTTCCAATCCATATTCTGAAAGAAAAAGCCTATTTAAACTTCAAATTTTTTTTAACAAACTAGCAGAACCTGGCCACGCAGTGCCGTGGCTCGGCAACGCATGTGCGTTGCCAAGCCAGAGCAACCTTCTGTCCCCCAGTCTTCCCCCCCCTCATCCTCTCTTCCAACCGTTCTCCATTTCCCTATCCCCTCATCCTTCCACCATTACTCCCTCCCTCTTCCCTTTGTCCTCCCCATTCTCTCACTTCCGTCCCCTTGCTATCCCCACCATTCCCAACTCCCTCGTCTAATGCCTTCCCATATTGTGTGATTTTCCTGATCAGAAAACTTGGAACATCAAGTGATCTGATGTTCATCAAAATAAGTTAAAAATGAAATGAAAAGTAACAAAAATAAAGTACTCACGAAATGAACAGTATGGTAAACATGGCTCATTTTTAATGCAATTCACTTTTTTCAAGAAAAGCATAGTTTCTGCTTAGAACAGGATTTTTTCAAAGCATAGTTTTACCTATAACAGGTGTGGCATCTATATTTATACCTACAAAATGAATGGTATGGTAAACAGCTCTATCTCCACAATGTCACAAAACTTAAAATTTATTTTCAAACCTTTAGATTTATTTAATTATATCAATGCAATCTGAAAAATTTAAATGGAATTTGACAGTATAGTTAGCATGTTGATATGTGCAACAGATGGTGCCCTTTTTCAAAAATGAATATTTTTTTTACCTGTCACAGGGGTGGCATCTATATAGTAGGTATATGAAAAGATACCCATATTCGAATGTAACGTTGTGTCAGTTTCAAAGCAATCGGTGAAGAACTTTGGGAGATTACAGTGTGTGCCAGCTCGGGGAGAATTTACCACCTGCAAAAAATTTAATACTCTTAACAATCTACAATATCCATCTCATCTTTACCTAGCCCCCAAACCTTACATTTGTCAGCATTAAACTGCATCTGGTAGTCTTAACCATTTCAAAACTATATAGGGCATTGGTATTTTTCATTTGCCAATTCTGCAACTATTGCAGTCTAAACCATAATCTTGCAAATAACCGAGGTCCAAGGAGAGCTTTTAGGCACTACTTACAACACTTCTCCCAACTTAACCCCATTTATACTAATTTCCTTTGGTATAGCCATGACCTAATCAACTTCAGTCAGCATTCCCAATGATCCGAGCCCCTAGCAATTTTGCGCCACTTTCAAAATCTGCTGAAGTCAAGGTACACAAAATCACAAACCTTATCGCCATTTCCTCAACTATGCAACCTAATCCATGAGCATTTAGTAATAAAACTATGCGATTCATGTATCTAGTCATGTTTCTCAAAAAGAGTAGAGAAATGGCACTTGCAATGTTAGATTCTAGTAACTTTCCTCACAATAGACTAAGCTAATTGGTCACTAATTTAAGCGTTAAAGTTAACTCAAACTTTTCCTTTAAAACTTGCTATATTAGGAACTTTCCACGACCGGCCTTCACCAGACATAATTAAATAGGGTAAAAACTGTATATTAAATGCACTAAAACTACGGTAAATTCAATATGATAAACTTTCATTCTTTAAGCATGGGCTGCATAGTAAGTGAACTAAACTAAATGTTAAGCACCCTGGCAAACCACTTCGTTCCATTCAATTTCTTTATTTAATCAATCACTTTGTCCGGCTAGAATTTTTAAGATTAGATTAAAGGAACACCCTCCCCTTGTAACGGAGGAACTAGTTAACCAAATACAAATATTTAGGTAAAATACTTTCATAAAACCCGTCTACTTCCCCCACCAGTCGACTTGTTCAGCTAAAGGCATTATGTAATGTTCCACTTTAGTAAATAAAGACTTAAAAAAACACTACCCCATCTGTGTAGTTACCGGTTACCTGACATTCTACGCTTAAAATAACCCATCTATTCCCCATAATTGTTCGATATAACTTACCTCTCACCCGCTGGTCGAGTACACAGCAGTATATATCCTCCTCCATCACTCACCGGGTGGATACTATTTCACTCTGGCCGCAAATTGCCTCAAATCACCTACGTTGTCCATAAATATATATAGAAGAGCAACTGACCGTAACACCCGTATAGCGATCATCATATAACGTGGGAACATTAGTAGTATTGCTGTCAAAACATAGATGGCGCCAGGACAAACGGTAATTCCTATGGACTCGCCTAGTTATGCGTAGGGAATTGAGCTTCACCTGTTTGGTCCCGCCCCTCAGCTGTATTCACCTAGTTGTACTCACCTAATTTGTGCTTGCAGGGGTTGAGCTTTGGTTCTTTGGTCCCGACTCTCAACCGGCAATCAACAGGTGTACAGGTTCCTGAGCCTATTGGGCTCTATCACATCTACATTTGAAATTGTGTATGGAGTCAGCCTCCACCACATCACTGCTTAATACATTCCATTTGTTAACTACTCTGACACTGAAAAAATTCTTTCTAATATCTCTGTGGCTCATTTGGGTACTAAGTTCCCCTTGTTCGTGTTCCACCCGTGTTAAAGAGCTGTCTTTGTAACTATCAAAATGCATATATCTTTGCTTTCACTTCACTTATATTTATGACAAGGGATTTAAAATTTGCCTATATTTCTGCTTCTCTAATGACATTAAAAACTTTCGTTTATTACAGTATCTACATAAAATTAACATTTATCTTCATTAGGTTGTAGTTCTCATCAATAGGGAGAGCGTCGGTTAAAAAAAAAAAATTGTTTGAATATAAATATCTTTCCTCTCTCAATAATATGCCCGAAACGCTATGCGTACTAGTGGCTTTAGGTATTGTATGTACTAGTTCTATCTATAAATCCAATATTATGTTTGTAAATCGACTATTTATGTACTTTCCTGAATAAAATGAACTTTACTTTACTAATATCTAATCTCTGTGACTAAAACGTAAGAACGACTTTATCTATGCCTTTTTGATAACATATACAATTATAAGCTTTATTAGTGAATCTCTATTAATTAAACAATATATCAGAGAGTGTGTAAGGTTCGGTGTTCCATGTGCGAAGAGATATGGGAGATTTTACATCAGTACAGTAAATGTTTTAAGTAGCGAACGCATACTAACGAATAACGATTAGTATTGACCAACACTATTGTTCTATGAAGTCGATTTAACTTCCAGACATGTATTTTTCAATAAGTCTTAAATATTTTCTGGCTAGTTATGTTAGATTTTATTAGAAATACGTATTCTACTTGTTAATATAATAAGCTAAATTTGCGATCATTTAAGGAGAGAAGTGCGACGACTGGATCACTGTGTACAGAAGGTTGATATGCCAACAAACACTTTCCAGACAACAATATATCTTGGATAAGTCGCTCCACAACATTGACACCTGGACCGTTGACTTCCTATGAGGCCACATATTTACTTATTTCATAATGGAAGTATATTATTTTATAGTAAATATATGTTTTCTCGTGTTCTGCATTAAGCACCAACATTATAGTGAATAAATATACCATATTTCTTCATTATTTAAGTAATGCTAGGAGGCTTTGAGTAGCTTTGGGTCATTAGGTGAACAGAATCTCCAATAGATGGGGCGAGAGTCGCGCTATCTCTCGCCCGAGCGAGAGTCGAAACTTATTTTAGAATTGATATATCTTTGTCCTCCAACAAGATATATTTCCTTTGGTGCACTCACAATAACGAGCATATCTCTATCTTTCTGAAGGCATATAATATTTTAGGCTTTATAAGCGTATCTTTGTTAATTACACACTATATTGGCAAGTGCGTAGGCTTCTGCATTCCATGACCGACAAGCTACTGAATGCCACTATAAAAACGTATGTATCTTCACTTGAGCTTTATATATGTCTATGTTAAAGTATTTAAAATGAAGCTTATATTTCTATCTTTCTTGAGACATATAAAACATATGTGTTTATTAATGAATTTACGTGAAATAAGCATTGTTCTGAGAGAGAGTTGGTCTGTCGATCAGTCTGTGCGGGGTCGGAGCTCGGCGATTATTAAAACACATGTATCTTCATTAGAACTTTATATATATCTATGGTAAAGTATTTAAAATGAAGCTTATATTTCTATCTTTCTCAACACATATAAAAACATTTGCGTTTATTAACGAATTTACGTGAAATAAGCATTGTTCTGAGTGTTACTCCGTTGCTCGATCTGTGCGGGATCGGAGCTCGCCGATTAGAAAAATACACGTATCTTCGCTTTAAATACAAATATGCCCATGGTAAGGCATTTAAAATGAAGATTATGTTTCTATCTTTCTTGAGACGTATAAAAATCTTACGTTTATTAACGATTCTGCGTGAAATAAGCATTGTTCTGAGATGAATATTGCGGATTTCCGGCTCTACGACCGATGAAAAATGCAACTTTTATACAACTACAAATATCTTTAGTTTTACTTTAAATTTTGTCCTGAAAGAGTTTTCATATATAGATCCAGTTTCTGCCGTTCTTCTGACATAAAAATACCTTTGGTTTAATAAGTTATTAAGATGTTTTCAACAATATTACTAGGGCGTTCACAGATTCTAACATGGGCGACCCTTTTGGAAACGCAACACATGGGTTGACCGGTTGATATATGGGTCAGATTCCATTAAGGTTCGGAACACATATATGCTTGTTGAATATGGCACACGTGATCAAATTACGTAATGAGGGTGGAATCAGTCTGTCTTCTATGGATTTCGTTCCATATTTGCAGCAGAAAGCATGCTTGTAACGATAATTTAACCTAAATATACGAACTTAAAAAAAGAGGTAGATTATTATCTTGGATTTGCCTATGCGCAATTTGAGGGCAGTAATATGGAGAATTCAACCAAAAATTATTATTTAATATAAGTGAGACACAGTGAAATCTTTACTAGCTATTTCATCTATCATGTTACAATCTTGAGATCTTGAGATAATTTCGGGGCTTAGCGTCCCCGCGGCCCGGTCCTCGACCAGTACTATGCAGGAAAAGTCACACATTTATGGGTCATCTATAATACTGTATATATAGAATAATATATATATATATAGAAATCTATTGTGGCTGACTTTATTAAAATAAAGTCAGCCACAATAGATTTCTGTAGATATTATCACTGCACTGGGCTTGACTATACATACCATCTGCTGATGTAGATCTGACCAAATGTAAACTTTGTCAGCAAAGCTATTTACATAGCCAACATACCTATATATGTAACTGAAGTGGTGAAAAACCTACAAGAGCTTAGAGATAACTATCACAAAAGTTTAGGAAATGTCCATGTATCTTCTTTTGGATGACATATTACTCAAAATTCTAGCAAAGTATTCCAAGATTGCCATTCGTAGAGACTTCATATATCTGTAAGCTTTCATTGCCTACCATTTATTCTTGCTTTTTATTATTATTATCATACTGTATTTTTGAAATAGGGAATAAGAAATAATCTGTCATGACCATGTATTATAACATATAGGATAGGCTACCGTAACATTAAAGCTACGTCAATACTATAATTAGATCACTACCCTTACCAATAACTTTATCACAAATTTAAGGCAACCTAAAACTAACTGGTTCACCACAAATGTGAATTATTTACCAAACACTATGGAACATTGACATTGGTTCCAGAATTCCTTAACGCACGTGACAAACTTTCCGCCACAGAAGAGTGCAGAACGAAACAAAAAAATGATCCCAGAATTAAGCCTAGCCAGGGTATTTTAAATATATATGGCATCCAGTAGTGTCGACGCACCTGGCAGAATGTCATGCCTACCGAGCAGGGCCAGATCCAGAGGGCCAGGATGTAGGAGTGACCTGAGGTCACATGGCTCTCAAGGGCGAGCTGTAAGGCTCGCCTTACCAGTCACTTGAAGAGGGTAGTCGAATTGCAAGACATTCCTTATTTGATGCATTGACAGTGTGATGAAGCCAAATATTAAAAATAAGGCCATGCATGTAGAGCTGTCACTGGGAATGGCCGTGCCCAATAATGTTACTAAGTCTCATTTCCACGAGCTATAGTAATGTGCCAGGTGTAGAGTCCTGTTTGATGAGTCCAGACACATCGAGGAATGGTAGTGATGTGGGATCACTTTCTTCACATCCACACTATGAAAAGCTCTAGTGAAATACATGAGTGAAGCAGCGTCACCCTCACCACCAAACTCTCATCACTGAGTGAACAGTCCCAGTTAAGAGGATTAATTATAGAAGGTAAGAATGCAGTGCCATGACAGAGAGGCAGTTACTACAGGGACATTGTGGTGGCAGCATTTATGACATAGCCTACGATTAGAACCACCTTATTTCTTCAGTGAAGGGAGAAACACTAAACTCGGTGTGAAAATTCAGCTGGGATGATTATTACACCTACAGTGATAGGAGAAGTGTTCATGTACAGGCATTCAATTATAGTGGTCACCCCAAACCCGTGAGGCCCTTTATACAGTGACTACCAGTCACCTAAGATTGATTGATTGAAGAAGATTAAGCCACCCATTAGGTGGCATGGACATGAATAACCCGTAAGTGGTATGTGTTTGGAATGAATGTGATCTAGTCACCTAGGATGATGATGATTTAGATTCAGCAAATCAGAGATAATTATCAGGAGAAAGCGACAAACCATTACGACTATATATATATATATATAGCACTTAGAAGGGGTCAGGATAAGGATTTGGGATGGGACGGGGGGGAAAGGAATGGTGCCCAACCACTTGCACGGACGGGGATCGAACGCTAACCTCCATGAAGCAAGATGGTCACTCTACCGTCCAGCCCAAGTGCTTTGGCTCACCAACTTGGAACAAAACAATCCAAGCAGCACGGTCTTTGGTAAGCCCGTCGTACTTACCTGGCACAGGAGATGCATACTACAATCACCTTGGATTCTAGTGGCATTTATGTACCAGTGCAATGGTCAGAGAAGTGAAGACCGAAATGCCAAGAGAAGGTCCTAGAAGTGTGTGGTGTCAGAAAGCCCCATAGGAGAACAAGGACAGCGATGCAGGGAAGAATTTTGTGCCAAGAGCAACATGTAAAATAAGAATGACACCTGATGACTGCTTGATGGAACAGGAGCAGACTTTACACAAACCTTACAGTGTGGGAATATTGTAGGAGGAGGCTATAAGGTATGGTTTCTATTTCTGGGTGTGTGGAGCACCTGGCAATAGGTCAATTTCCACAGACCAGTCAAGACTCTCAGTTCAGTGCTGATGTAATTCTTAATGAGTACATAGTAAGTTACTGATAAGCTATTAGGGGTACATATCCTCTCCTTGGTTCGGTGGTTAACTTCAAAGTCCCAAATGAGTTCAAGTGATAATTTATGTTGTCACAGGGTGCAGTAACCAGTGACCCATTATATTGCACGTTTGTTGGGATCCTGCTACATACAGTACAATACTACAGCAGTGCTGAACACTGAAAAGCTTACAAGAGGCAGGACAACAGGCTAGTAGACTACCATGTAAATCTCCACCCTGCTCTACTACTCTCAAGAGACCCAGCAGTGAGTTTGGGATCCTCCAAATATGTGCTGGGGTTCCCTTTAGCTACGTTGTATGGGGCGAATGTGACAAAAAGGCCACAAGACTAACATCACTGCAACCCAGAAATGACAGGGCTGATCTCATTGATATTTTTATAATGCTGAGCAAATTATAGGATATAATTCCAGACCACTGGATGTAGCTGCAGGAGTGCTCTTATGCCTATACACAGGCCTGCTGTATAATTAGCACCCCTCCTACTCTTTGCCTGAAAATGATATATAGACTTAAATTTACACTTCAATCTAATTTAGATAAAACTATGGAACTACTACAGTAATTATCAAAAGGTGGCACTAAGCCCAGAATATATAACAATAATATATAATATATATATTATATATAATTATATATATTATTATACAGTATTATATATTTGTATATAAATAAACACTATCACAGAATATTCGTCAGTTATCATCCAGAATGCCAATGTGAGAGCAGAAAGATGGAGACCATACAGTATATGTCATTTTAATCTACAAATTCTTAAGGAACAAAACTTATTGTTAGGGCAATCAAGGAGCAGAGCAGTCAGGGCCCAACACAGCAAAAACCATGGGGCAAGCAGGTCATCCTCCTCAAGGTAGAGGGGAGGGGGCACAGAACTTTAACTAGGAGGCTACTCATGGGCACGGTCCCACAAACCAAAGAGCCAGAGCTCCACCCCTGCAAGCACAACTAGGCGAGTATACAAAGACTCAGAAGTTGAGGAATGAGTATTAAATCTGCATAAATCTGAGAAATTAAACTTCTTTTTCCTGGTGGCCCCAACAGGAGACTAGTAGTCTGAACGGTTACCCAGGGACCAATGGGGAGAACAACCCTTTAATGCCCTTTGGTGAAAAGACTCGCTAGGCTCGCTAGTCAGATAAGCAAATCGATTTAGTTCAGGCCCCACTGAACCTCCCATTTTACCCCTATCCCTAAACCAAAGAACCATATGCCAAAGGAACTCACCAGCAGAGCCTACTGGGTCCAAACAAAGCTTTCAAACCCCACAACTACAAGAAGGCAGTTGCTTGGGAAGGTCTTTATCTGTAAACTGTGCTCCTCTTTCCATATTAAAAGCTGGTACCTTATTGTCTGTTTGGGTTTGTATGATATAAAATTTATGCAAGTATAGCTTTATTATAAAACATACAGAAATATGGGCTAATTATTTTTTCTTTGGCCAAGTGAAAAATCTTGGGAATAAAATATACTTATGAAGCCTGCTTATATAATGGTTCTGTATTATAACTACCATAGATAGTTTACTACAATACCAGTAAATCAGTAGTTAAGTTTTATGTAATAATAAAAAGCCTTGATTAAAAAGATGTTTGACAAATTACATACCTAGTACTGTTTTTGTATGTTGCAAACTGCACGAAAGAAAATACGAACATTATATAAACATACCATACTTCATGCACAAGTATAATGTATGTATGCATTATATGCATTTTTTTTATATGGTTTGCCACTGTCAGGACAGGAAGCTTGTTGAGGTTATCGAGGTCTTCCTAGGCCAATGCCTGGCTTTCTCCAGGTCCCCTAATTCTCGGCAATCTATTCATGGCTAAGTTAACAGAGTTATCAAGTGTAAGGAAACATGCCCATATAATTATACATACATACATATATATACTTCAGTACAGTACTCTATATACTGTACAGTATACCTTATATTCATTCACAGTTCTAGATATCTTATCAAAATGCAGTACAGTATTGAATATGCAATTTAATTTTAAAATCATAATTATTAACACTATACATGAAATGATAAGATGGATTAAGGTTATTTATGATTAACTGATCTATGCTCAACATTTAAAATACAGCATACAACCTGCAGATGTATATGAAGTGCATTATACAGGAATCACATACAAGAAATTTAATTTAACCTCAATATAGACTTATTTTGGAACACTGTATACTACTACAGTACATCCAGAAATCTAATATTCCTCAACCCATAGGTTACCACATTATGTATAGAACTTGATACAAAATATATATATATAATAATATTAATACATATGACACATGAAGGACCGAGAATTGCATGTCTACCAATACTGTACGCAGCCCATTACGAGTAATAAGCCTTTCTAGCTGCACTAACATCTGCAGTCAGAGCTATTCTGCAACTCAATGTATAAAAGGTGTACTCTTATTAGGTATAAGCATCAAGCTACACATCTGACACTTATTAATTTATAATAGCTATTATGTAAAGTGCAGTACTGGTATTTGAATACAGAACTTTAAAAAAAGGGCTACGAAATTGTATAGTTTTTACTTTTTTCCCAAAATTATATCCGTTAACTTATTAAAAAACTATTGTACCTATATTCCGATTTAACTTATTGTTTATTTAACTATAAGTATATTAAATTTTATTTCCATAGGCTGTATGGAAATGTACACTTAAATGGACACACTACTGTACATATGAGAAACTCCGAGCAACTCTCTTAACACTAAAGTGCACACGTTTAGTACACTGTAAAGTACATTTACTTCTTGAAATTGTTAAAGTTTTGAATTTAAGATGGAGATACGTACTGTACAGTATTGAGTTATTTAATTGTATACAGTACTCCCATTTGAACAAACCGATTTGTACTAGACCTCTAGAGACCTAGACCTCTCTACTACAAGTGACGTTCTTTTATATCTAACCAATCATAATTATGTTTATATTATTACAAAACTAGAACATGTATTTGAACACATTTTGTTACCTAAATCACTTAAATATACTGTATATTTAAATGTTTTGATGATTTTCAACCAAGTTTATTAGCACCAAACTCCAGTCCAGCATGGGTTTAATATATCAGAAGACTATTTTTATGTTGCAAACTAATATAATGCTCATGCTGCCAGAACAGACTTCTTCAATTGCATCTGGTTTTATGGTGCATAACGTTCCGTTTCAATGGGAGTCCACTGTTTATGGTTGATAAATCCTACAACTGAATATTACATTGTTGCTTGGAGTGCCTCATACTGTACTTTACTAAAATTTATGAAACAGGATTTGATTTAAAGTACCAGTAAATAAAAGTACACATCAGAGCTTGAACAAAATGAAACGGTAGTGTATAATTACATCTTATGTGTAAAACATTTACACTACTGTATTTTCCCACATTTTCAATGTAATGCTGATTTTGTGGCATGATGTATTGCATTTAAAATATATTTTATATAAATTTATAAAAAAATAGAGAATATAATTTTGAATCAATCACAAAAAATATAGAAATTATCTTAAGGCTATTGTTATGGACATCAAGAGGAACTATGACAAGCACTGAAATCTTAGGCAACTATGGTAAGCCAGTTATAAGTTCCTTAAACCTGTTATGAGTGTGTTAAATATTTCTTTATGATTTTAGGGCCTAAAGAATTAAACACATTGAAGGAGACATTATTCAAAGTAGAGTGTACTCTAATATTTATGCAAAATTTTATGTTTATCTCCACTATAAAAAGCAGTCATATTTTACAGAAAATAAGTGACAATTTCTATACAAGGAAAAAAGATCAAACAATTCACATTGATATAAACTTTCTGGGTAAAAAAAAAAATACTGTACTGTATAAGAGAGAAATATAAACTTTCAAAGAGATGAACTTTCTGAATATGATTAATTTAATAAATTGTTACATTATCTGTAAAGTCAACAATATGTATGAAAATAATAGAGATTACATATAAATAAAACATTAAATAGTGCAGAAGCATACAAATTAAAAACCGTTTCACGTGACAAAATGCTGAACAATTTCCTTTTTCATGTCAAATCTCATTTGGCATTTATCATAATATACATGAAAATGGTAAGATTCAATGAAATTCAGATTCTTACTATACACTTAATCAACATATATTAATAAATATGAAATTTGTTACATTATTTTTAACAATCCTACGTCTGTAAGTTGTTTACCATATATGCATCCTTGTGGCTTGTGATAAAATTTTCTGCCTTACTTGCGGTTAGCAATGGTGCCTGTGCCAGCATCAATAAGGTATACAATAGCGTTGATGATCATCATTGACTGAAAAGGAAGGACAGTTTTTTTTTTAAATACACTTGAAGATTCTTAATCTGAAAATGGAAGCTTTGCCTAAATTGATAAAAAGTACAATGTTGAACTAATGCAATTATTGCCTCTGGCCTATCAGCAGTTACCTGCCATATATACTAGAGCAAAACCTGACTGTGGTTTAACAATATACGCCATCAAGCAATGTGACAATGTAGATATATAAGAAGGCAGGGAAAATATGCATAGTATGAGGAATTGTTGGAAATATAACCAAGCACAAGGGCTAGGAATGATTATACTGTACTAGACCTAGGAGGGAAGTAGACAGCTGCAAATTATATACCTCTCAAAGGAACAGCAAATACTAATTCACAGCCACATGAACAGGCAAATGTTAGTGAATGACTTGGTGATAATTCTAAAATAATTAATTTAGGTAGTTGGGCACAAAGCTTATGTATATTATAATAATAATAATAATAATAATAATAATAATAATAATAATAATAATAATAATAATAATAATAATAATTTACAAGTAGGTACAGTGGATTGGTGAAATTACATAAGATTGGTATTTGTACATCCTTGTAAAGCCACTAACATGCATAGCTTTTCAGGCAGGTCCTTAATCTAACCAATCAGCTAAGATGAAAAGGCACATTGTAGCAAGGTTTTATATCTACAAATAACTACAATATAAACTGACAGAGGTGATCACACTGGTAAAGATATATGTCTTAAGTACTAATACTGTGGAAGCGGGTAGTGCAAGATACAATGCAAGTTTGAAGCACAAGGTAGGAAACTATTAGTATGAAATTAGGTAATTTTTGGTTTTACTTTTGAATAGGGTATAGGTTGGACAAGTTTTTATTTCGTCGAGGAGCGAGTTCCAAAGACTGGGCCCTTTTAATTGCATGGTGTGTTTGACACTGGGGATATAAAGGAGATATTTATTTCTGGTGTGGTGCTCATGGGTACTATTACACCTATCAAGAAAAAGTTTCAGATCAAGATTAGGCTTTAGGAACAAGGTTTTGTACATGTAAATAGCACACGAGAATGTGTGGAGTGTATGTTTAGCATGTTAAGGGACTTAAACAGAGGGGCTGTGTGTTGTCTGAAGCCAAAGTTTGTTATAGTTCTGATAGCAGATTTTTGCAGAGTGATGATGGGCTTAAGGTAATTTGCAGTGGATGAACCCCATGCACAGATACCTTATGTAAGATAGGGATAGATTAGCATGTATAATGAGAGGAGAGCAGAGTGGGGGAACATAACATCTGATTTTAGAAAATATACTGACCGTTTTTGAGACTGGCTATGTGTTGTAAGTGGGTGCTGAAGTTCAGTCTCATATATATATAGGCCAAGGAACTTTCCCTGATTTTTATTGCTAATGTTAACATTGTCTATCTGACATTGAATTTGATTTGATGATTTTCTACCATTAAAAATGTAGCAAATCTTTTCTGTTCATTCAGCTTCTTCTTGCAATGTCTTGTCCTGGCTTTACACAAGCCCCTATTTACCTGATCAATAGCTCTAATAATCATTTTTTGTTCTCATTTTCCAGTACTAGTTTAACAGCAAATCTAATTGGCCTTTACAAGTGTTAATCATGCTTATCAAGGCACTTATGTACACCTGTGTGTGAAACACCCCACCATACAAAAACACTCATATAATTAATCTTACCCCCATGGCCATTCCAGCTTTTGTGCTTTCACTGTTACCCATGTTCTGGTAGGTTTCAATAGCCATGGCTCCACCAGCAATATTCATGATGGCAGCTGTGAAGCAATACAGCACTTCCTGTAAGAAATTTATCGAATGAAGACAATTTTAAATAGTATTAATATTCCTGTGAAATATAAACAAATATTACCTTTCAATAGCAATTCTCATCAACATCACATACTGAGTAAAGAAATCTCGGCTTCTATATATATTAAGAAAATTTTTAAGTGTACTCAAATTCAAATTTTAAAATTGTATATTCTCTTTCATCTCTCCCTATTCTTAAACCTCCATACATATTTGGCTTTTTCTCTCCTGAGTTTTATCTCCTCTTTTACTTCCTCTCTCCGTATATTCTTATATAATTTAATATTTAAACCCTTACTAATTATGAACTCTTTCTTGCTTCTTTCGCAGATTTCTTTAATCGAGTATTTCCTCTGCTACACTGAATATCACTCGGTGTGTAATTTTTTAAGTATTCACTTGGGAGCACATTAAATATAATAACTGGTTATACAGTACAATTGTGGTCTGTGTATTGGTGATTTCACATGCTGAAAATATCTCGCAAGCAAAAATTTCTGATGTTACTTCAAACAATAATTAATGATTTGTGTTCAAGAACTGTAAATCATAGTGAAATTAATACTGAAATTTTTTAACCTTGCATCATATTTGACAACGATTTAGCAGGTAATGTCTAAGGAACATGCATGCATTCATGAATAACTTTTCTATTTCTGCTCATAATAATTTAAATGTATTCATGATTTGGACAAGAAAATCAACATTCGACTAAACATACCCTTTGTGCATGATTACTGTATTCAACAGTAATCATGTAATCATGAAGGTCAATAGTTGGCCTTGTGGGGCCTCGGTAAGTCTAAATACAAACTTATCATGCCCATGAACGAGAAACCAAATTTTAACATTTCTGTAATATTTCTCACACTGTTAAGCGAATACACCTAAATACTTGTACTTTTTTGTTAAAAATTACCATGAAGGCTAGTTTGAGGAGTTTCCTGAAAAATTGACTAATTAATTAAAATGCAGTTGTTAATATGGAAATACATGCAACTTAAAGAAACAAGATTAAGTATAACTTACCAGTAGATTGGATGCATGTGAAAAGAAGATGTAGGCAAGAAGCAGAGGTAGAGAAATGAGGATGGACGACCCAATGGCGATGATGCCAACCAGCCTACGATCCTCTAGACTGCTGGCCCAATTTTCAGACCCGAAATGGAGGTGGTACTGTCGCAGTAAGGCAATGCAGATGAAGGCCAAAATCTGTAATGGATAATTCCAGTTAGATGTATATATATACGTATATATTTATTACAAGTTTATGTTGGCAACAACTAATGTGGAGAATGGCATGTTTTTTATTAAATAATTGAAAATGATCAAAGTTGATTTTGGTACAAACTTGAATGAATGATACATATCCAGTCTGTCTTGTGATCTCAAGCCACACATGGGTTGACTCTCAAACTGTAGATTTTTTTTTACTATGGATTCCAGCAAGAAATAATTGACAACTCTCGATACCATACTCAGAAAGATTAAAATAAGAAATCACTGTTTTACTATCCCAATACAACACCTACACCATTCTAAGCGACAGGTCAATCAATTTAATGCCATGCACACACCCACTCAAAAAAAACTGCAACACTCTTTTTTTATTAACAAAATTAGGTATACACAGCAATGTGCTGCTATCCCATTCCATATGAAAGATTATACAGTGTAGATCAAAAACTAGATACAAGTTCATCTAATATTACCATCTCACAGGACGGTTAGTTATACATGGAATCAGGGGAGAAAATACCAGCTTAAATAAAAAAACAAATAAACTCTGACTAAAAAATCAGGAGAAAATATGAAATGGAAGGCCTCCACTATTAGCTATTAGCCTCCACGAGCAAAATCTGGGTACAGCACAAGAATATCTTCCAATATTCCTGAGTGTATGAAGTAATTACAGAGCTCAAAGTACCTCATACCATTTGGTCTGAAGTCACTTATAACAGGGCAATCCCAGATATAGTGTTGGAGAGTATATCTCAGCTCTTGTTCACATAGTTTACAATTGGAATGTTCACCTAACTCGCATCTTAGTGCTTATGGGAATTTAACTCCTGCTTCTGGGTCCCATCTTAAACCCTCAATCACCTGACATGATGGCTCTGACCTTTTTGGTCACCATGAACATGTGGCACCATGTGGGAGTCGGGTTGGGAGACTAGCAACATGCGGGGGTAGGGGGTGGGAGGCAGGCAGCATGTATGGGTAGAAGCAGGAGGCAGGCAGGCAGTATGTGGGGGAGTAGGGGCAGGAGACAGGCAGCATATGGGGGGTAGGGGATGGGAGGCAGGCAGCATGTGGGGAGTTAGGGGCAGGAGGCAGGCAGCATGTGGGGGTAAGGGGTGGTAGGCAGGCAGCATGTGGGGGGTTAGGGACAGGAGGCAGGCAGCATGTGGGGGGGTTAGGGACAGGAGGCAGGCAGCATGTGGGGGGGTTAGGGACAGGAGACAAGCAGCATGTGGGGGTAAGGGGTGGGAGGCAGGCAGCATGTGGGGGGTTAGGGGCAGGATGCAGGCAGCATGTGGGGGGTTAGGGACAGGAGGCAAGCAGCATGTGGGGGTAAGGGGTGGGAGGCAGGCAGCATGTGGGGGTTAGGGACAGGAGGCAAGCAGCATGTGGGGGTAAGGGGTGGGAGGCAGGCAGCATGTGGTGGTTAGGGACAGGAGGCAAGCAGCATGTGGGGGGTAAGGGGTGGGAGGCAGGCAGCATGTGGGGGGGGGGTAAGGGATGGGAGGCAGGCAGCATGTGGGGGTTGGGGCAGGGAGGAGGCAACATGTGGGGGTTGGGGCAGGAGGCAGGCAGCATGTGGGGGGGGGAGGGCGACAAGGCAGGCAGCATGTGGGGGGGGGGGAGGGCGACAAGGCAGGCAGCATGTGGAGGGGGGGAGGGAGGGCGACAAGGCAGGCAGCATGTGGAGGAGGGGGAGGGAGGGCGACAAGGCAGGCATTATATGGGGGGGGGAGGCAAGCCGGGCGACATACGGGGGGTAGGACGGCAAGGCAGGCAACATGTGGGGATAGGTAGGGGTGGCAAGGCAGGCAGCATGTGGGGGAAGGGTGGCAAAGCAGGCAGCATATGGGTGGGAAGGGTGGTAAAGCAGGCAACATGTGGTGATAGGTGGGGGGGGGGGACCGCAAAGCAGGCAACATGCGGGGGATAGGTGAGGGCGGGAGGGAGGCAGGCAGGCAGCATGTGGCGGTAGGTACTAAGGAGGTAACGGGGGTGTAGTAAGGTCAGGCGTGTGAGCCTCGCACCACCGCTCATCAGCGCTATTTTTGCGTGTGACGCGATACCCTCAACACCTGCGAGGTGGCAGGCTCAGCGTTCCTGCTCTCACCACTCTGTAAACTTCATGTTCCAGGTTGTTGTTGTTTAAGATTCGCTACTCGGAACAAGTTCTAAGTAGCACGGGCTATGGTGAGCCCGTAACTTACCTGGCACAGGAGCGGGGTGTCATGTTCCACCTGCGACTAGCCTTTACACTATACGACAACTAAACCAACAACACACGTATTTTCATCTTGATATTACAACTGGTAATTATGCACTAGTGCTAAAATTGAATACAGAGTTTTTCGAATACTGTGCAAAATCAATTTTTCGTTAATTTATTTTCAAATTTTCCACAAGTAGGCCTTTACATTTACAAGTTTAGATATAAACAATTAAGATATTGTAGTTTTCAACTTAACAACCCTTACATAAGTCTTTTTCACTACTACTTATAATAATTTTGGGCTAATGTTATCAATAAAACACACAAACTATTATAGACTGTCAAGGTCAACGGCCCTTCGAGGTTTGATGGTGCAGTAAATGTTGGAAAAAAGGGCATCGACGCTTCTCTGAACTGCATTAATGGCTCGGTAAGAATGCTCACTTGAGACGGCATTAGAATGTTAATCCTTCGTTGTTTTACATGTGGTGGAGTCAGGTATTGGGAATGCACCACAACGCCTCTTCGAGAGAGATGTGATTGTTTTTCTGTTCAAACATATTCCTGATTGCACTACTACTACTTACCTCCCTCCCTCCCCCTCCCTCTTCCCCTCTCTCTCTCTCTTCCCCTCTCCCTCTCCCTCTCCCAGCATATTGAACTTAAGTATCCAGACACAACAGAAGGCTATGTAGTCTTTATTGGAGGATGGGTTGCATATGGTCACTCTCCCAGGAACTATACATACCATGTATAGCTTAAAGCAGCGGAAGCGCCGTCTAACAATACTACATTAACGGAATCAGGGCTATCTACTTTTTCCAATACATAAGAAACGGCAATAAACTGCATGACCTAATTCCGTTCTCTTTACGAGCCAGAATTATTGCCAAACATAGCTTTCATTAATGTACAAGGTCTATATAAATTAATTAGACGTTAATAAATTGAATATTTCACAGAACTAGAAGTTGGTACTACTGCAAAGATTAATTGTGAATGTCTTTTTCCCAGCAAGTTTTCCTGTCATTTGTACCCAGACGCAGTTACGATTCTCTTTAATAGTCTTAAGTTAACGGACTGCCAAAGAGAGGAACATCTTGCAACACTCAAACTTACCTTAATCTTGAGGGCAAATCAGGGATTTTTTTTAAAACAGTATTAACACAATAAAAGGTTTTTCCTAACTAACAATGTGGGATTATACCACACATTTATAATGTCTCCTAGGTGGGGCAACCTCTTAAGAGCGGTCCAGACAATCTTTCTCATGATGGAGTCTAAAACTGCTGCTCAGCTGTCACTTTCGACCCGTATCTCCATGAATACTCCCATACAAGACATTCTTAGATTCTCTCCCATGGTTCCTTGGGAGTTAGCTCCTAACTAACTAAAGTTAACTCCTAACTAGCTCCTAACTTAACTCCTAACTAGCTCCTAACTTAACTCCTAACTAGCTCCTAACTTAACTCCTAAAGTTAGCTCTTCAAAATCACCCTTGGTTGGTGTAGACACTAATTAACACTCAAAGGTGCAATGATCATAGGTAAACAATTATAAAATCGGTAAATTATAGATACTCAATAATACTGTATAGTTTGCAAATTTGTAAATGTCGCTGTTCAATCCTGCTAAAAAAAATCCTAGAACACTGGACTATTTAGCTGTTGACTGCACTGATCATTGGAATTCCGAGAAGCAACTGTGGTACTAAGAGGATAGAGTTAATAGGTCACGGAAAGATCAAGTTCAAATGGTTAAAGTTAAAACTAACGAATGGTCTGAGACGAATTCATGCTGAGCGAATGAATGGTGTGGCTCAGAGTGCCTCAAGTGGAATTTGAGATGACGGAGAGGAAAGCCAGAAACTGGACGGGATGGGTATGATAAGAAATATGCAATGAGTATAAATATGAGCAAGAGAAGTTTAAGAGGAATTGTGTTTATAAGTTCATGCACTGCGGTGGACTACAACTGCTGTGGCTAACTTTCAAATGAAGATGGCTAACTTTCAACAGGTTCACCTGTTGTTGCTTAGTGTGAAACGTAGAGTGAATGAATGACTCGGTTTGAACGTCTCAAATTTCAATAAACTATTCTACATCTTGCTTCCCTCCTCCACACATGACATCACCACCGCTCTAGTGATCATTACAACACTTATGATTCCGCATAGCTTCACTACTTTTTTTTTTATTCGCTGTAGATTTTTCAAAACATTTGTAATAAAATAAACTTTCATGAGAACTTTCAAAAGTATTTCATAATGCATTTCGTCATACATTATAGTACGATATGCAGGATTAACTACTGCAATTTTCCATAAGGCTGGATAACTAGCAACAAGTGGAGGCAAAGATTAAACTCTTGAAGCCTATAGAGTATAGGCGGTCCAATGCTCTACTCATCAATATAGTGGTGGATGACAATTTACATTTACCCATCAATACTATTAGAAAGATCAAAGAGGCTGGGCAGATAGTCAACTTTGTAGACAACTGTCACCCGTAACACAGTCGCCACTTGAGCAGCACCCCTAAACCTGCATCCAAACAATACATGGCTCCACGGGCCAGCACCCAAATATCATAGCGCCTAATAGGATTCCTTCTTAATACAGCAAGGCTCCTGGAGTCTCTACAAATAGTGTTACGCTCTATGGACTTGAAACCAAAACAATAACAACCCCTCAGTTCAGGGTTCTATCCCGAGGTTAACATTACTTCTACAGTATTTAAGAATAGCTGAATTTGAATGCATTTTGGGTGGTTTTGGATAGATTGATTGATAAAAATTAAGCCACCTAAAGGTGGCACGGGCATGAATAGCCCGTAAGTGGAGGCCCTTTTGAGCCATTACCACTATCAAGAGCTGATAGTGGAGATCTGTGGAGGTGCGACTGAACCCTGCGTGACGGGAGATTTCTCCCGTCCGCGTTTTGGATAGTCAGTTGGCCACAATAAATATCAACTTGTGGCAATAGCTTCCGGTAGGGCGTAAGCGTGAGAGCGTTGTTTAGGGCTTGCTGTTAGCCGCTCCACCCACTTCTGTGACCACCCCCCCCCTGGCCCTCCAATGTATGTGTGGACCCACCTTACCTGAATTAACCGAGGACCACTAACACTAGTGGCCTCGACGAGAACAGGAAGCCGGCGGTTTGTCAAAGGTGCCTCCAAGTCAATACTTGGTGGTATTACGTATATTAATCAGTGGGTGCATTATAAGTCAACTTCTTATAAGTTTAAAAAGAATGTGAATGAACTTGCGAACTAATCAAAATATGCAGGTCAAGGGAACACTATAAATGCTACATTAATATCTAGACCCAATAGTTCCAGAATATGGTATAACCACAAGACCCCGGGTGTAAGTTACCGTGAGAAACTACACAGTCCAGCCTCATCTGCGGCTTTCTCAAGGGCACCTTTACGCTCTCGGGTTCCAGGCAACACCCACCCCCGTCTTCCCTTACCACCATACGCACCTCCATTGTCCTACTGCCCCGTGTTGCCGGACTTCCTCAGCACTCCTGCCTCTGCAACCCTCCCGACTCTCACCTCCTCCACAACCATAGCCCATCACCACACCACCGTCCTTCCCCCACACCGCCTCCAAAAACCACAACCCCCCCCCCCCTACACCACGTGTCCTCAATTCAATCAACACTCGTCCCCTTGATACACCACCACTGCCGCCCACTGTTGGTCACACCATCACCTCCCACAGCTGCACACACACACTATCGCTGGGCGTCCACACGCACGGGCACCCCCCACCCCTTCACCCAACCCCCTCCTAGCAACACCCAACAACTCTGTTTTAGGTTGATGGGTCACTTTCCCTCTCATGCAAACACGCAGCACGACCATGTGATTCACATTACAAAAATGTAGGAACTCTTGTATATATAAATAAATAAAAAAAAAAACAGAGCTTGACCGAGAGGGCACATACATGAAGGAACGGTAGATGGGGTAAGAGAGACTCCTGAAAGAATATACAAGGTAAACAAGGGGACAAGAATAATAAAATAAAAGTAATATGAATAGGGATGAGTAAGAATAAACAAAGCCTGTCTATAATATATGCAGTTGGTAGCCTAACAAATTAGGAAGGCCGGGCGCCCACTCGCCCCTGGCCTCTTCCTCTCGTCGAGCACAATATGTCTGTTTCCACCAGATTACAGAAGCAGATCAAAGAAACCTCCACATATTGTAATCCATTACGATCACCAAGTATATACATTGCAGTGCAATTCATTAATGAATGAATAAACTCTCCACAAGCTCAATGTTCCTCCGTCATTTTATATTTATAAGGAAAAAACCAATGAACTTTGTTTATGATAAAAGATTCGTTTGAGCACACACACTATCACCGAGCCTTTGATTCAATACCATACAAATAAAATAGGCCTAGGTAATTTGGCAACGCGGGCCTTCCCTGGTAGCTGCGAAGAGCAACGGACCAGACGGACCAGACCAGACAACGGACCCTCAACGCTGTGTGAGGGCGTGAAAGTGTTAAGAGGCCGCGAAGAGCAATGGACCAGACTTATTAAGAGAGTGAGCACTGTGTCAGCGCCTCAACATGTATGCTTCAGGGGGTCAACTTTCTAACTGTCCGAAGGCACCATTAACTGAATTTTACTACCACCACTAGTAAGGGTTGGGTGGGTGGGGGAGGGGGGGGCTGGGTAGAAGGCGTTCAGGTGTGAGGGCTGGGTAGAGAGAGCGGGTGTCATAGGGTACGCTGTCAGTGCTAACGCTTCACCTCTCCCCTCAACACTTCACATCCCACAACAAGCGGGATGTGCACGTTGCAAAAATACCAAAAACAAAAAAGTGAAAGGGATTAAGGAGCCTTGTGCGTGACTGACGTGAACGCAAGTAGCTTTCCTCTTCTCCATCCGAGGCCCGATGTGCGTGCGTGCGTGCGCGAGGGTGGGGGTAGGGGTGGGGGAGGATACATGACATTTATTCCTTTCGGGTGATATCGTATGCACTCATCTATAAATGAATCTTCTATTTCTTGGAACACAGCTGTGCTATAACCTTCCCAGTGCACTAGCCCTGATAGCCATAAATGAACACCAATCACGTCCTGTGTATCTGTCAGTGTTATGCACTACACGATTTTTGTTTTGGAAAACGTTTACTGAACAATCTGTTTTAACTAATGCGTTTTTGCAAATATGGAGGAATCTTGTCATTTTATAACGAACAGTTTCCAGAGCTAATAATATTTTGGACACTAACACTTTTTCCTGTAACATGATGCGTCTCGGACACTTGCCAACCTATATAACTGGACACCTCTACCTACCTGCCCCCCTACCCCCCCCCTCTGTCTCTGTCTCCTAATTACGGCTTGCATTTCCATGTTAATAATGGTACAGAACATTTTAAACCCAACAAATACTGACGGAATAAACCAAAATACCCCAGGTCCCCCAACATGGGTGCCTAACATGGTGCCGTGACCCGGTGGCAGCTGTCACTATCAGACCTTCACACAGCGTCAAGCATAGCGAGATCATGAGCTTCGTCACGAAATACTGTTTAGGGGTCATTTTAAAGAAACAAGTCATGAATGCTTGTGTTTACCCGCGATGCATATTATCAACATTGCCAACCCTTCAACAAAAACACACTACACCCCACGCTGCCAACAAGGACATCCTGTGGTCGGTTCTACACCCACGCTGCCAACAAGGGCATCCTGTGGTTGGCCCTACACCCACGCTGCCAACAAGGACACCCTGTGGTCGGTTCTACACCCACGCTGCCAACAAGGGCATCCTGTGGTTGGCCCTACACCCACGCTGCCAACAAGGGCATCCTGTGGTTGGCCCTACACCCACGCTGCCAACAAGGACACCCTGTGGTCGGCTCAACTCCCACGCTGCCAACAAGGACACCCTGTGGTCGGCCCTACACCCACGCTGCCAACAAGGATACCCAGTGGTCGGGATCTACACCCACGCTGCCAACAAGGACACCCAGTGGTCGGGTTCTACACCCACGCTGCCAACTCTTACACTGACTCGCCTTGTTAAACCTTGTTGAATTTACGTGTCTGGTCCGGATATTTATAAGTATGACTGTAGTACCTCCCACACAAGCTGGGCTCTGCTGTTCCCTGCACTGTTAACTTCTTTAATGATAACATTTAACCAAATTTAGGCTAAAATACGCATCTCTATAATAAAACAAGATTGGAAACTAAAAAAAATAAATAAATAACAAAAATTGTGATCACGTATCTGTTTCAAGGTAACGCCAACAGATTCAGTAATTAAGTTCGTGAGGAGTGTCGCTCACAGCATGAAGACATCCACAACACACATGATACCATGGCCAGCACCAGGTGGGAGCACACGCGCGGGCACTCTCTGACAAGCACGCATGCTTGAAGTGTGATAAACAAAAAGAACCTACAGAGGCGTCCAGAGGTGAAACTTGTTAACAGCCAAGCTCACAGAAGCCTAGGGGGAGTAGGCCGTACAAAAAAAAATGTGGGATGGGGTGCAATATTATTATTATTATTATTGTTGTTGTTTTAATTTCAGCTACCCGGAACCAAAAGTTCAAAGTAACAAGGGCTATGGTGAGCTCATAGTGGACTTAATTAATGTTTTAGATGCAAGAGCTTTTGGTGTTGATAGCTCTATAGATAAGGTGTAAGGATGGAATGGGAGGGATATATTGGTGAGGGTGAATTTATGCATATTTAAGCCTAGTAAGCCGTTGTGGTTATGTTGAAAGAGGGTAGAAATAGCCTAAGATACTCTATCCTTTTTCAGATGTATCTTATTGTCTCAATAAACTTACTTGAACTTGAAGTTATGCTGATTTAACTTATGTTGATTTATGTTGATATTTTAACAGTGTTGTTCTGGCCCCTTAAAGCACGCGAACCGTCAGAAGGGTTCACGTGCGGACCAACCAACCAACCAGAATAGCGGTTGAGATGAACTATGCCTGGTCTCACACCAACCCGTTCTCTTGAATTGCCACGAATGTACAAAACCCAAGCCACCCACCTAACTTAACCTAACCAACTGACTCTGAAAACGTGGTTATTTGTGGGCCGCAACTTTTCATAGAACTTTGTACGGTGGAAACCATTGCGTATAAAATGAGACGTAATATAGTTGAGAGAATGGGTTGGGCTGCCACCGGCCACACAATCTATAATTACCGTCCCAAACTCCCACTACACAACAAGCTCATCGTCGCCAGCGCACGTGGACCCGCAAGTTCCTACTCTCTAAATTAGACTGAGTTATGTATCCTAATTAATGCCATCAAAAACCCACGTGAAAACAACAATTGGTAAAAACTACGAAGAAATGGAAAAGGGTTGGAAGGTGGGAAGAGAAGGGAGGAAGAGAGGGAGGGGGGGGGGGGAAGGGAGGAAGAGGGAGAAAGGGGTAGGAGGGGAATAGAGAAAGAAGAGAGTTACCGTGTTAGGCTGGCAGTAATCGCTGACGAAAAGTTTTATAATTAGGCTCAATAGTTTCCATGGTATTAGGTATGGCTGTTGTTGTTGTTGTTTAAGATTTGCTACCTGGAACAAAAAGTTCCAAGTAGCACGGGCTATGGTGAGCCCGTATTTGTAAGTATGGCTATATTCAACCCTTCCTCAAAACACTGGGCAAATGTTCGTAACTGAGAAGCAGCCGCCTACCGTCATGCAAACTGCACCTACTATCAAGAAGCCGCCGCCTTCCGCTCTAGAAATGATAAATCACTTGATGCAACCACAAATAATGTTCCAAACGCGTTTGTTAGCGCGTGTCCCACTATGTTTATAACTTGGACAAGCCTAACTTAAGGATGAGTTATTATACTTTTACCGACTAGTCATACAAACAATAATACGCTTATAAATATTCTGAAAATGTAGCAATATAGCCCGTTGTCTGTGTATAGGTCTAACCCATCCATATAGGCGAAAATGCGTTATTCAAAATTGGACTAAGCAAACTGCTACTGTGACTGAACAGAAGTATAAAATAAACGGCAGAATGCCTATGTTGTGCCATATACGAGGCAGCTCCTATTTATATCCACCCAAACTCTTATGATAGAATGTGCGTGGATTTTGTGAGTGTGGTTCTGTTCAGGGCTGGAGGTGAGGCGCTTGGGGGGCTAGCCTCACCCAACTTGGCAAGAGGGATGGTCTGGGGTACGGGACAGACATAGGTTGGTCGGAGTAGGTCCTATGAAGAGGGGGTGAGGCTGAGTAGTAAACCCCTTTCCCCACCCCAACAAAATCGGTGAAAGGTAGCTAAGCGAGTCACTAGATCTCTTCGCTTCGAAAGTGATAAGATAATTTAGTATTAAATGAAAATATTTGTCTGTTCGAGGATAAAGGCCAGACGATGAAGGAGGGGGAAAGGATGGGAGGGGGAGGAGAGGGAGAGAAGAGTAGGGGGAGAGGAGGTGATGGGAAGGGGGGGAGAGGAGGTGATGGGAAGGGGGGGGAGAGGAGGTGATGGGAAGGGGGGGGGAGAGGAGGTGATGGGAAGGGGGGGAAGAGGGGGTGATTGGAAGGGGGAGAGAGGGGTGATGAGAAGGGGGGAATGATGGGAATGGGGGAGAGATGGGAAGGGGGATAGGAACCGCCCCCCCCCCCCTGGAGTTTTCAAAATATCTGAAATATCGGAAATTTTACTCCTGAGCGTCATTTTTGAGCCGGATTCTGGCTCTCTGCACCTATTTGCATTTCCAAATTACGACTTTTTATACCGAATATATGCCTATTACTGAAAACGGCGATGGGTCATATTTTGCCCAACCCCCCCTGCAGTTTTCAAAATATCTGAAATATCGGAAATTTGACTCCTGGGCGTCATTTTTTAGCCGAATTCTGTCTCTCTGCACCTATTTGCATTTTAAAATTATGACTTTTTATACCGAATATATGCCAATTACTGAAAACGGCGATGGGTCATATTTTGTCCCCCCCCCCTCCCCTTGCAGTTTTGAAAATATCTAAAATATCGGAAATTGCGTCCAACACAGTTTCATACAAAATAATTCAATAAAAAATAAAATAAATCGAAATCTATGAAACTAAAATTTATTAATGCAATCGGAAACATTGAAATGGAATTCGTGACATTTAGTATAGCGTGAATGTTGCTATTATATGCAACAGATGGTGCTGTTTTTTAAAAACGCATGTTTTTACCTGTCACAGGGGTGGCGTCTATATAAAAAGATGCGCCTATTCGAATGCAACGCTGTGTCAAAATTTGAAAGCAATTGATGAAGAACTTTTGGAGATTACAGCGTGTGTTGCTCTTACGTCCAATAGATGGCATTGTTAAAAAAAAAAAGGTTTTTCCTGTCACAGGCGAGGCATGTATACAACAGATACATAAAAACGCGCGCCTGTTCGAATGCAACGTTGTGTCAAAATTTCAAAGCAATCGGTAAAGAGGTTACGAAGATTTCCCTTGCATGAAAAAGTTTTTTTTTTTAGAAAAATCATTTTTTTTACAGTCACAGACGTGACATCTATATAGTATGTATATAAAAAACCTGCTCGGATGCGAATGGAACGTTGTGTAAAAAATTCAAAGCAATCGGTGAAGAACTTTCGGAGATTAGCGTTAATGCAGAAACGGACATTTCCATTTTTATTTATATAGACTTGGGTACACACCCCCTTCTAGTTCTTATACATATCTAACCTACACATGAGATAATCCAGCGATCCCACGTCTATCATGTGACCCGCCGGTAATAAATCTATAACCGTTTCCAAACCAGTATTTACTAACCTTACTAACCAGGAACACCTGTGGCAGCAGTGAGCCAGCACACCTGCGGTTCAACACCTGCAGCTCACACCTACCAACACCTATCGATCCATTTCTTAATTAACATGTAAATGTTAACTTCGTACGTATGACACATTCACAGAAAACGTTTTCCCATAGCCAAGTCTCTATTAAGTGAATGACTGGAGGAGTGTCAGAGTTAAGGAATTATATTTGAATTATATAATTCATCCCCATCTCTCCCAAGAGGTTCGGGTCACCAATTGGCGGATCTTGGGCATCAAGATCCCTAAATGGGATCCCACAGCATCCCGCACAAAAGTTACCAAACCCATGTGTTGCCGTCGTCATTAGCCATTAGCAGTGCTTGCCATATTATATATATATATATATATATATATATATATATATATATATATATATATATATATATATTATATATATATATATATATATATATATATTATATATATATGTATTATATAAACTCTATAAATATAAATTAAAAAACAGAACATTATAGTTTGCCATTATTTTGAATAATTTTCTTTAAAGGTAACATGCTCGCATAACTGAAAATAGATTATCAGGCGGAAATCGTGACTTTACAAAAAAAGAATGTGTGTCACAGAGTCCTTGACCTCGTCTTCCAGCGACGATGAAGTTTCTCTGGGACTGTCAGGGTCTGCAGACCTTCACACAAGGAGTCGTGTACCTGTTTCACCAAGATATACTGACCCAACAACTCTCCTCGTTACAGCACGTCGCATTTTGACTCTTACTTTACACACGGCCAAAAACCGAGGTACAAGAAAATGGTAGCGGCTGGCGAAATTGACAACCTCCCGTTTTCTGTTCTGTGGGTTAGGTTAGAGCACTTTATTTAGTACAAGTGTTTCTTGACGTTGGGGTCGCTCCCAAGAGCGGGCTGACTGATGGGGCAAACACAGGAGTGACAGCGAACAGAGGCGGTAAGAGTGGGGGAGAGAATAATCATGGGATGGGAGGGGTAGAGAACGGGGACGGTGGGAACTAGAGGAAGAGGGACACAAAAAAAAAGTAATTATAATTTAATTCGTTGTCGGGTGGGGGGTTGAGGGAGAGGCATCCTGTTTATGTATATACGTTATGTTGGTATTTCATCCCCCCTTCTCCCACGGTCGAACCCTCCCCAGGATGCAGCCTCCACAACAGATGACTAACTCCCAGGTACCTATGTTACTACTAGGTGAACAGAGACATTAGGTGAAAGGAAACGTGCCCAGCCATTTCTGTCCCGCCCTGGATTCCCAGTTGTGAGTGGAGAAGGAACCAAGTTGCTGTTGTTTGAGATTCAGCCACTCGGAACAAAAATTTCTATGTAACACAAGGCTACGGTGAGCCCGTAGTGGACTTACCTGGCACAGGAGCGGGGCTGTAACCCCAGCTGTACTGGAGAGTAAAGGGGCAAGGTTTCAGTCAGGCAGGTGGTGGTGGTGGCGGCGGCTAACACAGTAAGGTCGCCGCTCACCACCAATACTGACACTAATATTTACTACTTAAATGAAGTCACGTTTACAACACTAAATGCAAATATGAAATATATAGTAATGTTATCATTGTATCATTAATTAATGATACAATCGTTAACTTTATATTTTGTTAATAAATACCGTTAATTTATATATTTTGAAGCCTTTTTAAAATCATTCTGTAATTCTCCCTTTACCCGACACACTGGGACTTATTCAATTTGAGGTTGTCGCTATACCATCTTGGCCAGAATGCCCACAATAAGTATAGCCAAAATAACCAAACTACTACTCTCAGGTTAAGGGGTATACCACAACCAATACAAGGCTCCATACACTGTGTTGATGACATAAGAGGGGGGGGGTGGGTAGAAATAGCCTAAGCTACTCTATCCCTTCGAGATGTATTTCTTTCTTGCCTCAATAAACATACTTGAACTTCAATGACAAGTGAGGTAGTGAATCATACACACACGAGGCGTACTAACACAGGAGGATATTAAAGAATGTTCCAGGTGGACCTGAACAAGTGCGGGATATGGTCTGAGAAATGGCTACTTGACTTTAAGCAAATTTGAGATCTGGGACGAGACTGGGGAAGGCAGGAGGGACAGTACACGACTGAAAGGAAAACAAATGCTCTAAATTAAGGAAGAGTATTCCCCCATATAAACCCAAACGCATAAGAGGGCAACATCGGCAACGTATGCAAAACTGGCGAGCATTTGCAAGACTTTTAGGAATTATAATAGGAAAGCTTTCACGATGGTATACAATACTTATGCTTAAGTTTTTATGTACTAATCTACGGGTAAAGCTTTAATGTACTAATCTACGAGTAAAGCTTAATGTACTGGTCTACGAGTAAAGCTTAATGTACTGGTCTACGAGTAAAGCTTAATGTACTGGTCTACGAGTAAAGCTTAATGTACTGGTCTACGAGTAAAGCTTAATGTACTGGTCTACGAGTAATGCTTAATGTACTGATCTACGAGTAAAGGCTGAAAGAACTAAGCGTCAGAAAGCAGGAAGAGGTCGCGGGTGGTGACGTTATCACAACACACGGGTACAAGACTCAACAGCGCCAATGACAGAGGCTGACAGAAACGCTCAATATTTTCACGATTATCTTTCTCCAGATATAACATTCCAACACAGGGGTTTATTACTAAATATGGATTAAACGTTTGCGTGTAAAATGTGATGCATATTACGGTACATATTGTATAGACTTTCAGTTTGATCTTGGGGGACTTGCTTCATGGGGCTGGGTCTGCCACCCTATTTAGGACGCAACATTACAATTCCTTGAAGCACATTCTCCATGTTCGATAATATTTCTACTGGCTAATGATATTTTCAAATTAGGAATGATTTCTGGTGCAGAGGAGGTTGTGCGCATCATTAGATCAGTCAGGTTAAGCCCTTATGGGTCTGCCCGTTAAGTGGATGGCTTAGATCTCCTGACAATAGTATCCCAACATTTGTATGATGAGACCCTGTGAGCTATTGCTCACAGGTACGTATTAAGGGGCAATTCATCGCCAGCGGAAGCAATAATTATTCATGAATACTGAGGCAATTTCCATATGCTACACCTGATGCTTCATTATGTTTGAGGACGTGCTTTTCTTGCTAGCTTACAGAACACCAACTTTCTTCCATTAAATTTTTTTTTTTTAATTTTGCCCCGAGGGGCGAGTTTATTGGGCAGCACCACTCATCTTGTGAGTGGACACACCGCCATAGCAGCATGTACAACACTCCCCAATAGGAAGAAAACCCGCTGGGTTCTTCATCCTGTCACTTGTACCCAGACACAGCTGGGACTTGCTTAACTGTTTCAAGTGAACAGCTCTTCCATGTCATGGGAAGGCTGAACAAAAACACTGTGATCGCCTCTCTCCACCAACGAGGCGGCGACAAGCCACACGGCACCTCGGATGCATTTCCGATGGTTCCTTTTATATAAAAGGGGTGACGCCGAGGAAAATAAGACTCGCGTCCCTACCAAAACACTGTTCGGCCAGCCTTACAAGTCTGCGTTGTCTCTTGAGCGGGCAAGTGGAGGAGCAGGCAGGGTAAGGCGAGCAAGTACTTCTCCAGCCTAGACAGAGGCGGGTAGTGTTCAAGGCGCACGTCTCTCCTCCCTCGAGTACGTACTTGCAAGTTGGTGCTCCCGCCCGCCCTTATACCAGATACTTACGTGTCAAGAGTGTAGATTTTGTTGCCGTTATATCGTTAAATTATTAGGTTCGTTAAAATTTCTTAATATTGTTGTTCCTTGATGTCGTTGGTCTGTGTGGTTGGAGGTGTCTTCTGTTACCGTGTTAATTACACTCACTGAACAAGTGTTGTTGTACTCTGGCTCGGTTACCTTTCCAATCCCCAACTGGAAAAGGCTGTCCCTCTCCACCTTATAATTTTGTATTGTGATTATATCCCTCTCTAAAGTAAGAATGTTCCATGGAGACTACGTTCCTATGCGCGTGAATGCTTGCGTTCTTGCGTGCGCGCATGCGTAAAGCTTCTCATCCCCACTCTACTACCTTCCGGTTGTCTCACACAGCGACTTCCAACTGGTTGTCGTACCTAATTAAAAATTTTCACGAACAACAAACCTAGACCAATATAATGGTAACCACAGATAACCCTGACGGAGACGCCCGCTGGGGAAACGACGTGACCGACATGGCATTGTAATGTATTACCTTGCAAGCCCGGCACTTTCACCCCACACACAAGCTTCTAATAATTTGTTAACTTTTAAATGGCACACACACTTTGTGTTATGGTGGAGGCTGACTCCATACACAGCTTCAAAGGTAGATATCATAGAGCCCAGTAGGCTCAGGAATCTGTACACCAGTTGATTGACAGTTGAGAGGCGGGACCAAAGAGCCAGAGCTCATCCCCCGCAAGCACAACTATGTTATAATATATATATATATATATATATATATATATATATATATATATATATATATATATATATATATATATATATATATATATGTCGTACCTAGTAGCCAGAACTCACTTCTCAGCCTACTATTCAAGGCCCGATTTGCCTAATAAGCCAAGTTTTCATGAATTAATATATTTACTATAATTTTTTTCTTATGAAATGATAAAGCAACCCTTTTCTCAATGTATGAGGTCAATTTTTTTTTATTGGAGTTAAAATTAACGTAGATATATGACCGAACCTAACCAACCCTACCTAACCTAACCTAACCTATATTTATAGGTAAGGTTAGGTTAGGTAGCCAAAAAAAGCTAGGTTAGGTTAGGTAGGTTAGGTAGACGAAAAAACATTAATTCATGAAAACTTGGCTTATTAGGCAAATCGGGCCTTGAATAGTAGGCTGAGAAGTGAGTTCTGGCTACTAGGTACGACATATATATATATATATATATAAACGGGGCCTCGCAGCTGAATGGACAGCGCTCGGGAGTCGTAATCCTAAGAGCCCGGGTTCGATTCCCGGCCGTGGCGGAAACAAATGGGCAGGTTTTTTTAAACCCTGATTCACCTGTTCACTTAGCAGTAACTGGGTACCTGGGAGCTATAGACAGCTACTATGGCACACTACAGCCCCGCTCCTGTGCCAGGTAAGTCCACTACGGGCTCACCATAGACCGTGCTACTTGGAACGTTTTATTTCAAGTAGCTGAATCTAAAAACAACAACAGCTGCTACGGGCTGCTTCCTGGGGATGTGCGCGCGCGCGCGCGTGCACATCCCCAGTGTTAAGAGAAAAATACGTGTGTGAAAAATACGTGTGTGAAAAATATGTGTGAAAAATACGTGTGAAAAATACGTCAGTGTTAAGAGAAAAATATATATGTAGCAGATATAATACACACTCAAAACTGGAATGTTCTCAAATATAAATTAAAATTAATATTTTATATATATATATATATATATATATATATATATATATATATATATATATATATATATATATATATATATATATATATATATATATATATATATATATATATATATATATATATATTAGCATATTGTGCATATTTAGGCATTGGTTACCGAAGTTTTTGCTAATCTGTCGAATGACCTCGGGATTACAAGCTCCTCTATATGGTGCCCTTTGAATGCCTCCGTTATATGGACCTCTTATGTGTAGTAGTAGCATCTTCACTGCAAACATCGCGCATTCAAATACTGCCCTACTGCTTCAGGGGAGAGGGGCCAGTGTCCAATGGCGGTGATAACACTACGCAAACATGTTCATTCATAGTCATTCATTCATACAGTCATTCATTCATGCAGTCATTCATTCATTGTCTGCTCTCACACACGGTCTCTTTACCCATCTTTCACACACGCGCGCATGCAGCATCTGCACACGAAATGCCAAACTTCCGCACCTCTATAACTCTATATTTACACTCGATAAATTATAGCTTACAAATATAACATTTCCAAATTGCAAATACATATTTCCTAAGACCCTACATGCGTTAATTACATTATAGATATTTAGTGTTTTTTTTTATTTTACTTAGTGCTGATCTGAAAATTCACGGATCTGGGTTTTCGGTATTTGCCACCAGCTCCGAGGAACGTCCAGTAGGCTTGTATGGAACGGGAGGGAACGTCGGGTAGGCCTGTATGGAACGGGAGAGAACGTCCAGTAGGCCTGTATGGAGCGGGAGGGAACGTCCAGTAGGGCTGTATGGAACGGGAGGGAACGTCCAGTAGGGCTGTATGGAACGGGAGGGAACGTCAAGTAGGCCTGTATGGAACGGAAGGGAACGTCAAGCAGGCCTGTATGGAGGAGTGAACGTCAAGTAGGCCTGTATGGAACGGGAGGGAACGTCGAGTAGGCCTGTATGGAACGGGAGGGAACGTCGAGTAGGCCTGTATGGAACGGAAGGGAACGTCGAGTAGGCCTGTATGGAACGGAAGGGAACGTCAAGCAGGCCTGTATGGAAGGGAACGTCAAGTAGGCCTGTATAGAACGAGAGTGAACGTCGAGTAGGACTGTATGGAACGAGAGTGAACGTCAAGTAGGACTGTATATGGAGCAGGAGTAATTAGCGTGTAGTAGGACTGCACACCATAAATATACAGCACAAGCCGTCATGTTCTTACTGATAAACACCCTTAGTCAGCTTCCACGTGTATAACAGCCTCACCCAAAGGCCTCGTAAATCAGTTCAGACTCGCACTTAAAACTACACAACTGGAGCTCCATCAATCGTGGAACGCGTCACCCCGTATTGTGTTTCCTTGACCAAGATGTTGTGCGGCTTGTCAGCCTTGTGCACTGTATGGGGGAAAGTGTATGGCAACTGCTGGGAAGAACGCCGTCACCTTGGAGGTTGCCCGCCAGAGTGCACCCAACAACGTTAATTCCTTGGCCGTCAGTCAAGGCAAATTAAAGTACAGCGCCAATATTGTTACAGGAAAGTCAAGGAATGATCTGCTGCGACTATGGTGTTAGACGACTTGTCTGCTCATCTTGGTAAATGATCCTTGCATCACGCACGCCAACACGAGAGTATGTGTATCTCGCGAGGTAAAATGCACAGACGCCTGTGACTGGAACCCGTCGTCCTATTACAACGTCGCATTTTGGCGTATAATCTAAGGCTAAAAAACCTTCGTACTAGAAAATGGTAGCGGCTCACGAAATTGACAATGTCCCGTTTTCTGTCTTCTGGTAGGTTAGGATACAGGACTTCAGTACAACAGTTTCTTGACGTTGGGGAAACCATAGGAGGACGGGCTGGACCTTCACCTGACTGAAGCATGCCTAGCAGTTACCTTGTAGCCCTACCAACATAAAATCCACTCGATGTGAAGTTATACCAGAAAACACCTGTAGATATTCAAACGAATTAACACGCTTTCCATAAATCGTTCCTAATAAAGTGGAACCATGTGGAAACTACTCATCCTTTGGGCACACTGCTGTTATATAATAAATTTAGTATGAACAAAATATCTCTAACAATGTAGATGTTGGGGACACAAACAATCGCATATTATGTATTCATGATGTTAATTGACAGTGCAGTTCGATGCTGTGATGTACACAAGTTCACCTTTCCGACAGGACTATAGATGCCTCTTATGTACACCAACAGTTGGTGTAAGTAATGTTCTGGCCTGGGCCCAGCCTTCACCACCTGCAGGGCTGGCGTCCCTGCACATAGGCTACGCGTACTCGAGTCGTCCAAGCGTGTTGACCACCGAGGCTGGCAAGAAATGACTGGTAGGTACTTGTGGTGGCGGGCGTGGATGGTGACGGGGACAGAAGAGAGAGCGGGAAGTCTTGTACACTGGAAGTGAAACTTTTCCAGAGTTTAAACGAGGCCAAATTAGAGAAGGCCTTGAAACTGAAGGACATTGTGCTGTTTCGTTAAGTGAAAAATGTAGAATATGAAGTTAAAAGATTAATTTTATCCACGTTAATAATCTTGGGATCGTTAAACAATCTGACGATGGCAAATACCCAACAGTTTCACATCTGTATGTAAACACCGAGGAAATAAGAAACTATTAGTGCCAATACGAGAGCAGAAGGACTCGAGACAAATACTGTCAAGGGATAAACATTCACAGAGGATTTTGAGGAACATGTGGAAAATTCCACTCACCATATCCATATTATCTAAGGAATGTAATATTTCCGTATCATATCTATATTTTATCTCAGAATAATATCTACTGATGATTTAAGGATCATCTGTATCTACATTAGCAGCCTACATAACCATTTGGTCAAGTACACTATCGCGGCCTAGTGTTTACATCCAGGAGTGCACATGTGTGTAGGGCTGGAGACTCATTTTCAGCAAGATATTTACACACAAACTAATTATAATCTTCAGTAATAGCTCCCTGAAAACTGGGAGAGTTTCTGAACTGTATAGAGGGAGGAAATCCTGGTACATACATCCAAAAACAAGAGTGTGGAGGCCCCACCACCCCATCTACCAAGTCGAAACGCAACAACGTGCAATCCATATCTGAGCAAGCAACTAGTCCTTTACAGCAACACTGTGACGTCCAAAATCATCATCATCAACCTGCCATATTCATCATTAAAATACAGAGCCTCGTCTCAGCAAGAGGGACATCATCTGGCTACTGTCAGATAGGCTCCGGTTCTCAATTCAGGATAAGTTATTAATTGTTTTAGAGCATAGGTTGGCCAATTAGCAAGCTTTATGACATTAATACATCCATATATAAATTGAGAGTCGTTAGGCAGCGAGGCAACGCCTCATCATCAGTAAGTTATGACCATCACCATGCAGTAACTTAACTTCTTATAATTGCTGAATCCATCATATAAATTTATGATATATATTAGTCATCATGCATATATGTAAATTTTATGCAAATTTACATATACAGTATCTTCTTGTGTGCATTAACACATACTTATTGATTTATATTATTCCTGGGGCGAGGCTAGACAGTGAATACTGTTCAGATCCTAGATCATAAACCTTACCAGTGTCTGCAGTCACAGAGCTGTTTTATCATATCCTTGTATAAAATTACAAGTTAAATGTGTGGGTATACCTGCAGATAATGTGGTTCTGTAATTGATATCCTAGGTCAGCCTTAAGGACCCTATCTTTAGGTAGTCCACGCAGAGGAGTGGACTTACAACCCAGGACTTACAACCCAGCATAGGAAACTTGCATTCAGCTTAGAGCTTTTTTGTGTTGTACTTTATTAACAATTACAGTAATTATTTAATTTTAAATATATAGTTCTAGTAACCACATTCTTGTTCCTATGTAATTCTCTTTTTATCAATCCTGGTATTTCCCCCCACAAGATATATCTAAGTAACAGTAGGAAAGCAAAATTCCCCTTTATCCTGAAAATGGGAACATTCTATGAAAAGGTGCGTAAGTGTTTGTGGGTCAGTAAGACACAGGTCTCTGTTACACTAACAGTTCACCAGTTAACGTACGTGCGTGTGTACTCGCCTATTTGTGCTTGCGGGAGTTGAGCTCTGGCTCTTTGGTCCCGCCTCTCAATAGTCCATCAACTGATGTACAGGTTCCTGAGCCTACTGGGCTCTATCATATCTACATTTGAAACTGTATATGGAGTCAGCTTCCACCACATAACTGTCTAATGCATTCCACCTGTTAACTACTCTGGCACTGAAAAAGTTCTTTCTAACGTCCCTGTGGCTCATTTGGGTACTCAGTTTCCACCTGTCCCCCCTTGTTCGCGTACCACCCGTGTTAAAACAGTTTATTCTTATCTACCCTGTTAATTCCCCTGAGAATTTTGTAGGTAGTGATCATGTCTCCCCTTACTCTTCTGTCTTCCAGTGTCGTGAAGTGCATTTCCCGCAATCTTTGTGTGTGTGTGTGTGGGGGGGGGGGGGGGTACTAATATGTGACATAACCCTCCCAATACCTGTTACGAGGCGAGGAGATAGATACACAGCATGTATAGATATCCATATGTATAAAAGTTCGGACGCGGAGAGTGAAGCTCTCTCCCCCGCAAACACAGGAAAGTTCAGACGCAATGACTCTCCACACCTGAATAAAATGAAGGAATCTGGCAGTTTCTTACCATCTTTAACGTGACTTCCCCATACACCGGTCTGCTGCTGCTTGTCATAAACCTACATCATTTACAAGTCCGCTTGCTATTATACACCGGTAATTATTGTGTGTATTACACTTTGCTCGGCATTTTTAATTTACAAACATCTGATATTTTTATTAAAGAGGTAAAATCTGTACGTAGTTAACATTTCTAACTTTTAATTTATACTTGGTGATTGGCAATATATATACCTGTATATATGGAATGAGATCAATATAGAGGCTACTCATGCCGTAAACACCAACTGGGTAATGACTGAACACGCAGTTAACTTACCTCTCCAAAACTCAAGAGAGACTTGTACAAAGTTACGCATAACTGGGTTCACACTTTTGTAGTAAGAATAATGAGGGTGCTTGCACGTGGGCCCAAGGAGGGCCCAAGGAGACCCCAAGGGGTCCACGGCATGGACCAGCTGGTGGCAAGTGGGGTCAAACAGGAAGTGGATGATAGTGCATCATGACACTCCCACACACAAATTGCACTTTATTACTTTAAAGTGGTCTCTATACCCGGGCCCCGTCGTCGTCGTCAGTACACGAGACATGGGGAAGGAATTGCCAGGAGCCCCCCCACACCGATCGACTTGAGTGAAAATGGTCCAGGACGGACCGAAACGTCGTCGTCCCTTCACCTTCTAGTGTGTAGTCTGGTCAACCCCACACCAAGTCACTCAATACAATTCTGTTCTCATATTTCCCTCATGTTTTTGCTTGGCGTGTGCGCAAGCGCGTACATTCAAGCGTTTGCATTCTATTATAAACAATTTGACTTTACATAGATTCAATCTGGTTTAATGACTTACCCGAAGCGTATATTGCCAATCATCGCTAGTCACATCGGTATATATTGCAATCCCTCCTCAAATTATATTACTTTTAGCATCGATTTGGTGAACGTACAAATGTATACTGTTGGACCCCAATTAGTTTTGTATTATTAATTTTGTAAAGTAATTATTAAAAGAAGACACCACGCCGGGAAGTTTGTGTGGCGGGATATTCAAAAGACGTTAAATATTACCGAAGATAAGGCATCCGTGTGATATGACATCCTGAGGATGTCACTCACCTTGTGTCCGTGACATCCTGAGGACACCATGGACATAAGGCGAGTGAGGGAAAAGTTCTTACATACATGAGTTCTTACATTCTTCTAAAGCCACTAGCACGCATAACGCTTCGGACTGGTCCTTAAGGAGAGGGTGGGTGTGTGGGGGGGGGGCACCTGGGAGGGTGTGTGTTCCCAATTTTCCCTGGAATACGACCCGCCAAATCGTATTCATTGATGGGTGAACAGAGGCGTCCAGTTAAGGATTAGCGCCTAATCAATCCTCCTCGGTCAGGATACGAACCTAGGCCAAATCCCAGGGCAAGTACTTAACCACACGCCACTTTTCTTTTTTATTAATATATTAAGTACATCCGCATTTGTGCAGCTACCTTAGATTATACGAAGGGGAGTACAGTGTCAAAAAAGCTAGCTACGTGATGCTAAAAAATCCCCATCACACAAGATGGTTGGTCATACAGAGGTATGTGATAAGTAGTCTGCACTGGCAGACTCTGGGGTGTATTATGAGGATATCATCAACACAAGAGTGAATAAGGCAGCAGTGATACTAAAAGTCCCCATCTCACAGGATGGTTACTCACCGGTTAGTCACCCTGTATGACTAACCACTCGCCACGGGGACTACAAGTGATCGGGGGGGGGGGGGGGGTTATATCGGTAAGGCAGAGAACGTTCATCCTGAAAATCAGGACATTCTATCATTCATAATAATTCATTGTGTCGGGGGACAGGCAGCTAGTGTATGGTCAAGGCTTATTATATCGAGGTCTCCCCCCCCCACCTCAGGGTCGAATTATTGATCCTCTCCAGGATTCATCCCCACAATAAGCTGACTAACTCCTGGGCACCTATTTGCTACTAGGTGAACAGATGCATTAGTAATGGGAAAGGCGCCCAACCACTTATTTCTGTGGTAGTGGAAGAGACACGGGGGGGGGGGGAGGGGACGACCACTGATACCCATCACTAATCACCCACTGCACTAGGATGGAAGTTACACACATTCTGCTAATGTGTTGGTTTAAAATTATGTCGTCCTTCGTACATTAAAAAAATAAAAAGAACCAGCACTGTACGACTATCCCCTACCCACCCACCCCAACCTTAAATGTAAACTTGTTTGGATGTATTTGCATTTTTTTGGAGTAATTTTTTTTTTGCAGCACCAGCATGTCTAGCCGCCCGCCCCTGTAGCCACGATTACTATCATATTTCACCCAACAATTTACTAAACATGAATGAAAGGCAGGCAGGCAGGCAGGCAGGCAGGCAGGCAGGCAGGCAGGCAGGCAGGCAGGCAGGCAGGCAGGCAGGCAGGCAGGCAGGCAGGCAGGCAGGCAGGCAGGCAGGCAGGCAGGCAGGCAGGCAGGCAGGCAGGCAGGCAGGCAGGCAGGCAGGCAGGCAGGCAGGCAGGCAGGCAGGCAGGCAGGCAGGCAGGCAGGCAGGCAGGCAGGCAGGCAGGCAGGCAGGCAGGCAGGCAGGCAGGCAGGCAGGCAGGCAGGCAGGCAGGCAGGCAGACAGGCAAGCAGGCAGGCAGGCAGGCAGGCAGGCAGGCAGGCAGGCAGGCAGGCAGGCAGGCAGGCAGGCAGGCAGGCAGGCAGGCAGGCAGGCAGGCAGGCAGGCAGGCAGGCAGGCAGGCAGGCAGGCAGGCAGGCAGGCAGGCAGGCAGGCAGGCAGGCAGGCAGGCAGGCAGGCAGGCAGGCGGTGGCGGACAAGAACGGCGTCAACGGAGAGTATCTGGGGGTTGCGGTATGTGGTGACAGCACCCCATAGGACCCAACAACACGCTCTACCTTACGCACCGACTTCCTCATCCGCCCCCCTCGACCCCCCATGGTCTTCCCCCACTCTATTCCGACTCCGTCCCCTTCCCCCCCCCCCCCACACCCTCTATACCTCTTGGTTTGTATACACATCCATCAATTTTATGTAGCAATCATTACTGATTTTTGTCATAACTGCGCACGTTAATAATTTATGTACTCAAACATATGCAACGTCGCAAATTTGAGATGCAAAGTGATGATTTGTCAGGGGAAAAAATTGGGAGACGTCCCTAGGGAAGCAAAGTAGGATAGAGATGCATGTGGTTGGAAGAAGAATGATGAAAGCGAGGGTAAGTATACGTATGGATTAATGATAAACAAGGTTGGAGGAGGGAGAGAGGGAGGGAGAGACAAAGGTACTCAGAGAGACTGACTGGCTGGCAGGCAGGCCAGAGGCAGGCCAGAGGCAGGCCAGAGGCAGGCCAGAGGCAGGCCAGAGGCAGGCCAGAGACAGGCCAGAGGCAGGCCAGAGGCAGGCCAGAGGCAGGCCAGAGGCAGGCCAGAGGCAGGCCAGAGGCAGGCCAGAGACAGGCCAGAGACAGGCCAGAGACAGGCCAGAGACAGGCCAGAGACAGGCCAGAGGCAGGCCGCGAGAATGCAAGACAACCAAGATATATGAGGGGTTGATGAGAATAGGTAAGAGCCTTAGGAACGTATGGTACGAAAGATGGTGGATAGCATAGCGTGAAAGGTGGAAAGAGGAACCATGGTAACGAACTTGCTGCCAAGCGAACTCATTAACTCAACACTAAGCTATTAATAAAGGCACATTACTTCCTTCCCGGAAGCAAGCGCCAGACAGAGAACGCACCCTGATCATCGACCACATTACTTCACCGAGAGAAGATCTATGAGAATGGGCTGGACGTACGGACTTCTCATAACAATTAACCATATGTTTACAAACTTAAGAACAACGGTGCCGAGAATAAATTGTTATATCACTATGCTGTTGAACAATGCACATAAAAACAAGAATCAAACATAAAAACCGCCTTTACACATCCTAGTTAACAAGAATTAATAATAAAAAAAATCTAACAAAACACACACACGGTGTAGGAGGGATATAAAGAGGTAACCTTTACTACCCATTATAACTGGTAGGTAAACAATGTTAGGTAAGCAAGCACCGTTGGGAGAAAAAGGGAAGAGGGAAGGGGTGAGCAAAATGGGTCACGATCTATATGGCGCCACTCCCTCGCCTCTGCCAGACAGCTGCCAGCACCACTCATGACGATAATTACATTTTTTAAAATATGCATTTATATAATGAACCACAACTCCATCCCGTGGGCACTAGCCTAGTGAATAACACCCCCCCCCCAAACCCAACAATACACATGCTTATTTTATTAATATTAACAGTATTGGGAGTTTTTGTACTTTAAATTTATAATTCCATGCACTATCTTCGCTTCTCTTTAACGCTTGTTGGAATACAGAACCTCCACACGAAGGTGGTGCATGAGCAGCTGTAAGGGGCAGTGGTGAACACTTTGGGAAGGGCTCCTAAGTGGAGGTGTTAGGCTCTTGGGGAAGAGGCTGCAAGCGATGGAAGTATTAGGTACTCTGAGAGGGGCCCCAAAGCGGTAGTGATATAGGTGCTTGTGGCATGGCTCCTAGTGAAGGCGGGGTTGGTGGGAGTGGTAGTAGGGGGGGGGGGGGGGGGATTAAGTGGACCAGTCGATGTCCCATGCCCTCGTCTACACCTTTGCCCCGTTCTCTTGATTTATCACAACGTACACAATACAAAGTGCTAACCTAATCAGAAACGTACAACCCGCCACTGTAAATTAATAGTGGCTTTGCAAGAATGTAGTACTCACCCACCAGCATATGAATATGCTGGTGGGTAAGTATATGCCCCAACCTAACAACCCATTGTATATTCGTGTATATGAATAAAATAAAAAATAATTTTGTACTTTATGGTCACCAACATATTACAAAGTACTATGAAAAGCAGCGGCTTAAGATATCAGTTTCCTATGCAACGGCAGGTTAGTGGGTTGCTTAGGTTCGTGCATTTTTTATTATTAGGTTAGAACTTTATATGTTCTGGCAAATCAAGAGAACGGGCTGACCTCTCCGCCACGACCCACATGCATGCGAAGGCAACGCAGCCGTTCAGCCTTGTTAAATTCATGATCGTGCGGGGCATGTCCAGACTTGTGGGAGGCGGGGGCTCATAAAACTATAAACTGCTTAAAAATTTGATGGACAAAAAAAAAAGGAGGGGATAAATGTGTAAAGGGGCAGTGGGAAATGAAGAGGCGACTATGCCAATACCACTCATCACATTTAGTAACCAACGAGTTTACTTTTCCAGACAATAGGTACCCGGAACCGACCTGGAATTGGTTTTCGAATCCCCTAGCTACTACACCTATTTATTACCTGCCTAATAAAAATATAATACCGTACCAGGTATGTATAAATGTAATATAACCAACGTACATATTGCTCTAAATAAGCATTATTACTATAAATAAAATTAATAGTGCTACTAATGTATTGCGGAACGCTACTGTCCCGCTGGTTGACAGGGGAGGGGGCTGGTCGCCTTCACATCCCCCCCTCAGTCCGCCTCCCTCCAACGCCCACAAGCTGACGCGCCCCAACGCCCACATGACCAGCATATGAAAAGTCAAGGCCATAAGAAGGGATCCATCCCCACCCTTTATTTTTCTTGGGCACAATACCAGTAACGACTACACCACCACCTACACCGCCCCTCAATGGTTTAACACCCCGTAAATAGAATAACAGAGATTAAATTAAATATAACTGCCAATATTCACTATAGGCTTCGCGAGATGCTACACTGAGCCGTCCCACACACTTGCAAGGAAGGAGTCTGACAACAGTACTCAGAATAAAACTGACTCAGGTTGTGGTATATGCTTGAATATGTATCCTACAATTACAATAGTTTTTGTTAACCAGCATTATTTACACAAGCTAAAAATAAAACCATACAAATCTGCTTAAACGAATGCGCCAATAACATGAATTTTGGTTAGATTTTTATTACATGCTAATTATATACAGTGCGAACCTAACTCACATGTTAATATATTCAGTATTTAGCTCATCCGGATACAAAAACTAACTTAATGTACACTATTTCTGTCCACAGATACTGTGGCGTAGCCAGGCATGTAAATGCATATGATGGATTCCAAGCACTTATAATCTGGGCGGTGGCGGAATGGTTATTCACATAATAACCAGGAACTGAACCACTGTTCCATACACTAAGTAATTTGCATATATGAACTAGTTAACATTTTACTTCAAGTTTGTGATAAAGTTACAAGGGTAGTTATCTACTACAGTACTGTAGTAGATAACTACATGTCATGACACGGTACATGACTAATCAAAATCTTAATGCGAAAAGATACGTGAATTCAGAGACAAATTTGTAACAAATATTCAAGATGTGTAAATATTTCATTCAAAATGATATATTACCAAATTTTTTTAACCAAATGTCCCCAGTTTGCTAACTGTAGGTAGTAACTAAGTGATTGTAACCTATCCACCTCTGCCCACAGGATGGGGATTGGGGGGTGCGGTGTGCAGGCTAAACATGTCAATTGTGACACCAACTCTCCACATGTCAGTCTGGTGCTTAATTTAGAAACTGTACTTTCGGATTTGAGGTCCAAAGGGTTTGGAAAGTATGGAGGAAAACCACAAATACCCACTGTACTTGTGGTCGGTCTCGAGCCCATTGTTGATGTGACGATGTGGTTATCTTGAGATGATTTCGGGGCTTAGCGTTCCCGCGGCCCGGTCCTCGACCAGGACTTTTTTTTTTTGTTACACACCCCCAGGAAGCAGCCCGTAGCAGCTGTCTAACTCCCAGGTATCTATTTACTGCTAGGTAACAGGAGCATCTGGGTGAAAGAAACTGCCCATCTGTTTCTGCCTCCATCGGGGATCAAACCATCTTCAACATTGTCAGCACCTCCAACCTGTCAGCTGTAACCGCTGGCACCTCCAACCTGTCAGCTGTAACCGCTGGCACCTCCAACCTGTCAGCTGTAACCGCTGGCACCTCCAACCTGTCAGCTGTAACTGCTGGCACCTCCAACCTGTCAGCTGTAACTGCTGGCACCTCCAACCTGTCAGCTGTAACTGCTGGCACCTCCAACCTGTCAGCTGTAACCGCTGGCACCTCCAACCTGTCAGCTGTAACCGCTGGCACCTCCAACCTGTCAGCTGTAACCGCTGGCACCTCCAACCTGTCAGCTGTAACTGCTGGCACCTCCAACCTGTCAGCTGTAACCTCCAACCTGACGGCTGTAACCTCCAACCTGTCGGCTGTAACTGCTGGCAACACCACTTAAAACACTAATATTTACATCACTATACGCACACACCACACCTGGCAGCCATGCTAACTAACCTTGCACCAGAGGAAACAATTTCAGCCGACACAATAACTGCCGCAGACTCTTGGTATCCTGCCAAACCCATAATTTTGTCTACCTCCCCTAGAGAGACAGCCCATGGCTGACGTTCTCTAAAACAATACGACACCACATACAGTGTATAGACTTTAATTAACCATATTTATGTAAAGCAGTAGCTATATGCTGGGATTAATTAGAGTATTAACCTCCAGAAGGGAGTAACAGGTGTACATTGAGGCATCAGGTGGGTGGGCGTGCCTCCAGCTTTCCTGCCACTCCCACTTATACTTTTGAATACAACCACAACGCATTTGTTTGTAAATATTCGGTATTACTCACAATCTGAGCGAGTTTCAGACCGCCGCTGAGGGTGCAGATGGCTTTGATGTTGAATGTCAGGCCCATTTTGAGGAGTTTGATTCGGTGTTAAAACTGGTGATTTTAGCTACTGGAAGAGCTGCTGCGTCCACTGCCGCCAGCGACTGAGCGTAGTATGGCATATACTCCAGCTCGCGCTGCCCGAGAGATCCAACAGCTTCTCGTACAGTATTCAAAAACGCTTGTAGTGTAAATTCCTTTGATTTAATAGTTAATTAATTTTATGTATCAAAATTACATAGACAATATGTATGCTGGAAACCTATTAGCAAAAATCTTTCTCTTACTCTTTAGTTTGAAGCAAAGTATTGAAAATAATCATGCATCTGGCCGCGGACCCCATGTGGTGTGTCACAGAGGCTGCCGGCAAGGTTCTTCCAGTTCTAACTACGTGAATGACGGCCGTCATATCCGGCCTGTACACTATTCCAGCTAAGCAGAATGCCACGTTTCATACAAATGCTTTCTTCTTGTTATCCAAGTTACTCACTTTAAAGGTCGATAAGTCATGAAACAAATTATCAACACACTGTGGGCTGTGGAGCCTGCGGTTCCACGATCGATGTGCGTTTGTGAGGGGACGAGATTTTCATGGAATTATTTATTAATTGTGGATGTTCGTCTTGTTAGACAAACCTGAGAACCACACTCCCTCTCTAGTGGCCTCGACAGGGACAGGAGACCGTGGCGTGTCAAAGGTCACCCCCCCCCCTTTGTTCCTGAGGATTTTTTCTAACTGAATTTTGAACTGAAGTAATGTCTTGATATTTACGGCTTCGGCGGGTAGGCGGTTCCGTGGATTTATAACCCTATGGGGAAAGAAACATTTTTCTGTCCTACACTGTGGTTTAAGCTTGAAGCTGTTGCCCTACTTTTATTTAACTTCAGTGTCAGATTTACTATATAATTATTCTTTGCTATCTGGTTACCTTGAGGTGCTTCCGGGGCTTAGCGTCCCCGCGGCCCGGTCGTCGACCAGGCCTCCTTTGGTAGTTTCACTTGTCTCCAAAACGGGAATTTTTGCTAACTACATAATTATCATCTTTTGCCTTTTCCTTGCAATACTCCAAATGCTGATTCATGTTTCAAGACATTCATGGCCCCTTAGTCCTTGGCATACAGGGAGGTGCTAACCATTACAGGGGTAGAGAATAAACTTGTTTCTACGACGGTGAACCCTATAATTCTTCTATAAATTCTTTTTCTTTTAAAATCTATTTATGCAATGCCTATACTAAAATTTAACTGTAGAACATTACTATGTCATGCATGCTAAATTTGTCTGCTTTTTGTGTGAGACATAAAACACATGCAGCCTCAATTTGAGACATAAAACACATGCAGACTTAATTTGGGGTCCCCTTTTGTTTCCGTTATGTTTTATTCAATATCGTACACATAAAAGTTGATTTTGTATGTCATTGCAGATGAGAATTTGGTGATGAGAAGAATGTAAACAGTAAGAAACTTCATACTGCAGCAGGATGTAAACAGTTTACAGGTGGTCACAAATAGCTAATATATACAGAGTTCAATCTCAGTAAGTGCAAAGTTATATGAATGCATTAGGAAGATCGTAGAACAGAAGAGCAGTATAAATTGAGGCAACGGAAACTAGACACCTTGGAAAAAGACATCAGAAAAACGAATTAATAGTATAACTTGCCTTTCATCAGGAGAGGCAGGCGGTCCATAGAATTACCCCAATCACCCCAAATCAGGCCAAAACTACCCAAATCGTCCTAGCATTACGTAAGTAATGAAGAAATATGGTATATTTACTTACTATAATGTTGGTGCTACACATAGAACATGATCAAACCTATTTTTACTCTGAAATAATCTAATTTCATAACGAAATTAGACGTAAATATGTGAGAGGTGACGCCATAGGAAGTCGACGGTCCAAGCGACAATTGTGTGGAGCGACTTATCCAAGAAATATGGTCGCCAGGAGAGTGTTTGCTGCCATATCAGCCTCCTGTACACAGTGATCCAGTCCTTTTCGTTCATTGAACACCGAACCCTACACGCCCTCTGATATATTGCTTAATTAACAAATATTCACAAATAAAGATTATATTTGTATATGTTATCAGAAAGGCAGATATAAAATAGTTCTTGTGAATCCATCACAGAGATTATACCTTATTAGAGAGGAAAAATATTCATACTTTAAACAAGGCTTCATGGCCGACGCTCTCCTTACCGATATGGGAACTATGACCTTCCGAAGATCAATGTTAATTTAATCTAGATATTGTAATAAACGAAGTTTTCTATGTCATCATAAAGACATAAATATAAGCTGCATGTTAATACTTTGGCATAAATATAACTGAATTGAAAGTTAAGATATATGCCTTTTTATAGTTACTTGATGGCTCGCTCAGGGAGTGTGAAGGCCTCCACACAAGCCAATCAATTTTATAATTACTTTGCATATATGCAAAGTAACGCCATAGGTCTTTATGTCAGAATAAAGCCATGTAGACGATAATGTAACTACATTTCAAGGAAAACATATCTTAATATAATTATTAAATGAATGCAAAGTTATGGTTAAATAAATAGCCAATACCACACAATCGCCGGTGTCCGGACACATGAATAGTCGCATTAGGTGAAAGGAAATGTACCCAACCATTTCCATTTACCCAACCAGTTTGTGCACCCTATACTCATCCTCTGTGCGGTAATTTATTGTGCATCCCATACTCATCTTGTTACCAGTAGTTTGTGCAACCCATACTCATCCTGTGACCCGTAATTTATTGTGCATCCCATACTCATCCTGTTACCGGTAGTTTGTGCAGCCCATACCCATCCTGTGACCTGTAATTTATTGTGCAACCCATACTTATCCTGTGACCTGTAGTTTATTGTGCAGCTAATACTCATTCTGTGAGTCATAGGACATTGCGCAACCCTTTCTCATCGTGTGAATCTTTGTTTACTTTGCTCTCCATATTCATCCTCTGCGCGATAGTTTCTTGTGCAACCCATACCCATGATGTGAGTGGTAGTTTATTGTGTACCCTATATTCATCCTGTGAGTATAGGGTACACAATTCTTGTTTGGATTCTTGTAATGTTATTTGTCTATTTGTAGTCACAGTATTTGTGCGCCCCTTGAGGGACTTGAATTAGAGGGGGGTTGAAATAGCCTAAGCTACTCTATCCCTTCGAGATGTATTTATTGCTTATCTCAATAAACATACTTGAACTTGAACTTGGGTACACAATGAGTTCATTTGTACTCCATACTCATCATCAAGAAGTGTATTTTACCAGCATTGTAATATAAATTAAGAATAAAAGCTTAACTGGATTACGGACCCATAATCAAAATAAGAGTCATCACTAATTATCATGACAAATTGTCTAGGCTACACTTCCGCCTTCGACAAGCTGCCGCCGGATGTGGGTATAGTTTATTGTACACCCCCGCACCCCCAGTCCTGGAAGGGCGGGCATTGGGATGTGGACATGTGTACCATTATACCCCCCCCCCCCCCCACACACACACACACTCCTCTCCTGTTAATAATAATACTAATAATAATAAAAATTAAAAATAATAACGTTAATAAATATTATAATTAAAACACTTACTGTAATACCCTAGTGCTTGAATGAAGGTGAAGGAAAGACCCAATAAATGTGTAAGTGTATTAAAAACCAAATTTTCGTTGGGTGAGCTGGCAGGTGAGCACCACCTGCCAGCTCACCCAGTAATGAACATCACCTGCACACTGCACCGAACCACTTGCCAGCAGGTGCAGAAGTACGATGGAGAGAGCAAAGTATACAATATTTCAAGTATAATATTAAAGATATATTTAGGATTTAATGTTTTCCTATAAAGTTTCAATAATACCTTTATTTGATTTTTTGTATTATTTTCTACCACAGACGTGGCCACACATTAACAATGCTAACCAGCATATATACATTTTCTTCAGTCCGCCATGGACTCTAACCCTTTCCACTACCGCCCACAAGATGGGTATAGGGTGCATAATATAAGAACTAAACTAACTAACTCCATTGATAGGGTTAGAGATTTGTTAAACATATAGTTCAGGGATTTATTGAACAATCAACCACATAAGGTGATTGTAGTGTTTTTAAAATGCTAGGCTAAGCTACATACGTAAATACATAAATACACAGATTTACGTATGCCCTACATAAAGTGTTCGATGTGTCTTTTACATAGTGTCATTAACGTGCATTTTCTGACCAGGGGGAGAAAGATACTGGCAGTATGGGGCGTTACAGTTTATTGAAGATTAAATTCTGCAGAACATGTAAATATATAAAGTTCACATAAAGTAAGTAATTATATAAAGTTTATATTAAACACGGTTTATATTATAGACTTAACAAAGTTGATATTATATAAAACTTAATATTAAACATGTAAATATTCAAAGTTTCAAATATAATTTAAGGAATATATAACGTTTATATTAAAATATATAAAGTAAATATATAAAGTAAATATATAAAGTAAGAATTAACAGTAACAATTCCAAGGACTAGATTTAACTTGAAAGGTACACCCGTAGTAAGTATGAGACCTTAGCCTATAGTGACATGGAAACTAATTCTGCAGAAACCTAAAGGTTAACTGGTACTAGAATTAAGGCCGAGTGCAAATGTGTAGTAATTATATAACACTAGGATATAACAGGCAGGACACAAAGAATAACTAATAAGTGAGAGACCACATAACACGTAATGTACCCGGCCAAGAGGCCGTAAAAGACCTAATGGATAAGGAGAAGGGGGTGTGACTACAAGTAGGGCTTACTAGCACCTAGACTGGGCAAAGTATTAGCTGCGGACAGCGGGACACTTGGGGACCGGCGCTGCACCCCCCTTCCCACATGCAGTGGGGAGACAATCGGGACAACTGTGCAAAGCATGACGGGGGTACAAAAGCAGCCGCTTGCAAAAGGGGGGGAGGGTGGGGTTTTGCGAGGGCAGCGGCGAGGGCAGGCAGAGTGAGGCGGAGCCCCGTTGTGCGCCCGTATTTATACGGCCCCAAACTGCCCGCGCAACGCCGCGGGACGCGCTGCGCAATTGTTTCTTTCTCCCCCGCCAGAAACATCCCCGCTTGTGATGCAAGCAGTGACCATTTACAAAGGTGAAATTGAATTCTGACCAGCTTCCACATATACTTTATACACATACACACACAGACGTATGCGTACATATACATATATATACATACATATATGCACACATACATACACATATATTTGTCTCTTTTACTCTGACAAGGTGAGATAACTGATAGAGAAACTAGTGTGCAATTAAGCACTTAATCACTGAAGGTGATTAAGGTGCTTTCACAAGCTCAGGTTATAGAGTTACATCACATACATTCATTGTATAATTGATACGTTACATGGTCAATCTAGGGTACAAGTTCAATATATCATCAAGTGTTCCAGTACTCAAATAGTAATTACACAGTTCAGCATACCTTAGCCCAGGAGGGCGAAAGTCAGTCAGTATGGGACATTCTACAATATAATGTTCAAGGGAGTGCATATTTTCTCTTTCACAAAGTTGACACATTGTGTACTCGACATTTGGGTTTTGAGAAAGCTGCCAGATACGTCTATATCCCAAGCGTATTATGGCCACTATAACATCACATTGCTGGGTTCTTGTTCCATTAATCCTGTATGTGAATGTCTCCGCACGATATCTATCATAATATTTAATGCTACAATTTTCAGGTCTTTGTGAATTTGTTAGGTCGGTGAGATTTTCATTAGATGTTTGCTTAAGTATTCTCTTTGTCACTGCTAATGAAACACCCATATAAATTTCTACCACTGGTTTTCTACAGGCTGTCTTTGCAAGCATATCAACAGTGTCATGCCTTGAGATGCCAACATGTGATGGTATCCATAGGAATTTAATTTCAAATCTCTTTTCTTTGGCAGCTAAAATATTCATTCGAATATCACTGACTATTTTCTGGGTGTCACTACTATGTGCGTTCAATACCAGGAGTGCACTCTGCGAATCACAGTATATAAGTCGACTGCCTTTGTGTTTTAAAAATTCAGTGGCAAGGTATATGCCTGCAAGTTCGGTTTGAGTTGTACTTGCCCAATCATTGACGCGCTTCATTCATGTATGTACGAGAGAAGATTGTTCAAATATATTACATGCACATCCGGTACATCGTCCACCTTCTTCTACAGAACCGTCGGTATAGCACTGATACACATCGTTACCCATACCCTGAGTACTCTCAGTGATGCTTTTCAGTGTTAACTGTTTTAATAATGTAGAGTGTACATTATCTTTCTTGGGTGCATTTACAAAATCAACTGCTAGATCCAAGTTATCCCATGGAGTAATTGGTTGATTAATCGTTAATTGAGTTGGGTACATATTTAATATTTTGATGGAGTTGGCTACCTTGTAGAACCAAAATGCATAATCAGATTTCGCTCTTCTACGGACCTCAGGTGAGTGTAGCATATTAGAAAGTTTAGCTTGAAACTTCTTGTATTGCCGAGATCTACTCAATGCCTTCACGCCGAAAACTGTGCTAATAGACAAAATTATGTTAGAGATATGGATCTATAATTATCTGAGTGTGCTTTGGGGATGGGAACAATGACACTGTCCAATCATCAGGTAATACTCCTTCACTTAAACTCATTCTGTACAACACTAAAAGTGGATTACCTGGTACTTGTGAGACTAATCTCAGTAAACTGTAAGTAATACCGTCCTCTTCAGGAGCAGTAGACTTATTTTATTGTGCTACACAGCCTTCCCGGCTTGGTGCCTTCTTTGGTAATTACTTATCAAAGGCAGCTCCATACGAGGAGCTGCCTCGTATGGGCCAATAAGTCTTTTGCAGTTACCTTCATTCTTATGTTCTTACTTACATTTATTGAACTTTATCATCATCATCATTTACAGAAATAAATTAACATAAAAAGTAGTCATTTTAATACACAAAACAGAAGTAGATATTATGTAAATTATGATGCAGGATAGGATCACTATTAAGAACTTAATTATAAACCACAATATGTTTTATATCGTCAGAAATTCGGAAACATACCATATATTTTCAAATATTTACAATTAAAGTATTTATTTAGGAAATAAGTATTCTAGTTACCCTAGTTAGCTCTGAGAACACACATTCTTGCAGCAAGAATTTCTTCCCACTAATCTGAGAGATGCTAATGAGACCAGTCTCGACCCACTGGACAGGTCATGAACAACAATCAACTACAGCACCATCTATGTCAGAGATATTCAAAATATTCTTGATATCATTCAAATTGTCAATGCGAGAACAGAATACATAAGTTGAGTGATGTCAAAGGAATCATATTGACTGACCGAGCCCCATTGTAAATATCCGTGGCTTCCTGACCATAAAGGTACCGACGCGGTCGAGGGTAAGAGACCGGATGTACCCATATACCTATGAGGCCATCAAAAATAGTGAGTCACGCCAAACAAAAAGAAGTACTGGTAAACAGGTCAGACACAACCAGTACTATGATGATGCTAAACTGAAAGAGCTTAAATCAATTGCTAGACAGACAGGTAAAGCATATAAGAGCCTTAGAACTCCTCAAATGTTAAAACTGTTTCAGGCCGCGCTTGCAGCGGCAAGGGAGAGAATGACTGAACTGAGACAAAATGAATGGGAGGGTTTTGTTAGTGGACTTAACCTGCATACTCCCCTGGGCAAAGCCTGGAAAGGCATAAACAAAATTATTGGTAAAAATAGTAGACAAGTTTCACACCCAAACCCGCTACAGAAAGCCAATCAGTTAATTGCAAAATGGGCTCAGGTTTCCAGCCTTGGAATGCTACCAGCTAGCACTGGGGAGAAATTGCAGGCGAGGTCCACAGACAGAAATTCTCTCATAAATTTCATGTTGAGCAAGCAACATGATGAATGTGATGTTCCATATACAGATTATGAATTGGATGCAGCCCTCTCCAGGGGCAGTAGCACTGCTCCTGGTGAGGACGGTATCACCTATGATATTCTAAGACTCCTACATCGTGTACCCGGTAACCCATTATTAGAATTGTTTAATGCCAGCTATGTCTCTGGGCAGTTGCCTGTATCATGGACCACCAGTCTTACGGTACCTGTACCAAAGCCTGGCCAACCGGATGCTTTCCGTCCCATCTCACTGACCAGTTGCATGTGCAAAACCTTTGAGAGAATAGTAGACAATCAACTAAGCACCATTCTCTCTTTGAGAGAATGGTGCTTAATAGATTATTGTATAGAGTTAAAGAGCACATGTCACCTGATATCAATGGTTTCACACATGGTAAAAGTGTACACAACTGTATCACAACCTTTCTTACTGTTCATGGAGATAAAAGGCACAAGTACACAACATTTCTTGATTTAAAAAATGCCTTTGATATTGCTAATAGGGAAGTGATTATGTATGAATTAGCGAGAATGGATATAGGGGGACATTTATTACAGTGGATACGAGGCTATCTTACCAACCGGAAGTCCTCTGCGCTGTTCCAAGGCTACAAGAGTGAAACTAAAGTAATGCAACTAGGCACCCCACAAGGAGGAGTACTTAGTCCTACCTTGTTTAATGTTCTAATTAATGCTTTACTAAAATCAATCCCAACTAGTCCGGCAAACATCACTATCAGATATGCAGATGACATCCTTGTACATACTAAAACCCACCGCAAAATGCAAACAGTCTTAAATTGTATACATACAGCTTGTGAGAGCCTTGGTCTTGTAATCAACGCTACTAAAACTAAGGTATTTAACAGACAAATTGGCAACCGCAAAAGTGGACCACGAAAACTTAAGATAGACAACATACCAATAGACTATGTCTCTTCTTTCAAATACCTTGGTGTCTCTGTCCCTTGTACCTCAACTGCAGTCAATAAGTTACATCAACAATGTAGAGACAGACTCAAGGCTCTCAGAACTGTAGTGGGGTACAGCCCGAAATATGGTGTTAATATTAGAATAGCAAGAATGATGTATTTAGCGTATATAAGGTCTCTGATAGACTATCATGCATCAGCTTTGGTCCTGCAGAATGGCAAAAGTATTGATAGACTGGAAAAAATGCAAAATGAAGCACTCAGAATTATACTTGGCTGTCCTATAACTACCAAAGTTCTCAACATGCGGAAAGAATTAAATATACTTAGCATTAGAGATAGAATATTTGAAAGGTTGAAAGAAAGAATATTTAGGGTTGGTTAGGTTCGGTCATATATCTACGTTAATTTTAACTCCAATAAAAAAAATTGACCTCATACATAATGAAATAGGTAGCTTTATCATTTCATAAGAAAGAAATTAGAGAAAATATATTAATTCGTAAAACTTGGCTTATCAGGCAAATCGGGCCTTGCATAGTTGGCTGAGAAGTACGTTCTGGCTACTAGGTACGACATATATATATATATATATATATATATATATATATATATATATATATATATATGTCGTACCTAGTAGCCAGAACGCACTTCTCAGCCTACTATGCAAGGCCCGATTTGCCTAATAAGCCAAGTTTTCATGAATTAATTGTTTTTCGACTACCTAACCTACCTAACCTAACCTAACCTAACTTTTTCGGCTACCTAACCTAACCTAACCTATAAAGATAGGTTAGGTTAGGTTAGGTAGGGTTGGTTAGGTTCGGTCATATATCTACGTTAATTTTAACTACAATAAAAAAAATTGACATCATACATAATGAAACGGGTAGCTTTATCATTTCATAAGAAAAAAATTAGAGAAAATATATTAATTCAGGAAAACTTGGCTTATTAGGCAAATCAGGCCTTGCATAGTAGGCTGAGAAGTGCGTTCTGGCTACTAGGTACGACATATATATATATATATATATATATATATATATATATATATATATATATATACACACACACATATATTTATAATATACACACACACACTCATCCTAATTTATTGTGCAACCCATACCCATCCTGTTACCAATAGTTTGTGCAACCCATGCTCATCCTGTTACCTTTAGTTTATTGTGAAACCCATAGTTGACAGAACCATTATTATTATTCACTATGATGAAGTTGCACACTTAATGCCTGAATATATATTTTGCTTGTATGTACTCGATATCTTTGTTCACTACCTTTTGTTCAAAATGGACTCGGTAAGAGATGCCGCAGTTTCGCATGATTACTAAATTGTCCTGGTTTCTAGGAACTGTGAGCATGGGTCTGAGGAAAAACTGTCCTTACTCTGAATACCGCAACGTCTGTGCTTATATGAATATATGTCACATACACATATTTTATAGCACACATTTAATTTGTATCTAGTTCTTTATTGTTAACTTACATAATCAAAGAACCTTGCAACATCTACATTCGAGGAAGGATTCCAGAAGCAGTTAACAACTGCCATTTCTTGTTTCTGGAATTCTTCTTTATGCTGTAGGTAAAGTAGTTAATAGAACTACTGTCTCCTGCTCCTGGGGTTAGTGGTTCGAGACTACTTGTGCCCAGGGTGAATGTGGAGGTCAGTAGTTCGACCTTGGAGGTGGACCTCGATATACACCTAACGAATAGACATGCACAAGCTGCCTGTCCTCAGTGTATATTTTACACACACACACACACACACACACACACACACACACACACACACACACACACACACACACACACACACACACACACACACACACACACACACACACACACACACACACACACACACACACACACACACACACACACACACACACACACACACACACACACACACACACACACACACACACACACACACACACACACACACACACACACACACACACACACACACACACACACACACACACACACACACACACACACACACACACACACACACACACACACACACACACACACACACACACACACACACACACACACACACACACACACACACACACACACACACACACACACACACACACACACACACACACACACACACACACACACACACACACACACACACACACACACACACACACACACACACACACACACACACACACACACACACACACACACACACACACACACACACACACACACACACACACACACACACACACACACACACACACACACACACACACACACACACACACACACACACACACACACACACACACACACACACACACACACACACACACACACACACACACACACACACACACACACACACACACACACACACACACACACACACACACACACACACACACACACACACACACACACACACACACACACACACACACACACACACACACACACACACACACACACACACACACACACACACACACACACACACACACACACACACACACACACACACACACACACACACACACACACACACACACACACACACACACACACACACACACACACACACACACACACACACACACACACACACACACACACACACACACGTGAGTGTGTGATTATGCGAGACTGGCTAACATCAGAACAGCCTTCAGGAACCTGTGTAAGGAATCATTCAGAACCTTCTATACCACATATGTAAGACCAATCCTGGAGTATGTGGCCCCAGCATGGAGTCCGTACCTTGTCAAGCACAAGGCGAAGCTTGAAAAAGTTCAGATATGGCACTAGGGTGAAGCATAATGTACGAAAGATTGAGAAAATTCGTGTTAGAATTATTAATCTTACTTTTTCGGTCATATTTAATAAAATATATAAGCATAGTATATATAATTCAGTATATACAATATATAATAAGAGTGTCAGACCACGAAGGAAGAATTGAAACAGGAATTTCCTTTAGTACTTTCTTATATTAATACATCTTCAGAGCGAACCATTCCTTCTGAAGATGTATTAATATACGAAAGTACTTAGAGCATTCTATTGTGGTTTTAATATTGAACAATTATACATATACGAAACAGACAAATCTGGTGTCGGAAATAGTAAAAATATTAGTGTGCGATGTGATCAATGTAAGGGGGATATTGGGTGTGCCTCGTATCCCCTACAACAACAAGAAGTTCGAGAGCGATGAGGCCGCCACTAACTAGCTTCAGGATGTCGTCGAATCTAAATCAACAATATACTACCGCCGCTACTTTCTCGGAAACGTAAGTACCTGCCGCTTTACTTCTCTCACCCTGCCAAGCCTGGCCTGACCTGGCCTAGCCAGACCTGACCTGGCCTAGCCTAGTCTGACCTGGCCTAGTCTGACCTGACCTGGCCTAGCCTTACCTAGCCTAGTCTGACCTGGCCTAGTCTAACCTGACCTGGCCTAGCCTTACCCAACACTAATCACCACACATGACAGCCCAAACGAATCGCAAATAAGTACACGTAACAAGTCATATGCCCGGACACACTTTCACCTTGGGGACTGAGTGGTAACTATTGTATAGAAGAGCCGGCTCCCTGAGAGTGGTAAGAGGGCGTGATAAGAGGCTAATGTGTGGTCTTGAAGGAAGTCGATAAAGCAGACAATTTTCAAAAGGAAGGGCAGCATAACGAGCAGACAGGAATGGACAGACAGTCGGTTATCCCATAATGTGTAATACGCCGCACACAGCATGGGTGGAGTGGGGGGGGGGGGTTGTAGCAGGGCACAGTATGGTGATGGTGCGGGTGAAGTACACACCCACTGAATTCCTGCCATCAATAATTGTTTTCATAACCATTAGAACAATGGCATCCCTCCAGCCACCATCCTTCCACTGACCCCCTCCTCTGGTCCTCCACCTCAGACAATAACCCCCCACACCCCCTCTCCCTTCCAGACATCAGCATGTCAAAATCAGTACCATAATGTGTTTAAACTATTTAAACTAAGTCATTGTGTATCTCAAGGTATCTTAATTCATTTGAAAGTGTACATGTGCATTCATTCATATACTCGCCTAATTGTGCTTGCTGGGGTTGAGCTCTGGCTCTTTAGTTCCACCTCTCAACCGTCAATCAACAGGTGTACAGGTTTCTGAGCCTATTGGGCTCTATCATATCTACACTTGAACCTGTGTATGGAGTCAGCCTCCACCACATCACTTACTAATGCATTCCATTAGATATAATCATATATGATTACACATAATCATAATCATTCTATACACATAATCATATATGTGTACGTCAACGTATACATACATGCGTATATATACCTCATATTAAAATACTGATAAACGAATGACCATGAACAAATTAATTTATAATTGTAGCATTATATATAATTTTAATAGACTAATTACGTGTTTATACATTTGAATGGTCCAGACAGGTGGCCAGCCTTGGACATATACGCTTCTGGTAGGCACAATGACCTCATGTTAGACCCTTGATAGATTATGTGAGAGAGAGAGAGCTGGGGCAGGGAGGTGCGTGCCCCAGGGAGATAATCCATGCCCATGCCCCGCCTCGAGGTCAGTTCTCGAGTCACACCAAGAATAACATTCGAGCAAGTTGTCCTGACCAGGATGTGGCATATTAGGGAGGGTTGAGGAATAGGAAGCCTGTCTGATAGGGCTCTTGGCAAGCAGCTCTCCCTCAGTCTACCTATCTATATGGAAGAAATGTATCTAGGCCCTCCTCCCCCCTGCCTATTCTCTCTCCCCCACCTTTCTTCCTTCATTTCCTCCCTCCTTCCCTCCCCCTCACTGGTGAGAGAGTAGGAGTGTGAGAGTAGTTAGAGAACTCGTAGTTCTCACGCTCGTGAAATTGTCTGCGACCCTGGAGGAGTAGAGCGGAGGGGGGGGGGGTGAAAGTAGGTGACGATGGAGGAGTAGAGGGGAGCATTATATGCAGTGAACGTTGGTGTCTATGGAAGAGTACATCATAGAGGAGGGTGAAAGGAAGGTGACGATGGAGGAGGAGAAGGGAGGGGGTGTGAAGGTAGGTGATGATGGAGGAGTAGAGGGGAGGAGGGGGGCAAAGGTAGGTGTCTATGGAAGAGTACATCATAGAGGGGGGTGAAGGTAGGTGGCAATGGAGTCGAGCAAACGGGGTGGGGGTTGAAAGTAATCCTGAGTTTAATTTTTTAGTTATATATAGTGACACCTCGACTTACGAATGAATATTTATGAACTTTTCGGGTTACGAGCCTAATTTCTTCGAAAAATTTGAATCGGGTTACAAACTTTGCCTCGGGAAAGGAGTTTGTTGATATACGTATGGGCTGACCTAGCGCGTGGTGGCATGGTGATCGCGCCTCAGTTTACCAGTGTCTCTTGCCTAGTAAGTATCGCGCCTGAATTCTTTGTAAAGCATTACATTTGTTTTGGGATTTTTGGCTATTTGAACATAAAATTTGTTATGATATATCTTGCCATGAGTCCCAAGAAAGCCAGTGGTAAGGTTCAAGCCAAGAAAACACATGTGAGAATGACCATAGAGGAAAAACAAGAGAGCATTCATAAACATCAAAATGGTGCACGGGTTGTTGAACTAGCTAGGCAGTACAACAAATCTATGTCAACAATATGCACTGTACTTGCTAAGAAAAGGACATTATGAACATTAAAGTGGCAAAAGGCATATCAACAATCCCGAAACAAAGAACACAAACACTTGAGGATGTTAAAAAGTTTTTATTAATTTGGATACACAACAAAGAGTTAGCAGGTGATAGCATTTCAGAGGCCATCATTTGTGAGAAACCAAGGCATTTGCATGAAGACCTTTTAAAGAAAACCCCTGGAACGAGGGGGGGGGGAAAAGATGAATCAAGTTTGAAAATGTGAAAAGTTTGTGTGACAATAGAGCCTCGTGGAAAACTTTTGCTGTGGTCATTACCTGGTGGAATGCACCCAGGATGGAGTATTAGGGCTATACATCTTTTAAATCATAAAAGTAATAAACATTTCCCATCAACCTTACAAACAATATTAACCTATTTTCATGTATTTCCCCCATGTGCATTTTAACAAAGTTGCTAAATTGCCTTTATCATTCTGTAAAATTTCAATTACAGTACTGTATGTATAATTTTGTTAGTATAAATGGACTGAATATTCTGAAATTGCTATTTATTTTACAATTTCAGATTCAAAGGTGGTCTGGACACCCAATTTGGTCAGACAGGTGAAGAGAGCATTTAGGATAGTTCGAAGAGATGAAGATGGTCGCAATTGTGTTCGAAGAGGCAAAGGCCCCCCTTTGCTCCTGACATTATGTTCAACCATTGACCTCTGCACACCTAACACAAGGTAGGTTGAAAACTCCTCCTTCATGTCATTGGTACATTAGCCAGAAACTCAGGTCTCATGTAGGAATATCCCTAAAAAAAAAAAAAGTGGCCCCAACAATGCATCCTCCAAGTCTGGAGGATGAGCAGGAGCATTGTCGAGAAGCAGGACCTTGAGTGTCAAACTTTTCTCTTGCAGATATTTTTTGGTGGCAGGGCAAACCACTCCACATCACAGTTTTTCTGCACATCATATATTTTTTAAAACTCTTGGATTTTCGGAATGATACACGAGCAAGGGTTTAATTTTCAAATTGCCACACAGCACAAGAGTTAGCCTATCCTGACACAAGTTAGCCCAAGTTAGCTTGTGTCCGGGCAGTGACGTCTCCTCTTGGGTAATGTATGTCCTCTTCGGCAATTTTTTCCAGAATAGCCATGTCTCCTCACAATTAAACACTTGTTGTGGAATATATCCATCAATACAGTATCTACAAAATCTTTAAAATCATGAACAAATCTTTCAGCCCCTACTTTGTCTGAGCTGGCACCCTCACCATGCCTCACAACACTATGAATACCACGTCTTTTTTCAAAATTTCTCAAACCATCCCCTACTCACCTTAAACTCTTTCGTATCTACAAAACTCGTTCTAGGGGTTTTCTTTATAAGATCTTGCATGAAGATTTCATTGTTGACCAAACCACACACTGGAAATTGAATAGACGACGACATTTCGATCCGTCCTGGACCATTATAAAGTCGATTGTGATGAGATGAGGGAAGCAAGAGCATTAAGTAGGCAAGAGAGAGAGGTGAGGAGATGGAAGTATGTACGTATGTACATGAATAAAACATGTACATACTTATACATAACGTGTGTAAATAGTGTAATAAACACAATAACAGTATTTTGGGAGGAGGAATGTTGGCGAGTAATGTGTTGGAGGAGGGAGGGAGGACTGGCAGGGTGTGGCAGCTCACTCATGTTTTTTGGGCTCACCATACCAACATAGTGGATCGTTATGGTGAATACATACGTAGATGGGTATATACAATGTGTGTATATAGTGTAATAACAGCAAAAACACTGTTTGATTGTAGAATATGTCGCATATATGAGGCCCATAATTTTGAGCATAGCGATGTTCTATACTTTGAATTATATAAATTCCACAAATTACACACTTTTAAATAATATTACAGCAAAAAAAAAGAAGAAATGAATGAGAAACTTCAAAATAATTGCGCAACATTTTATTCGCAGCAACTGCCGTCGCACGGGGTGGCGGGGCCGACAGACCCCCATCGCTCCAACGCTCAGCGCCCATAATTTGCTCAACTTCCCAGCTCCATCGCAGCTAAAGTAAGTCACATACAATATTTTTTGTTTAGTTTCCCCGTGATCAGACTCTGCATTTTAACAATATAAGAAGAGAAACAAAATTTTTGGAAAGAATTTATTTCTTGTGCACCAGGGTGTTATTTGGAGACAGAGCAGTTCAGTGGTTAACTACTAAATTTTTTTTTCTCCCACACACGCACCCCCCTAGGAAGCAGCCTGTAACAGCTAACTCCCAGATACCTATTTACTGTTAGGTAACGGGTCATCCCCTTTTGTACAAAGAATCTGCTAAAGCTTTTAGGGCTAATCTTTGACACTCGTTTGTCTTTGTCGCCCCATATTTTTTACGTCCGAGTTGAATGCTCTAAGGCCCTTAACTAACTTTAGGTCATGTCCCATACTTCTTGGGGAGCTAATCGACACTGCTCCTCTCTTTACATTCCTCTCTCGTTCTGTCTAAACTCGATTATGGCCCCGTTTACTCGTCTGCTTCTCCTTCTACCCTTCACCATCCGGACACACTGCATCATACTGGGTTACGGCTCGGCTCTGGTACCTTTCCTTCGACACCTACCCTAAGCCTGTATGTTGAAACTGGCGTCCTGTTTCTACAGGATCGCCATGATCGCTACTGTCTTCTCCACCTTGCACGGTCCTTACAGCACCCTCACTCTTGCTTATGTCATGCCTTGACCTTTACCCATCCTGTGGTTCCTGTTCCCCTTCACCACCTATCTCTTTCTGTACGGTTGTCTCTCTTACAAAATGCTCTTTCAGTTTGTGTTACCAATATTTCCCCTCGTGTCATTCCATCTTTGCCCCTATGGAGGGGTCCCCGTTCCTAAATTCTGTAAGCCTTGACCCACATGACTAAAACTTTTACCCCTCCTACAGTTCTAAATCACCTTTTCCTTGAACACTTTTCTTCACACTTCCACTCTATTTCTGTCTTCACCAATGGGTCTTAAGTCTGCAGATGGTGTAGGCTACTCTGTTGTTTTTCCTGACTGCACCTTTGTGTCTCCTGCCTCCGGAGACTAGCATCTTCATGGCAGAACTTTATGCTATTCTCTATGCTCTTCATCAACTCTTTTCTCGCTGTCAATCCTCCTCTGTGTTTGTAGTTGACACTTGCAGTGCCCTCATGGCTCTAGAATCCTTTAATCCAGTCCATCCTTTGGTAGTTGAAATTCAACATTGGCTGTTTCTTATCTCCAATAGATTTAAGACAGTGGAATTTCGCTGGATTCCCACCCATATTGGTGCGTTCTTAAATGAGCGTGCGGACACTGCCGCTAAGGAAGCTATCCGCATCTGTCCCATCTCCCGTAAAGGTATTCCTTATTATGACTTTTACCCAGTTATTCATTTCCCCATTCTTGCCCGTTGTCAGGGTTGTTGGTCTTCGGTTACTGGTAACAAATTGCGTGCTCTTAAGAGTAGTGTGTTCCCGTGGCCTTCCTCCTACCACCGTAGTTGGTGGTGGGAAACGGCTCTGGCGAGGTTGTATATTGGTCATACACGTTTAACTCACAGGCACTTAATGGAGCGCTGCCCTGCTTCTTATTGTCCAAACCGTTGTCTCTACATGTCCTGACTTCCAGGACTTACGTGTCTTGCTTCCCGACCATTGTCGGGAATTGTTTATCGAGGGATCAATTGTCCCTCGATAAAATTCTTGGTAAATTCAATACCTTTGATATTGTTCGCCGTATGCGTTTTTGTTCTTGTATTGGCGACGTTAGTGATATTTAGCGCACTATGATTATCCCACACATTTGATGGTTTGATAATTACTGTACTGTACAGTACTTTGGTTTGGAATGTATCAAATAAAGTTGTTTCATGTATTCAAATGTGTGAGAAAATCCACTGGGGCTGTGAGATGAAGCGAACCTGTAACAAAGGCATTGCCAGTTGCATACTCTACCACCACTGATGGTAAAAGTCTTACAACTGGATATCTTGTGTGACGGGTTATGGTATCACAGCTATACTGAACCAAGATGGTATGGCTCTCCCTCACATAAATGAAAGAAATGCTGGTATTGGCCTTGCAGTGTGTAAGTTGCAGGTGGAAACAAATGAAAATTATCAAATAAATAATTAAACAATTTACTGAAATAGTAATGAACAAAAATAACACATGACAATACTTGACTATCATGTAATGCAAAGGTGAACAAGTTAGTATGACCTTAAATGCAAAAAATAAACTATAAGCAATGAATAAAAGTATGAAGATATACTGGTGTTCTGAAGACAGCTACCATACCACCATGGCATCAGTCACACGACGTTGGCTGGAAGTGGACGACGGGTTAGAGACACCAAGGTGATCCTAGAGCACTAAGGGAGAGATTGCCTCTCCAGGGAGGCAGCGCTCTTTATATAGTCCGGCGGTGATGACTCATCCAGTGTCAACACGAGGTGGACATCCGGTCAACTAGCAAAATGCTCGTTGTGGCTGGCGGTGCCTTTGTGTTGAGCTGTACCACTGTCAGTTGAAGGCGGCTAACTGCTTGTTTGTGGGGACAAACTGCCAGTTAGCAGTGGCGCCCGGCTTGCCTCTGAGTCGTACCAGGCCGTGCCAGGCCCTGGGGGGTATGGAGAGGTGGCAGGACTGATGACTCTTCTGGGCTGGTGTAGATGTATACTTCCAGTGCAGAGGTATTGAAGGTGAAGGGAAAAGGCAGTTCCACTGCTATGCAGGGGATTCACGTGACACTTGTGAAGCCACAGAAATTCTGGAGGCCCTACTGAAGCCAGTCCAAGTATTAAATAAAACCCCTGAAGTACGCCGGTGAAGGGTAAAGTGAAGGGTGAAGCAAGACCGTATGCCCCAACTTCAGGCACACACAGAAAATCACGTTTTGGTCCCGCCTCTCAACTGTGTATTTGAAGTTGGGGCGTATGGTGTTGAACTGCTTCTTCAGCCTTCACCTGAGTGCTTGTAGGTCTTACGTAAGACGTTGACTCAAGGAGGGGCCTCAAAACTTGCTGTGATTTATGGGGAAATCCGGTTGTAAGACTTTTACAAAGTCAGTAATATACTGTGGTAGAGTATGCAGCTGCCAGTGCCTTGGGCAAGGGTTTACGTCGCATCACAGCTCCAGTGGATTTTCTGCTCGGTGTATATCAGGTTGTGATTTTGTGTGTGTACCGTATTGTTATGATCGCCGTGTGATAAGTCCTTTCTGGCCTCAAGAGTCATTTTTACCCACCTAGAAAGATTGCAGATGGCCAAAGCAGTTATTTAAGTTAAGAAGGGACAAGTCTTAAACAGAATTTTGCATAATATTTGACTGTAAAGGGGTAAATTGAGGTAGATTGAAAAACAAAATGGTGAACCGGGCAGGCGGTACTCACAATTAGGCGAGTACACTCGGGAACTTTTAAAGTGCAACCAAACATGCTTTAGGCTCTCACAACAAGAGGCGAGTGGTGGTGGCTCAGGTGCTCAGCCAATCAGAGCACCTAAGGAGGGAGGGCAGGAGTGAGAGGGGGGTGGTATGTGGAAGTTTGGTGACAGTTGTGTGTAGTTTGTTCATCTTCATTGTAAGTTTCATGGCTTGGTGTGCATTTCCCTAGTAAATTTAATTCGGGAAAAATTCAGGTGTTTGATTTTTTAAATCAACTTTTTAAATGTTGAGTTGTTAAAGCCTCAAAGTGCATGGAGTTGGTTTGGGAGTATGGCATCCTCATGCTGTTGCGTGCTCGCGTGAGGTAGCAAAGGTGATGTAAAGTTGTGGGGTGTACATGCTTGGGACGTCCTCTCTCGGGATGGCTGGTGTTAGACCTGTGTGTTTGTCGGTTGTTGAAAAGCCATTGTCATCCTTTGCTGTTGTGGTATTGATTTTACATTGTTCATCTTGTAATTAATACTGTAGTGCGATATCTAGGGCTACCATTTGTAGGTTTAAAATGTCTAATACAAACAGTTGTCCAATGAGTTTTAATAGGAAATATCATCCACCAAGCACCATTGTACAATTATATTAATACCTGCACGGTGAATGCTCAAAGACCCTTTCTTTATTCAGTGTTGTCACATACCTCATGGGGGTATGGATAGGCAAACACTCATTCGGTTAAACTTGCCTTGTAGTATTTTCAGAGCTCAGTAATTTGGAATCTGGTTAGCACTTTGCAAATAAATTGACCTTTAAAGTGAATTCCTATTTAGGTTTAAAACATCATACCGAATGAGAAACTCGGATTATATAGCCGAACACCAGAAATGTTGTTATTCAATTTGGTTGCCTAAAGCACATTCAAGGACTACACATTACATGGCATTCCAGGATTCCTCTATACCTTGCCTTATGCTGTAAACATTGCCACAACCCTGTGTTTTATTGATTTAAATGGCCACAGGGAGGCATACAACACTGCAGATTATGATGTCATTAGTTATCCACTGTGCTGACAAGTGGGCTGACTGATGTTCGTTGACACCTGTATCGTGCTTCAATTTAATCGCCAGGAGATCACCCTCTCACTAGACTCGTCTGTAGGAAGTACAGTATAGTATGTCAAATTACCTTGGATCATAAATAGCATAAGACTTGGGGGTAGGAGAGGGTTGCAGTGTTTGTCATGGCTCTCAGTTGTTCCTGGTATTAGGCAATTTAGTTCTGGAATCATTTTTGTTGGGCAATGTTAAACTTTTTCGAAAGTAGATGTTTTTCTGAAAGGGAAGGGGGGGGGGGGAACCTCTATGCTTGGATACAGTTATCTAAGTCAGGGGTCTCCAAACTTTTCAATGTAAGCGCCACATTATATATTTCCCATATTTATGCGGGCCGGAGGAATAAAAAATGAAAAAAAAACAAAAAACAAATCAGTGCCAGTAATTTAATTTCCTCAAATATTAAAGTATAAACATGGAAAAATTCAAACATATCTTTTTGGAAAAAATCAGGGTAAACTAAATAGATTCCTGCCTTTAGTTTTATGCAACCAAATTAGTGTGACGAATGATACTGTTGTTTTGACTTCAAAATTTCATTAAAATCAGGTTCCAGATTAGATGAGCCAATTGTAAGAATTGATTTCAAGTGATCATCAGACAAATTTGCTCGATAGTTAGATTTCACATACTTCATTTTGGAAAAAGTTTGTTCACACAAGTATGTTGAACCAAAAATGGACACAAAACTACAAGCAAACTTTATCGAATTTGGAAACTGATCTGGCTGCAGGCATTTATAAAACTCAATCAGATTTCCTTCTCTATACTTATCTTTCAGTCTGTCATCTGCCTGGAGATCAATAATTTCCATTTGAAATTGAGTTGGAAGATTTTCAGCATTGCAGTCAAATGGATTATGAAAGAGCCTGATTTCATTTGCTTTGGCATCAAGGTCAGCAAATCGCTTCTGAAACTGTTTTTTCAAATCTGAAATTATTTCATTTGCAAATGAAAAAGGAAATTCAACTTTACTTCCTGCATGAAATTTTTCACAACATGGAAAATGAGCAAAATTCTTAACCTTCACCTGGCCTTCAAGTAGTGCAAGTTTTGCTCTGAATGCCTTGACATGAACAAAGTAGTCACTGATCAAATTTGTTTTGCCTTGCAATTTCAGATTCAAGTTATTCATATGACCTGTCATATCTGCAAAAAATGCCAATTTCCAAATCCATTCACATTCTGATAATAATGGCTGAGGGTTATTTTTCTCTGTGAGAAATAAATCAATTTCTAATCTGAGCTCAAAGAAATGCAGCAAAACCTTTCCACAACTAAGCCATCTAACTGCTGTATAATAAGGCAAGTTAACAAACTCCGCATCAATTTCTTTCAAGAAATCACGGAACTGGCGATGGTTGAGTGCATGAGATCTAATGAAATTAACCACAGAAACAACAGGTTTCATGACACAAGACATATCAACATATTTTAGGCACAATGCTTGTTGATGGATAAGGCAATGCAGAAAAATGGGTTTTGAGCCTCCAACCTCACAAGCTGTTGTAATTTGCCCAACCAAACCCTTCTTTGTCCCAGACATATTCTTTCCTCCATCAATTGTCACACACTGCACTTGTTTTCATTCCAGGTTATATTCTGTCATAGTTTTACTTAGTTCATTGAAAATGTCCTCTCCAGTTGTTGTGGTGTGCATGCTGTGAACTGATGCTAATTCTTGGTTCACATTAAATTCACTATCAACACCACGAATGAATACTAAGAGCTGAGAAGTATCACACACATCAGTTGATTCATCCAACGCAAGAGAATACCAACAAAATCTTTTTGTTTTTTTCCTTTATTTGCCGAATTATGTCGCCTCCTAAATCTTCAATTCTACGAGCAACAGTATTTGACCCAAGACTTATCATTTTGAAGAGGTTTACTTTTTCTGGACATACCTCTCCTGCTGCTTCCACTATACACTCTTTTATGATACTACCATCAGTGAAAGGTTTTCCTTTTTTAGCCAACACATAGGCAACTTTGTAACTGGCTCTAGTTGAAGTTTCATTTTCAGATTTTTTCTTACTGAAAACAGCTTGTTGAGAATGCAGACTGTGCTGAAATGATTCAAACTTTTTAGTGCGTTCTGCTCCTGTGATGTGAGAATAACTTGAGCCACGTTTAGATTCATAGTGCCGACGAATATTGTATTCCTTCAGAACAGCAACACTGTCTCTACATATTATGCATAAAGCTTTATCATTTGCTATCACAAAAAAGTACTTTATCTTCCATTCGTCATTGAACCGACGGCACTCAATGTCCACTTTTCTTTTCTTTATCTTTTCCATATCTGAAAACATAAGGGTAAAATAAATGAAATAAATTCTACAGGAAAAAAACAGCTTGTATGTGGTGTTAAAAAGCATAGCATATTATTATAAAGTGGTAAATATTATGGCAACAGCTTTCGTTGATAAACTTAATGGTTATCATTTTAACTATTTTAAACATGCAATATTTTTGGCTACAATAGTATTATTGCTATTTTGTATAACTAAGATAAAGGCATTGTCAAAGTACAGAGAAAAGAATATTGTACAGTGTTTGTGCTCCCTGAAAAGGAAGCAGCGAAGCCCCACTCGCCCTCCATCCCCACAATATACAGTACAGTTATACACAACTGATTGGTTGTAATGCACAACACATACCTACCAGTATTAGTATCTGTGCGTCACACTATCGAGAGAGAGGAAAACTGACTCGGGTTGAGCGCCACCAGTCAGCAGCCCCAGCTTTGAATAATTCTGCGATGCCATTCGTACCATAATTATTTTTTCAAGGCCACCACACAGGGATTTGTTTGGAGGGCCGGATGAAATTATCTGGCAGGCCGGATGTGGCCCGCGGGCCATAGTTTGGAGACCCCTGATCTAAGTGAATACTTAGATTTATACAGTAGAATAACTACCTTCTTTTCCTTAGTCAAAATGGTTGCTTGTTTATTTCTAGGGACTTGTATTTTCTTTTATTTTTAACTGCAGCAACTTTCAGTGAATGATAGATTCTTACTGAAAGGACCTTTACTTCATTGTTGTTGCTTTATGGTCATCTCATTGTGTACAGGGATTCCGCGAAGCTTTTGGGGTTAGTGTTTGACACTCGTTTGTCTTGGTCAGCCTTATCTCTTGCCTCCGAGTTGAATGCTCTAAGGCCCTTAACCTCCTTAAGGTTTTGTCCCATACTTCTTGGGGAGCGGATAGAGAATCAACTACAACCACAACCTTTGTGGTTGTAGTTGATTCTCGTAGTGCCCTCATGGCTCTAGGGTCCTTTAATCCTGTCCATCCGGTGGTCATTGAGATTCAACATTGGCTGTTTCTTATTTCTAGTAAATTTAAATCAGTAGAGTTTTGCTGGGTTCCCAGCCATATTGGTGTTTCAATGAGCGTGCGGATGCTGCCGCTAAGGAAGCTATCCGTTCTTGTCCCATCTCCCATAAAGGTATTCCTTATTCCAACTTTTATCCTGTTATTCATTCTTCCCTGTTGGCAGGGTTGTTGGTCCTCTGTGGTTGGTAACAAGCTGCATACTCTCAAACTTAGTGTGTCCCCGTGGCCTTCCTCCTACCACCGTAACCGGCGGTGGGACACTGCTTTGGCACGGCTGTGGGTTGGTCATACCCGCTTAACCCACGGTCACTTAATGGAGCGCCGCCCTGCTGCTTATTGTCCGAATTACGTTGTCCCTCTAACAGTTGTGCATATCCTTGTTGAATGTCCTGACTTCCAGGACGAGCGTGTCTTTTGCTTTCCGACCGTCCCTCGCAGTCACTTGTCCCTCAATAGAATTCTAGGTGAATCGGATACTTTTGATATCGTTCGCCTTGTGCGTTTTTGTTCTCGTATTGGCATTCTTGGTGATATTTAGCGCCCTCTGATTATTTCGCACTTTGGTGCCTTCTTTTGGTAATTACCTTCATTGTTGTTTCATTTTAATGTGGTAGTTGTGATATGGATTGTTCTGGCTCACGTGCAAGGTCTTGGATTTGTTTGTTTTAAGAAATTGCCAGTCTTGTTACTATTTGTAGAGTTAGAGATCTGCATTAAGGCCTCAATATTATATTCTTTATTTTTTTAATAACATGTTATCAGCAATTTTTGTGGTTGGTAATATTTAGATTAATGTCAGTGATGTAAATGACAAGGGTTAAGACCCCTTGTGGTATGACAGCATTTTTCCCAGTCATTTCTTTCATTTGTTAAAGGGTCCTCGTAACCATTCTTTTGTCCTTTCTACCATGTACCTGTTTGTTGCTTCTTGGTCTTTCATTTGGTACTTTGGCTATTAAAACAATGGTCTTTGGTAATGTTGCAATTACCATTTCTAAAAAAAATGAGCAGGTTCATTAGGCAGGGTTTGTTTTTAGCAAACAGTTTTACAAAAAAAAAAAAAATTCCATTCCTTCAGGACCTTGCAAATGTTAGGTCAAACTAATTGACAGTAATCTGTTTTGCCCCTTTCAAACAATGATGGTTTTAATATAGGTAAAATATTTCAGAATATCTGACGTTTGGCAGACAAATCATTTAAGAGCTTTGATTAAATTTAAGTTACCAAAGACTTTGTGAAAACCATGTTGTATAGATGCTTCAGTGTCACTTTTCTAATGTTTTGTAAATTTAACAATGATCTTTAGTTAATTTAATCATAATTTGTACAAAGCTTAGGTGTTGCATAGCTTTAAATTCTTTCAAATATAAAAACTAAAATATTGACTGAAGTTTCTTCCACTTCAATATTTCAGACTAATTTGCAATATTTGTTAGTTTATGTAAATTGAATAGGTAGTCCACTTTTGCATGCACCTATGTAACAAGTTACAAATAGGTGTAAATTTTACCAAGTATTTATTTTCAAAGTAAAAAAATTTCAGATGTTTAAACATTGCATCAATAGTAGTAAACAATAATTTCCAGCATAATTTCAGGATAAAGTATATAAAGTAGTTTCATTAAAATTGTTTTATTTAATAAGTTTTACATATAGTATTTATAACATCTAATATTTATTACTGTTTCAGGTTGTGGGCCAGATGCTCCTAGATGAACAGAAGATCCAAAAGGCCAAGACAACTCCAGAGACAATCACCTGTAAAAGAACAATAAACATTAAACAGGGACACTACTTTTATTATCACCAATGCTTAATAATAAGTCAAAAAAATCCTAACATCCTATCTTTTAAGATAGGCTCAGCAAGGCCTATCCCTTCCTCTGATTTCAGTGCAGAGCTTGTTCCCTGAATGGGTGCATTACATCCACCACTTTAGTGCCCTCAACACATTGTACATATGCTTTACTCAAAGCACTGTACAATGCATGCCAGGCACTAAAGTTTTAGATGCATCCACCCATTCAGCAAACAAGCCCTGTGAGAATTAACAATGTAACCATTGTTAAGGGTCCCTAAACCTAAGCAAATCTAGTCCATCTATTAGATGGGTAGTAGAGCAAAGCTCTGAAAAAGCCATGCCAGGAAAATCTGCAGGACTGCCTGGTCCCCTTTTATGAAATGGGGTAGGATCAGTACAAACTGCATCAATCCCTGTGGGTTGTAACAGTAGGACATGGTTACACACCTATAAATGGACTAGATAAGAGAATTAAGATTAGGTCATTGATATAGCTAAAACATCAAATTCAAACTCACCCACTTTTGTAGATTTCCTTTTGCAGAGTAAAGGAGCCTCACTCCAAGCCAGTCCATGCATCATAATCACTTTCACCTGAAAAAATATTTCAACAAATTAATTTCAGATTTAAAGCCAATCTTGCTTTACTTTTCAAATTAGCATTCAGTACTTTACAAATTCAGATGGAAAAAATTTCTTTAACAAATTTACCTTTCCTACATATTCTAGTAGCAGTAGTAAAGATCTAATTTAGCAATATAAATATATATGGAATCAATTTGCCAAGTTTCAGTAAATGTCATTTGAGAAACTATCCAAAACTGCACTTCAATGGCAATTTACATTTATCTTTAGCCAATGCTATATTGTTTAAGTTAATACTATTTTTTTTACTTTTATGCAAATCTATTCAGATTAACCTTTACTACAACTCACCTGATTCTGTTTAACTCTTCCAACTGACAGAGGGACTTCTGGACTTTCCAAACCACATTCTGGAAAACTATATAAATTTAAAACCAAGCTAAAGTAAACATTGAATATTTTTTTTTTACTTTCAAGGGAAAAATACCATCACTTAGAACAAAACTTTTCCTGCCATTAACTTTGACTCATGATTACCCTTAACAGTGTTATACATTTATAGATTAAAGCGTATTTAACAAACATTTAATGTTAACTAAACAAGATTTATATTTCATTAAAATTATTAATAAAACACCCTCAACTATGCTGTTTAAGATCTAATGCCCCACATTGCAATTTTCACAATTTCAACATACCATTCTATTAAATACATTCCTGAAAGGACTAAACTTGCACATATTGTACCCACTAGCCTAAGCCTAGACTTCCATACCCTAATATTTAATAGGTTTTTAGCAATTAACTTCTACCCTCTAATTCCAATGTACACAACACTACTTACTGTAGATCTGCAAGTATTTTCCTGCAGCTCTTTGTTGCCAGGACCTTCCACAACCTGTCATGTGAACAGTAAATATTACTAAAAAGTTATATGCATAGCGATGTTATTTTGTTCATACCTGAACCACCAGTTTAACAGTTGCTGTTTTAAATGGCACACTAAGTATCTTTTTGTCCCATCTTAATTACAAACAGAGCTATAGTCATTTCAAGTCAACATCCTATACAAATTTTATTTTCCAACAACTTTAGTCATGAACATTTTTCTGGAACATTGCAAACAAACTTTAATTTAAGAACCATGTATAACATTTGAATAAAAGCAATACAAAACATATATACAATTTATTCTTTTGCAACCACTGCTTACTACTAGGACAAATTTATTCTGTTGAATTATGTACCAAGCTTTTCAGTCTGAAAATTCATAATTAACCCAACTATACTACCAAGACAATGTGATTTTACTAAATTTAGTAATTTTCTCCCCCCCCCCCCTTTCCAACTGTTCAGTGTCAAAAGGGAGGGGGGGGGGGGGGGGGGGGGTGTCCATTTACTGTACCACTTACATTTTAGTGTGGGCTTCATCCACTTAGCTGGAACATTTGTGCCAGCTGCTGGTAGGGGAGGCATACCATGTGCCAATTCAGGAAGCTTTCCACGTTCCTCACTGCATGTCAGCTCAGGACCTCACTACCATGTTGGGAGGCAGTTGAAGACTAACCAATCAACATCCCAGGCTGGAGAGCAGTGCCACCTCGGGGAGAATTTACCACCTGCAAAAAATTTAATACTCTTAACAATCTACAACATCTATCTCATCTTTACCTAGCCTCCAAACCTTGGATTTGTCAGCATTAAACTGCATCTGGTAGTCTTAACCATTTCAAAACTATATAGGGCATCGGTATTTTTTATTTGCCAATTCGGCAACTATTGCAGTCTAAACCATAATCTTGCGAATAACCGAGGTCCAAGGAGAGCTTTTAGGCACTACTTACAACACTTCCTCCAACTTAACCCCATTTATACTAATTTCCTTTGGTATAGCCATGACCTAATCAACTTCAGTCAGCATTCCCAATGATCCGAGCCCCTATCAATTTTGCGCCACTATCAAAATCTCTGATGAAGTCAAGGTACACAAAATCACAAACCTTATCACCATTTCCTCAACTATGCAACCTAATCCATGAACATTTAGTAATAAAACTATGCGATTCATGTATCTAGTCATGTTTCTCAAAAAGTAGAGAAATGGCACTTGCCATGTTAGATTCTAGTAACTTTCCTCACAATAGACTAAGCTAATTGGTCACTAACTTAAGCGTTAAAGTTAACTCAAACTTTTCCTTTAAAACTTGCTATATTAGGAACTTTCCACGACCGGCCTTTACCAGACATAATTAAATAGGGTAAAAACTGTATATTAAATGCAGTAAAACTACGGTAAATTCAATATGATAAACTTGCATTCTTTAAGCAAGTAGTAAGTGAACTAAACTAAATGTTAAGCACCTTGGCAAACCACTTCGTTCTATTCAATTTCTTTATTTAATCACTTTGTCCGGCTAGAATTTTTAGATTAGATTAAAGGAACACCCTCCCTGGTAACGGCTGAACTAGTTAACCAAATACAAATATTTAGGTAAAATACTTTCATAAAACCCGTCTACTTCCCCCACCAGTAGACTTGTTCAGCTAAAGGCATAATGTAATGTTCCACTTTAGTAAATAAAGACAAAAAAACACTACCCCATCTGTGTAGTTACCGGTTACCTGACATTCTACGCTTAAAATAACCCATCTATTCCCCATAGTTGTTCGATATAACTTACCTCTCACCCGCTGGTCGAGTACACAGCAGTATATATCCTCCTCCATCACTCACCGCGTCGATACTATTTCACTCGTTCCGCAAATTGCCTCAAATCACCTGCGTTGTCCATAAACATAGAAGAGCAACTGACCGTAACACCCGTATAGAGATCATCATATAACGTGGGAACATTAGTAGTACTGCTGTCAAAACATAGATGGCGCCAGGACAAACGGTAATTCCTCCAGGAACATTCGGGTGGCCTCCATGGGCCTTTAGGGACGACCAGGAGGCCTTTTGGGCCTCCAGGGGGACCTCCACGCACCTCCACAGATATCCAGGGAGCCTCCCTCCCGGAGATATTGCATATCTCTTACCTAATTTGTATTATGAAATATGACATGATAGTGCGTTACAGACTTCAGTTAGGAAATAATTGGACTTGTAATGTGATTACTGATCCATCTGTATCCCAGTCATTTTACTATGTTAATTTTATGTAATTTATTCTTAAGCTTAATAACATTATTTAAATGTGCTAAATTTCCATTTATATATATATATATATATATATATATATATATATATATATATATATATATATATATATATATATATATATATATATATATATATATATATATATATATATATATATATATATATTATGTTTCCAAATTTCTGATGATATACAACATATTGTGGTTTATAATTAAGTTCTTATTAATAGTGATCCTGCATCAAAATTAACAATGTTCAAATTCGGTTTTGTATGTTAAAATTAACTACATTTTTATGTTAATTTCTTTCTGTAAATAATGATGATAAAGTGCAATAAAGGTATGATTGAGACAATGTTAAATCGTTAAATCCTAAATATATCTTGAGTCTTATACTTGAAATATTAAATGAACATATAGTGTGTAGTGTAGTGTTTCAATTATTATTAAGAGGGAAGGGTTGGGGGTAATGGTTCATATGTCCACATTCGAATGCCCCTCTTCCCAGGACTGGGGGTGCGGGAGTGTACAATAAACTATACCCACCTCCGGCAGCAGCTTGTCGAAGGCGGAAGTGGAGTCTAGGCCGTTTGTCATGAAAATTATAGTGTGATGGCTCTTATTTTTATTATGGGTACATAATAAGATTATGCCTTTATTCTTAATTTATATTACAATGCTGGTAAAATACACTTCTTGATGAGTATGGAGTACAAATGAACTCATTTTGTACCCTATACTCACAGGATGAGTATAGGGTACACAATAAACTACCACTCACATCATGGGTATGGGTTGCACAAGAAACTATCGGAGAGCAGAGTATGGAAAGCAAAGTAAACAAAGATTCACACGATGAGAAAGGGTTCCACAATGTCCTATGACTCACAGGATGAGTATGAGGTGCATAATAAATTACCATTCATAGGATGAGTATGGGTTTCACAATAAACTAAAGGTAACAGGATGAGCATGGGTTGCACAAACTATTGGTAACAGGATGGGTATGGGTTGCACAATAAATTACTGTGCTAGGATGAGTGTGAGTAGGATATATATATAAACATATTGTGGTTTATAATTAAGTTCTTAATAGTGATCCTATCCTGCATCATAATTTACATAATATATATATATATATATATATATATATATATATATATATATATATATATATATATATATATATGTATATATATATAATTAGGAAGTAATGTTTATTTGGGTAAGTTGTCAGCTTATATGAACTAATAGCTAGTGTGGCTTGTATATGGGGTACATCCGGTGTCTTACCCTCGACGGTACCCTCCTTACCCTTATCCGCGGCGGTACCTTTATGGTCAGGAAGCCACGGATATTTACAATGGGGCTCGGTCAGTCAATATGATTCCTTTGACATCACTAAACTAACTCTTATGTATTCTGTTCTCGTATTGACAATTTGAATGACATCAAGAATATTTTGAATATCTTCTGATATAGATGGTGCTGTAGTTGATTGTTGTTCATGACAAGTCCAATGGGTCATTAGCATCGCTCAGATTAGTGGGAAGAAATTCTTGCTGCAACAATGTGTGTTCTCAGAGCTAACTAGGGTAACTAAAATACTTATTTCCTAAATAAATACTTTAATTGTAAATATTTGAAAATATATGGTATGTATCAGAATTTCTGACGATATAAAACATATTGTGGTTTATAATTAAGTTCTTAATAGTGATCCTATCCTGCATCATAATTTACATAATATCTACTTCTGTTTTGTGTATTAAAATGACTACTTTTTATATTAATTTCTTTCTGTAAATGATGATGATGATGATAAAGTTCAGTAAATGTAAGTAAGAACATAAGAATGAAGGTAACTGCAAAAGACTTATTGGCCCATACGAGGCAGCTCCTCGTATGGAGCTGCCTTTGATAAGTAATTACCAAAGAAGGCACCAAGCCGGGAAGGCTGTGTAGCACAATCAAATAAGTCAACTGCTCCTGAAGAGGACGGTATTACTTACAGTTTACTGAGATTAGTCTCACAAGTACCAGGTAATCCACTTTTAGTGTTGTACAGAATGAGTTTAAGTGAAGGAGTATTACCTGATGATTTTTTTTTTTTTTTTCTTTTTATTTTTAAAACAGAGCAATTACAGCGTACAGTAACCATATAAACAGGAAAGCAGAGTAACAAAAAACACAGAACAACAACAACACAGATAACAAGGAACACAGATCACCATAACACAAAAGTGAAAACAAAGAATAACATAAAAACTCATAAGAAGACATACACACAAAACAAAAGCAGCACCACCCAGACGGGGCGTGCCAAAAGCGTCAGTAATTACAAGAGCACACAAGGAGCACAATATAACCAGAGGTAAAATATAAACAAGGAATACACATACAAAATTAACACCACAGAATCGAGAACACAATAACTGTAAATACAACATAGTAAAGAAAATGCAGGAAATTAACAAGAGAATACATCAAAGCAATACACAGCACAATATATAGAGCAAAGGAAACAGAACATTTGCATGACATAGTAAATTATTAAATAAAATATAAAGAATCGGTACATCGGAACATATAACACAGGAAATAGGACACAGATAAGAGAACAAATCGTAAATAAGCATAAACAAAAATGGAATCTTACACATAGGTAACAATGAAAGAGTCAAAAAAAAAGAAAACACACCAGAGCATTATAACCCAGCAAGAACTAGGTAAGAAAACAGGGGAAGAAAAAAAAGGAACCCGTAACACATAGCTCAACAAACCAACGAAAGAAAGAAGCAACACAAAGCAAGAACCACACACAGTCAATCTTCATATTTATCCGGATAAGAACGACGCGGGTACTTCTTTCGATAGGCATCCCACTGTGCCCACATTTCCAGAGGCGCGTTAACGTGACTACGGGACCCTCGTGGTCGACGCATGAAGTCAGGAACCTCCAGCTCGGCTCCCTCCACCACGGGGGCGGTAGGCACGGGAAGAGGCCGCACAGAGGGCTTTGATACAGACGGTGGAACCACACGGGACTGAAGCACAGGAGTCGGCTGGACACAGGCCGGCAACTGAGCGGGCGGAGTCGCAGGGGACGCAATCACAGAAGGCGATGGTGCAGGGGCCGACACCACAGGGGACGGAGTAACAAAGGATGACTGAGCAGAGGGCAAAGGCGTGGAAGGCACAGACATGGACGCCAGAGGCACGGAGGCCGCCGGAACAGAAGCAATGGTAAGAACCGGCACCAAGCCCCTACCCTCTCTCGCAGTCTCGGCCGGTGCCACAACCTCCCAACCCAGGGAACCAGCATCCGGTGACGCGGAGGCAGCCGGAGAAGACACCGGACCAGGGCCAGGCGACAATCCCACCACAGGACCCATCACTGCTGCAACACGGCCCACAGGAGCCGCAGGCACTCCAACAGCGACGCACACATCACACTCCCCAGAAGACGAACTCCCGGAGTCCTCAAATTCCCCGACGTCGGCCCAGGCCGCATTACGAGGCGGAGACAGACGCAAAGCTCGTCGCGAACGCTTGGACACAGGTCGCAGATCGTCGGAATTTTCATCCCCGCTAGGAAGCACCGTAGCAGAACCGCTGGTTGCTCGCGCAACTCCCCGCAGCGCACGATCACTCGACATCGCAGCCTCAACAACCCGGGGAACAGGACCACACACCGCAGGAGACATCACAGTGTGCACGTCGACACGAGTCGAAGACACAGCTGCCGGAGACAGTACAGGCCGAGGCTCGGCCTCGACGTCCGGAGCCACGAGACCACACACCACAGGAGACACAACTGGAGACTCGACTGGAGACGAGGCAGGCAGGGGAGGCTGAGGTGCGGGAGCCGGGGATGCACTTCCTCCCACTCCGACACCCACAGCCACATCGCGGCTGGCATCAGAGACCGGTAACTGGGCAACAGAGGACTGGGTAGCAACACTGTCCACAGCAGCACCGTCCGACAGGTCCGGGACCGCCAACGGGGGAAAGTCCTCCTCCCTGAAAAGGTTCACAGGCCCGACCCGGCTCGCATCACATCCCGCAGCCTGATGTCCCGAGAGACCGCACCGGAAACACGTCCGGGGCTGACCCCCATAGAACACGCGTACCATGAAGCCCAGAAGCTGGAGAGACGAAGGGATGGAGTCCTTCAAGCGCAGCGCCACAGTGCGGGTCCCATTCGGGATACCCTTCCACCGCCCGGAGGAGACTGCATTCATTCGGACACTCAAGACCCGCCCATACCGGTTAAAATGACGCTGGAGAAGAGAGTCAGGGAACTCAAAGGGAGCACCATGAACCGCCACATAGGTAGTCTCACTGCACCTGTCCGACACTATCACCGAACCACCACCTTCAGGCAGAGTAAATGTCCTCCCGTCATAGCAGTCCACAAAGTCACGATACACAGCCGTAGAGCAGAATTTCACAACAGCTCGATGCTCGGATACAAGTTGAACGCCGCACACAGACGCCACATCCACCCGCAACATGTCAATCATCACCGCCTCAACCGCCGGGTAAGAAGCTGGGCCAGTAAATTCTAAGCCAATGGTATCCCTCCGCTTCACAGGGGGGAGGGGGGCCGACATCCCCCCAGCCGCCACGGCCCCAAGGGTCCGCTCACACACATAAACTACCACGGGGCAGCAAACCAGGAGCCCACAGGCGACACGTCCACCTCCGCCCAGAGCTAGGCGAACACTCTTCATTACCTGATGATTGGACAGTGTCATTGTTCCCATCCCCAAAGCACACTCAGATAATTATAGACCCATATCTCTAACATAATTTTGTCTATTAGCACAGTTTTCGGCGTGAATGCATTTTGGTTCTACAAGGTAGCCAACTCCATCAAAATATTAAATATGTACCCAACTCAATTAACGATTAATCAACCAATTACTCCATGGGATAACTTGGATCTAGCAGTTGATTTTGTAAATGCACCCAAGAAAGATAATGTACACTCTACATTATTAAAACAGTTAACACTGTGAAGCATCACTGAAAGTACTCAGAATATGGGTAACGATGTGTATCAGTGGTATACCGACGGTTCTGTAGAAGAAGGTGGACGATGTACCGGATGTGCATGTAATATATTTGAACAATCTTCTCTCTTACATACATGAATGAAGCGCTATGCTAAACTGTGTAATTACTATTTGAGTACTGGAACACTTGATGATATATTGAACTTGTACCCTAGATTGACGATGTAACGTATCAATTATACAATGAATGTATGTGATGTAACTCTATAACCTGAGCTTGTGAAAGCACCTTAATCACCTTCAGTGATTAAGTGCTTAATTGCACACTAGTTTCTCTATCAGTTATCTCACCTTGTCAGAGTAAAAGAGACAAATATATGTGTATGTATGTGTTCAGAATTCAATTTCACCTTTGTAAATGCACGTTAATGACACTATGTAAAAGACACATCGAACACTTTATGTAGGGCATACGTAAATCTGTGTATTTACGTATGTAGCTTAGCCTAGCATTTTAAAAACACTACAATCACCTTATGTGGTTGATTGTTCAATAAATCCCTGAACTATATGTTTAACAAATCTCTAACCCTATCAATGGAGTTAGTTTAGTTCTTATATTATGCACCCTATACCCATCTTGTGGGCGGTAGTGGAAAGGGTTAGAGTCCATGGCGGACTGAAGAAAATGTATATATGATGGTTAGCATTGTTAATGTGTGGCCACGTCTGTGGTAGAAAATAATACAAAAAAATCAAATAAAGGTATTATTTGAAAACTTTATACGAAAACATTAAATCCTAAATATATCTTTAATATTATACTTGAAATATGGTATACTTTGCTCTCTCCATCGTACTTCTGCACCTGCTGGCAAGTGGTTCGGTGCAGTGTGCAGGTGATGTTCATTACTGGGTGAGCTGGCAAGTGGTGCTCACCTGCCAGCTCACCCAACGAAAATTTGGTTTTTAATACACTTACACATTTATTGGGTCTTTCCTTCACCTTCATTCAAGCACTAGGGTATTACAGTAAGTGTTTTAATTATAATATTTATTAACGTTATTATTTTTAATTTTTATTATTATTAGTATTATTATTAACAGGAGAGGATCGAGTGTGTGTGTGTGGGGGGGGGGGGGGGGGGGGATGGTACACATGTCCACATCCCAATGCCCGCCCTTCCAGGACTGGGGGTGCGGGGGTGTACAATAAACTATACCCACATCCGGCGGCAGCTTGTCGAAGGCGGAAGTGTAGCCTAGAGAATTTGTCATGATAATTAGTGATGACTCTTATTTTGATTATGGGTCTGTAATCCAGTTAAGCTTTTATTCTTAATTTATATTACAATGCTGGTAAAATACACTTCTTGATGATGAGTATGGAGTACAAATGAACTCATTGTGTACCCAAGTTCAAGTTCAAGTATGTTTATTGAGATAAGCAATAAATAAATCTCAAAGGGATAGAGTAGCTTAGGCTATTTCAACCCCCCTCTAATTCAAGTCCCTCAAGGGGCGCACAAATACTGTGACTACAAATAGACAAATAACATTACAAGAATCCAAACAAGAATTGTGAACCCTATACTCACAGGATGAATATAGGGTACACAATAAACTACCACTCACATCATGGGTATGGGTTGCACAAGAAACTATCGCGCAGAGGATGAATATGGAGAGCAAAGTAAACAAAGATTCACACGATGAGAAAGGGTTTCGCAATGTCCTATGACTCACAGAATGAGTATTAGCTGCACAATAAACTACAGGTCACAGGATAAGTATGGGTTGCACAATAAATTACAGGTCACAGGATGGGTATGGGCTGCACAAACTACCGGTAACAGGATGAGTATGGGATGCACAATAAATTACGGGTCACAGGATGAGTATGGGTTGCACAAACTACTGGTAACAAGATGAGTATGGGATGCACAATAAATTACCGCACAGAGGATGAGTATAGGGTGCACAAACTGGTTGGGTAAATGGAAATGGTTGGGTACATTTCCTTTCACCTAATGCGACTATTCATGTGTCCGGACACCGGCGATTGTGTGGTATTGGCTATTTATTTAACCATAACTTTGCATTCATTTAATAATTATATTAAGATATGTTTTCCTTGAAATGTAGTTACATTATCGTCTACATGGCTTTATTCTGACATAAAGACCTATGGCGTTACTTTGCATATATGCAAAGTAATTATAAAATTGATTGGCTTGTGTGGAGGCCTTCACACTCCCTGAGCGAGCCATCAAGTAACTATAAAAAGGCATATATCTTAACTTTCAATTCAGTTATATTTATGCCAAAGTATTAACATGCAGCTTATATTTATGTCTTTATGATGACATAGAAAACTTCGTTTATTACAATATCTAGATTAAATTAACATTGATCTTCGGAAGGTCATAGTTCCCATATCGGTAAGGAGAGCGTCGGCCATGAAGCCTTGTTTAAAGTATGAATATTTTTCCTCTCTAATAAGGTATAATCTCTGTGATGGATTCACAAAAACTATTTTATATCTGCCTTTCTGATAACATATACAAATATAATCTTTATTTGTGAATATTTGTTAATTAAGCAATATATCAGAGGGCGTGTAGGGTTCGGTGTTCAATGAACGAAAAGGACTGGATCACTGTGTACAGGAGGCTGATATGGCAGCAAACACTTTCCTGGCGACCATATTTCTTGGATAAGTCGCTCCACACAATTGTCGCTTGGACCGTCGACTTCCTATGGCGTCACCTCTCACATATTTACGTCTCATTTCGTTATGAAATTATATTATTTCAGAGAAAAAATAGGTTTGATCATGTTCTACGTGTAGCACCAACATTATAGTAAGTAAATATACCATATTTCTTCATTACTTACGTAATGCTAATACGTTTTGGGTAGTTTTGGCCTGATTTGGGATGATTGGGGTAATTCTATGGACCCGAGGCAGGTAGAAAGAGCAGAATGGCAGGGTAAAGCTGTTGCTCTATCAAGACCAACACAGTCATGGGTAAAAGAGGTCCACCTGGAAATTAGTAGTGATCTGCTAGTGCCTTAACCCTTGCACTGCTCACCTATTTTCGGCAAAAACGTCTTGGTGCAATTGTCAAGGACATAATTTTGTTATTTTTACAAATGTTCAGGTAAATTTAATGTCAAAATGTTTATAAAGTCAACTATTTCCATTTCAAAACACAAATAGTAATGAAAACATTAAAAAACATTAAAATATAGCCAAATTAAAAAACAAAAAGCACAACTCTCTGAGCGCCTAAAGGCGTTTTGCGCAGTGCAGTGGTTAATGTGGCTAATGGCATGACAAACTCATGGTAAAATGAAGATTAATACTGATTCACCTTATTAGAAGTAGTTTATGACCTTGCAGTGAAGGAGACTTCAATATTGTCTGTTGCTGAAGGATCTTCCTGGTATGTCACAAGACCCCCCCCCCCATACTGCCCCCTCCCCATTAATACTACCACTCTATAAGAGAATATGCCTGTTTCTGTGTAAGGCTGGAGGTCGGATATTTGGGGGAAAAAGTTAAATACTTTGACAAACATTAGCATTTATAAAGAACCCCCCCCCCCACTGCAATTTTCGTGGAGTCAAATGTAAAATATTTGGTTGTTTCCCTATAGAGTTTTCAGTGCTTCTCAATAAATTTTTCGAGACTTGTACAGTTGTTTCAGTGCTTAATAATATATTTTTTCTGAGAGAAGGGTGAAGTGGGAAAAGCAGGGGAGGAAGAGGGGGTGATGTAGGGAGGGGAAGAGGGGTGATGTAGGGAGGGGGAAGAGGGGGTAATGTCGGGAGGGGAAGAGGGGGTGATGTAGGGAGGGGAAGAGGGGGTGATGTAGGGAGGGGAAGAGGGGGTGATGTAGGGAGGGGAAGAGGGGGTGATGTAGGGAGGGGAAGAGGGGGTGATGTAGGGAGGGGAAGAGGGGGTGATGTAGGGAGGGGAAGAGGGGGTGATGTAGGGAGGGGAAGAGGGGGTGATGTAGGGAGGGGAAGAGGGGGTGATGTAGGGAGGGGAAGAGGGGGTGATGTAGGGAGGGGAAGAGGGGGTGATGTAGGGAGGGGAAGAGGGGGTGATGTAGGGAGGGGAAGAGGGGGTGATGTAGGGAGGGGAAGAGGGGGTGATGTAGGGAGGGGAAGAGGGGGTGATGTAGGGAGGGGAAGAGGGGGTGATGTAGGGAGGGGAAGAGGGGGTGATGTAGGGAGGGGAAGAGGGGGTGATGTAGGGAGGGGAAGAGGGGGTGATGTAGGGAGGGGAAGAGGGGGTGATGTAGGGAGGGGAAAATGGGGGATGTGGGGAGAGGTGGGAAGGAATGGAATGAGGGGAGAGAGAGACTATCCCATGCACTGCCAGGTACCACTTTTCAGTTACAAAAAAAAAAATATGTTAAGAGTACTCAGCTAGTCCAGTGGCTCAGTGAGTCAGTGGAAAGGTTCCGAGAGTAAGGGCGAGTTAGCAATATGAGGAGGCGGGAAGGATGCAACTTGTAGTTTTATTCTTCACAAACGGAGGTTGCCAAGAATCTTCCCGCCTTGCACCTTATATAAGACAGCATGGTGATATCTATAAACCCCTACATTACATATGGTCTAAAAGATCTCTAACCTTATCCTTGGAGTAAGTAATTATCAAAAGAGTACTTACTTACTCCAAGGTAAGTAAGAGTAAGTAATTATCAAAAGAAGGCACCAAGCCAGGAAGGCTATGTAGCACCATCAAATGTGCAGAATAATCATAAGTCACTAAATATCACTAAGGATGCCAATATGAGAACAGAAACACATAAGGTGAATGATATCAAAGGTACCCGATTCACCAAGAATTCTATCGAGGGGGACAAGTGACTAATTGTTGTAAATGAATGGTCACAGCTGTAGTAGAAAAAATCCCTTCTAGAGAATCTGGTGATAAAAGGCAGCTAGGGGGTGGAGGACACAGGAAAAGAAGAAAAAGAATAGTAGGAAAAGTAAAATTGGTTGTCACAGCATTTGTAAAGAATATCCAACAAGTAGAAATTCCTAGGCTGTTTAAACTGCATAACAGTGCAACAGTTTAACCAAACAATATTACATTGGAGATACACCCAAGTTTTACTTTTGTTGAGACCTCTTGCATAACATGGAGAAACAAGCCATGTCAAACAAGTATGATGTGGGATAGGGATGCAACCCTATCCTCTCATACAACCTCTTTCATGAAGTCAAAGAGAAACTGGAGAATGAGAGCCAATGTGGAGTCATTAAGGCCTTCGACTCAAGAAAGTTGCATGGTAGTGGTCAACCCATCCTCCTGTTTAGATAGTAGTTTTTGTAACTATTTGCACCATAGTACAAACATTGATGTACTAAGCAATTAGATAGTAATAGAATTTTGTACTATTCACTCACTTTATGGAGTCCAAAAAAATGAAGCTAAAATAACAAACTTAAATATCCCTAGGAATAGTATAGCACACAACTGTTCTGTAGTAGGCCTCAGATATTGTTTATTGGGCTGAGAAAGGTTAGGTTAGTTTAGTTTGTCTTTGCAACATAATCTCTATAGCCTTAACATAAATCTACATAGTCTCCAGGGCTTGGCGCCTTCTTTTGATAATTACTTACTTATGTATAAATAGAAAATCTTTTTCCGGTTTGTCCAAATTCAATACAATATTACCGATTTCTACTTTCTAATTGTGTTGTACGTCGGTGTATGTACTATGGTTCTCATCATTACTATAAATACTACCAAAACAAGAGAATGGGCTGTGGTGGTACTAAGGGAGGAGGGTGATGCGGCTCTCTGCCTTGGTTTTAAGATGCTGAATGCAGTAACTGAATTTGGTGCCAAGACTTTGTCTGGCAGAAAGAAATACTGTACTGACAAGGCTAGCCCCTCAGCCATTTTTTCTCAAAATATGATAGAAAATATCATAGTTGTTATGTTGAATGCAAATTTTGCTACAATATACCTATTAAATAGTCCTCAAGTTATGCTACAATGTATCTGTTGATAATCCTCAAATTTTACTACAATGAACCTATTAATATTCTTCAAATTTTCTTACAAATTATCTACTTAAAATTATCTTTTAGATTAAGGGCCTGCCCAAAACGCTATGCGTGTTAGTGGCTCTGCAAGAATGTAAAAACATCAATGCTATGTACTGTACTTTCATAAACCCAACGTACCATCTTGTATATATATAAACAATATACAAACAAAATAAATGATCAAACAAAAGGCTTTTGGCAGAGTAAGTTACATTCAAATAGCTGATAGTGCACAGTGTTCTCCATATCAGAAGGTCTCTACCAGTTAATGATCCTACTGTTCTGTCTGGTGAACACACCTGAAGCATTTACCAGGACTATGAGGCCAATTTTTAGATACATATGGCATGCAGGATTGAGGCATTCCTAGACAATGTACTAATTCAAATGGCCATCTGGGAAGGGCATGTCAAGCCTGCTAGGCAAGTTCCACAAAACCAGCCTTGGGTCAAGACCGTCAGAGGTGGAAGTTGGGAAGTTTAGGCCACTTGGTATTGGGTAGGGTGAGGTCACCCAATCTTATACAAGCCCTTCAGACTTTCTCTCGTGTTCTCTATATCCTAATAATCCTAAACTGTATTTCGAATTCAGATCAAAACTACTTTCTAAAGGATTGCAACAGGACCTAAGTGTGCCACTGGGGAGCCGAGCGGACAGCACGCTGAACTTGTGATCCTATGGTCCTGGGTTCAATCCCAGGCGCCGGCGAGAAACAATGGGCAGAGTTTCTTTCACCCTATGCCCCTGTTACCTAGCAGTAAAATAGGTACCTGGGTGTTAATCAGCTGTCACGGGCTGCTTCCTGGGGGTGGAGGCCTGGTCGAGGACCGGGCCGCGGGGACACTAAAGCCCAGAAATCATCTCAAGATAACCTCAAGGAAGATCTCAAGAAGATAGCCACACAAGATGTACAGAAGGTCAAAATATAGAGCACAGTAAACTACCAAAGGACACCAAAGACTGTAAAATACTGTACTCATTACATTATATTTAAAATAAATCATAATGAACTAATAGTAAATTAAAGATACAGTATATTTTTAGTTGCTTATGTATACTAGTATTGTACCTTACATTCTCAGGTTTTTATATATAATAGTGAACTAACTTGTGATCAAATATTTTCCTTCAAGAATTGCAATAAAAAATGAGTATGTGGTGTACATATAATTAATATTATATATATACTGTGTATATGTGTATATGTGTATATGTGTATATATATATATATATATATATATATATATATATATATATATATATATATATATATATATATATATATATATATATATATATATATATATATATATATATATATATACATACACATATACACAGTATATATATATACACACACACACACACACACACATATACACACACAATATATAAATTTGCATGTATGCAGATGTTAGGAGCCCTACTCTTCAGTCATAATTGCATAAAAAGAATGGAATGATTACTTATATCAGTATCTGTCACCCAAGCAAACTGCGATGACAGGTTATTAAACAAACTAGCACACTAGCTAATAAACCAATAACATCAACAACTTTAGATACAACTAAAGCTGTACCGATACCAATACTTTGACTGTTACAGATATCGTTATTAACCGATACTGTATTTAATATTTTTTGTCAGCTGTCAGAACTATGCCACCTGCATAACAAAATGTCAACATCAATATTGCAAAAGCAGTTAGATACTACCAATACAGTGCATCGGTACATCTCTAGTTAGAACATAGCATCATGATGTAATAAATAATCTCAATACAAACATTAAGATATTACTTAAAGACTTATTACAGTAGTATAATCCTTATACTCAAAATATTCTACTTGTGTCATTCTAAATTAGTTTTAATTTTACATATATTACAGAAATTGCCCATATTTGTTGTCAACTCAATATCCTGTTACTCACTTTCTTAAGTAACAATTAAATGTTCTTTATAGTACATAATTATGCTATACAGTATGTAGTTATCTCATAATACCATATTTCTATTTATAATTCTAATTCAGCACTCAAAGTCATCAAATATTAATGATGCACAATTCTCTGTAACCTTCAAAGTCACATGACTATACATCATTACCTTTTAACAAATTAATTCAGTAAAATATCTTCATCATTATGTCAGTAACAATAGGTGTTAGGGGCAAACAGTTATTCTTTCCCATTGTTAGGAATAGGAAGGCTGTTAGACCAATAGCTAATCATCTCCAATTGGCTAGCTGCAAGGGTACCTAGAGTACTTCCCCCCCCATTACCTACAGTAGTTAAAGCTAGGTGAACAAACGCATCATCTGAAAGGAAACATGTCAAAACTTGTCCTGTCCTGCTTGGAGTTAAAACCGGGATCTTCTGATCATGAACCAACTCCATTGGCGATTACAATAAGTAAATTTTATTTGCTTATTGCAGTTTATTAATAGGTGAAATCTACACAAACTGTATTTTGGTTTAACGAAATTTGCTCTCAAAATATTTTCACAGAAAATATTTCTAATGGCATAAATCTCGCATCAGTTGAAGACTGCCGCTGCGGTATCCACTCCCAAAATGATTCCTGTGAATGGAGTTTGTAAAGCTAAAAAATTGTTAAAACAAAAGAAAGAAATGAGTTTTAAACAATGAAAAAAATGCAGTGGTAAAAGTTACTGCCAAAGATGGATATCTAGTAAGAGATCATGCCAACCCTCTAGATATTAATTGTAATTTTGTTTAAATCTAACAGGCAGGGCAGTGAGGGGTGGGTGTGGAAGATGGCTAGGATGGTGGGGACATTGATCCTTGGAATCACCGCAAGGTATGGCTAGAGTTGGGGAAGGTTGACTGGCATGCTGTCTGTGTGATTGACTGACCGGCTAGCTTGCTGGCTGAATTGCTCACAAGCAGACAGTTTGACTGGATGTCTAGTTGTCTTGCTGGTCCACTGGCTGAATGGCTGGTTGGCTTGCAAGTGGGAAAGCAGACATACAAATTGAAAGACAAGCAAGCTGACTGACTGACTGACAGGCAAGCATGTTGGCTGACTGGCTGGCTAGCATGTATTGATGTTTGAAAAGTGCCAGTGGCGCTCAAACATGCCCTCCCCACATTATAATCTAGGTTAGAAAGAAACCCTTGGGGATTGTAATGAGAAGGATGAGTTCTCCACATTATGGTACTGTATGTAATAGCAATATATTATGTCAATTATATCTTGTACTAAGTAAGAATGGACGAGAAAATGACCCGTATCCTTACACTCATTTAGTATTAAATGTTTTTCTCATTAAACCTATAAATAACCTAACTGAATTATTTTAAGTTATGGCCAAAATGCTTTGTGTATTAGTACTTATATTTAACACTTTCGCGCTATCTGGACGCGCCGGCGCGTTCGGTTTCGTCTAACGTAAACGCATAGTGGACATAAAGTTATGTCTACTTTTAAAATATTTGTATAAAATTCAATTTTTATCCGATTTACTTTGGGTTTGTTTCAAACTGCGCGCTATGAGGCTCTCTTTCTCACCACTAGGCTGCATGGTACAATAAGCTCATGAAAGGTGTGGATAACTTCGATCAAATGGTATTTTGTCCCAAACGGGTTGCAGGTGGGTGACTTTAGCCGTTTATACTGGTAATTCTTCCCCCATATCATGTATTATATGCATATGTCTGTTTAGGGAATTTTATCCCGATCAATATACAACCAAAAATAACTGTGTGCAACAAGTATAATCTTGACAAACATAACAAAAGTAAAAATATTTCGTGTGTGTTTGACGCTTACTGATATGTTCCAGCGTTGTTTTATATTTGTCGCTATTCTAACTTACGCTTTGTTGATATTTTTTACCTATGGGCACATAGAACATTCTATTGCGAACACATTGACATAAAAATGAATGACGTACATAGAAAATTAATGTCATGAGAGTGAAATAAGTATAAACTTTCAAAGCGCCGTGCGTCGTCCCGTCACCGATACCGGGTAACAATTTCACCACTTCCCACACTCTTGCGGGCGGGCTGCATTATTATTCTACGCTTATATTCATATCACCGTGTTGGGAATTTCATTGCGAGTCCATTGATACCAAAATTAACGCTGTAGAACAGGTGTGGAGGTGATTACAATCCCAAGAGTAAAAACATTTTGTTGCTGATGGGCGCTCACGGCGAGTCATCTACGTAGTTATTTATTTGGTGCTGGTATCCCTATATGTTTCGTGACTTATTTTACTAATGTTCTTCTAGAGAATTTTATTGCGAACACGTTGGTACCAAAATGAAATACGTAGCATGAGAACTAAGGTCAGAAGAGTAAAAAGAGTATACACATTTTTGTTTTTACGCTTAAGCGATAAAAACGCAGCGCGCACATTCGGTTGGCTGAGTGACCTTTGTGGAGAGCGCGAAAGTGTTAATATACAACCTCAATACCTACAAAGAAACCACTGTAATATGTTCTTGTATATATTTCATGAAAAAAAGAATACAGTATTAATTATTATTATTATTATTATTATTATTATTATTATTATTATTATAATGCCCTGCCTGCCTGCCAGGTAACCATGACAGAGCTAAACTGGAATATGATCTAACAATTTACCCAACAAAAATACCACATTTTTCTTAAGATAATGATTGAGAGACTGTATTAAAAAATGAGACTATACAGCTACTGTACATAGTATAAAAACATTAGTTCAAATGCACCATGAATGACTTCCATGGTACGATGTCAAAAAAAAAAAAGATGAAATAAAATTTAAGTTTTTGTGCAATACAGTACTAGTTAAGCAGGCAATGAGTCACAATAACGTGGCTGAAGTATGTTGCCCAGACCACACACTAGGAAGTGAAGGGACGACGACGTTCCGGTCCGTCCTGAACCATTCTCAAGTCGATTGTGATGATCATCACAATCGACTTGAGAATGGTTCAGGATGGACCGAAACGTCGTCATCCCTTCACTTTCTAGTGTGTGGTCTGGTCAACACAGTACTAGTTAGCTGCTACAATAACTACAACAGTATAGTTAACTTTAATAATTCTTTATTATAAAGGATGCCAGTATAACTTCATTCTGTGGCACATTCTTGACTAAATAGTTCATAAGGTGTAAACCATTTTTAAACAATACAGTACCGTACATACCAGTGATTAAGATTATGGAAGAGTTTGTAAAGTTTGTGTCTATTATTCCAGCCCGGAGCTTTGGGAATGATGCCGTGATACTCGTCCCAAAACCTTCGACTGAAGCCCCCAAACATTGCTGAGATTGCTAAATCATATTCATGATGTCCATAAAAAGAAGCTGGGTCAAAGATCACTGAAAATATAAGAAAGGTATAAATGAAACTGCAGAAGCCCTATTGGCCCCATGCAAGGCAGCTCATATTTATACCAAACAAAATTCTTTCTCATAAATACATATATATATCAGACTTACCTATTTCCTTAGATGTGCTCCCTCCTTCGACAGCCCAAAATTAACGGAATATGACTCGCTCCTAAAGTCAATAACTATGAGTGTTAAATCTCTCCCTGCAAGATGACCAATGGGACCAAGCAACGCTCCCAGTTAGACTCGGGGTTATAGGTATTTGCAAGACGACACAGTTAGTATTGCCGGCATTCTTATCCTCGACCAGTGCTACAAGTGATTTAGTGAATGAAATGCTACCAAAATACCTAAGGAACTTCACTGGGACTCATGATCCCAAATTTGTGGAAGGAGCTGGTCAGTGGGACACTCTTGCCAACTCTCACCCTCCACCAACTTTTCCAAATGACGGCAGAGGCCAAATGGGATAGCCCCATAGTGGAGAACAGTGCCACAGCATTGTTGGAGGCAGCTTCTGGGAAGGACAGAGCACGTCTTCTAGCTGTGCAAACCCCCCATGCCGGAGACTTCCTGTTGGCAGTCCCTAACTCCACCTTGGGCACCCACCAGGACCATTGGGCCCTAAGTATTGGTGTGGCCCTGCGTTTTGCTGGTCCACTGGCTGTCTCCACTGAACACCGGTGTATTTGCGGCCATGCACAAGCAGACCAATACGGCAGCCATGGTCTTATCTGTCGTAAGACAGGGAAAGATTGCCAGATATGAAGCAGTCAATGACATCATCAAGAGAAGTTTGGCTACAGCTGGGTGTCCAGCACAAAGGGAACCTCAGTTGTGCAGACCTGACAACAGCCAAAAATGCCCAGGTGGAGTCACCCCTGCAGCCATGGAGGGAAGGTAAACAGGTTGTATGGGATTACACGTGTGCATCTACATTGGCTGATATCTATCTACCTTACAGCACAGCTGAGGGAGGCAGGGCAGCCACCTTCAGGGAGACCCAGAAAACCAACAAGTACAGAGACCTAGAACGTTGTTACAGGTTCATGCCGATAGGCTCTGAGACCTTGGGTGCCTGGGGTAAATGTGCACTTAAGTTCCTAAAGAAGGTGGGCGAGGACCTCATTGGGAAAACTAAAGACTCACGAGCAGCCAGTTTCCTGTTCCAGTGCCTCAGTGTCGCAATTCAGAGAGGAAATGGGTGCTGTACCCTGGGTACGCACCCAACCTCTGAGGAGCTGGATGAGGTCATCGAACACTGATTGTTATATTGCCATATATATGTGTGTGTGTTCTCTGTAAACTGTAGCATTGCAATAAAATAAAATGAAACAAAATAAAACAAAATATACTTAAAAAAATAATGGGGGTGGTAGGAGAGGGAAAGATTAAAGTCTTCAGTGAGAATCCACAAGGTCTTCTCTGAATACCCTTTTTCTTCTTCTTCGAGGCTGTGGGTCCCTACAATTGCACCAGAGGTGGTACCCCTATTATATATATATATAAAATCAGACACACACACAGGAGCTAAAGTAGTCCAGGTGTGGGAGCGTCCTCCGCAGCCTCACAGTCTGCAGGTCAAACCCAAATATGACCGGAATGCTATTTTTTATAAGGAAGCGTCGTGGTCAGACTGGAAGGTCGAACCCGGTGTTCACGAGATCACCAGTTCGACCTCCTCTCTAGGCTTTCTTTCTTTCATATATTGGCCACAAAATACTTTAGTGAGTGTCCTCTGTGGCTTCGCAGTCCGGAGTTCCACCCAACTGAAATTTGCTTCTTTGAGTGTCCTCTGGGGTCCTCAGCATCTCCAGGTCGAGCCAATGCACGAGAGAAAATCTTTCTTTGCTGGGAAGATGGGACACCACGAGCGTAGCTCTCATCCTGTAACTACACTTAGGTAATTACTCACACACACATGCACGTGCCAAGCTTGAATGGTCCCCAAACCAAATGTATCAGAAAAACTCTTGCTCATGTACGATTCAAGATTGTACATTTGAGGTTTGGGCTTTCCTCATATAGTGAATTGGTCTGATGAAAATTATCAATGATCTCTGGTCACCGAGAGCTGTTGGGTGTTGGGTAGTCTCACAAATACCAATACTTTTGTACAGTCAACTGTGGTCCAGAAGTTATGGTACTGGACAGGCTAGGCATTTGGAGCGCCTAGCACGCATTGAGGCGCTCAAATTCGGCCCCCAGATAAATCCGTAGAACAGAGGTAGTTTCTCGCCATTCAAGCGTGCAGGTCCAACAGAACCTGTGCCATGCCCTTAACGAAAAGAATGGGCAGTCTGCCAGCCAGGAAGACTCCAGAACCTTCAAACGCACCCAACACAGGGAAGAAGGACCGAACTTAAAGGAGGACAGATCCATAACGGAAGCAGAATCCAGGTCTCGCAGGAGGTAAGCAGCAAGCACCTCTAGAACCTCCGTAGGTGAGATACGAGAGGCAGAAAACCTCCGGAAGGAAGGAGTCGAGGAACCCAATGGAACCCGGAACTGAACCCAGTGAGGAGCCGACCCCAAATCATACTCATACAGGGAAGGGGGATAAGAAAACCCCTCCCTCTGTAACAACAAGCTCCGCAAAGATGGCACTAACACCCAAGTGGGGTCAAAGGGGGCCCAAGCCCCCCAGGTCAACTTCTCCCCACAGGGACAGGATGAACCATAGGTTAAGGACCAGGGAGCGTGGATGGAACCAAAGTCGAAGCGATTAATGCCCCCAAGTCCGTGTATCTATAACCAAAACGGGGCAGCCTCGGGGCATCAGGGTGGGCAACCAACCTAGCGTGTTGCAGCAACCTGAACCTAGCATACAACGTAGATACCGCCTGTACCCGAATATCAACGTTATCAGAATGGGTAAACTGGAGAACATGCAGAGAACATGACTCCGGGTTAAAGGTGTCGTTGACCCAACAGGCACCATGACGGAGGCAAAAGCGGTGACTGTCACCCAGAGACAAGGGCACACAGCATCCTTCAAATTCGCACGAGGCGAGGTCTGAATTGGAAGACGCATCCATAGGTCTACCCAGCCCCAACAGGGGTTTCCAGGGCCCATAGGCTGACTGCTATGGGAAGCCCAGGCAAGTGTTGCTAACCGGATAGACCCAAAGCTAACAAGGGGGAGATCAAAACACTGAAGCCCCTGCAATGGGTACAATCACGGGGGCCTAGTGGAGAGCCATCAAAATATTATAAGTCTTCCTAAAGCCACACCAGGCAGACCCCTCACCAGGCAAACAAAACAAAAAGTAAAAGAAAAGTACAATGTCCCCAGAGGAAACAGGAACTGGCCGCTTCATAGGTAAGTTGGCTGCGCGATACCATGATGCCCCAACCAGCAACAATACCACTCCCTACTCAAGGCCAACAAGGGCCATGAAACCCCAGCTGGTCCCAAGGGTGGAGTAAATGCCGAGCAGCAAAAATCACTAAGGAAATGACATCCTGAAAGCACCAGGGTAGAGAACCCTGACACTCAATGGTAGTACTCACAGGGCACTTAGGGAAGGCTGCCCTAAGTGCATGTGGAACTGTACACCTGGCCAGCACACCACAAACAGTAGAGGACACCACTAAGGCAAAACACTGCCAGGAAACCGAAGCCAGAGTTAACGACCACCCCGGATTGCATTAGCCAACGAACTGAAGTTGCTGGGTAGCCGGCACGGGGGGTCCAGGGCTACGCCTCCCGGGAAGGGGAAGGCTGCGCATACGAATGGTACGGCAGCGAGAGGTGTGACACTCGCTTGTTTCCTTGGGAACTGAGGAAGTTCTGCCTCTCTGTTCAGTTTTCGGTCACAATTTTCTTACCATATGGGGTCTGTTTTGTTATGCCTACCTTTCTGGGTGCCTAACCCCTGTCAATGGCAGATAAGGAAAACCCCAACCACAGGGGGGTTTTCCAGGGGGGGCCATTGCTCCCTGTGCCTCTCTGAGGAGGCCAGGTTCTGGCTCAGTAGGCTGAACTCCATTGACTAATGCCCTGGTCTAATGTATCGTATATTAGCCCAATAGCTCCATGAGCTGGAAGGGCTCCCCACAGAAATTAATATAATCATCACCATGAATTTAAGTTCTCTAGCATATCCAATGTAAAATACAGTATATTTTTATATTTAAATAAATAAACATTACATAAATGCAATGAAAGATGCCAACAATGCCAAAATAGGATTTAACCCAGATCATGCTGTACAGTGCTCCTTTGATTTGGTGAACATCTGGTTGCAATGCACACTTTGCAGGCTGAATTTACTCACCAGCTCCTCTGAACCAGATGTTTTTGGTTCTGTGGAGCCAGAGGTGTACAAATTTCCTCAAGATGCGCAGCTAGGAATCATCAACTTATCACCTGGAAGGTTTCAATATAATAAAACATGCATAAAACAAAGTGACTTAATAGCTGATTATTATCCTAATATTACTAGTAATCTTTAACCAGAATTACACAATATGATGTACATCCAGTACCTGAGGAAATAATTCTGGCTAACACCTCAACAGTGGATGGGCTGGCCTGAGTTTATTTTTTATTTTTTTTATTTTTTTTGAGATATATACAAGAGTTGTTACATTCTTGTACAGCCACTCGTACGAGTAGCGTTTCGGGCAAGTCCCTGGAATACAATCCCCACCGCGAAGAATCGTTTTTACAACTAAGTACACATTTTACTGTCGAGTTAAACAGAGGCTACAGTTAAGGATTTGCGCCCAGTAAATCCTCCCCGGACAGGATACGAACCCATGACAAAGCGCTCGCGGAACGCCAGGCGAGTGTCTTACCACTACACCACAGAGACTGATAAATAGGCTTTACTTTAAAGACTTTATATAGGCTTGATGGAGCTCCATCCCTTCCACACCAACGTTACCCTCCCCAGGACCCATACAATCCCTTCGCTCAAGATGACATGTCAACTTCAAGTAATTCATAGGACTGTATTTGTTTAATTTACAAACCAGCCCATCCTCCTAAAATGAAAATACTAAACTTATAGCAACTATCTGGTTGAAAATACATACCAATAAGTAATGATGGACCACCAGAAAGTTGACTTTTGAATTACTGAATATGGATAAACTGGAAACTTTTTTAACTGTAACATAATTATAAGATCTAACCCTAATCTCTCCTGGCAATTCTAGGCCTAATATGTGCTATCTTAGGTACTGTCTAATAGTTAGTTTAGTTCATTTATTATGCACCCCATACCCATCTTGTGGGCGTAGTGGAAAGGGTTACAGAGGCACATAATGGGCTCAGGGAGTACAGTACACATGTGCTATACCAGGCTTCAGATTATTTAAATTTGGTTTTAGCTTTATTTTTTCAGACTAAAATTAATACAGCACAAAAAGTGGTTTACTATTAGTCCATCACTACATATTACAGTAGTACAGTACTTTGACCAATTAAGTACAGTAATTATCAAAAGGAGGCACAAAGCCGGGAAGACTATGAAGCACTACCAGTGTCAGAGGATAATCAAAAGATGCTAAATATCACCGAGGATGCCAATACAAGAATTAAGGCAAACAAGGTGAACGATGTCGACGGTATGAGATTAACTATGGATTCTGCAGATGATGAGTCACAATAACGTGGCTGAAGAATGTTGACCAAACCACACACTAGAAGATGAAAAGACAATGACATTTCGGTCCATAATGGACCATTATGAAGTCTCACAAGTCAAGAGGCGTGCAAGAGATGTTGGTGGTGAGAGTCCCTACTCTCTTACAGTGTGCCATGAGAGTATCACCACACTGCAACAGTGTAATGCCCAAATCACGTGGTGGCTACATGATTCGGGCGAAAGTTTTCACGGACTGTCAGGAAATTTGTCCCCCCTTTCCCTGCGACACTAGTCCACAGATCACAGGTTGAAATACACTGTCATAAAGACATCTTTGATTGTAGTGATCCATCACTGCAATGAATCAAGGTTGGTCCCATATAGTCCACAGTATTGAGGTTGCACTGTATTGTCATTGTAAAATTATCATTATACAGTACATACCAGGGCAATCAGTCGTCTCTGCTGCATTACCACTCCATAGGTCTCCATGGAGAAGAGATGGCTTTACCTCTATATTTGTAAAATACTGAGGAATCTTCAGCTGAAGATGAGACCAAAGTTCTCTAGCTTCACGATCTCCATACTGCCATGTGAGGAAACAATAATTTTGTTATCAACTAAACAAGAAAAAATAAAACAAGTCTACTAAACTGTTTAGATACAATAATAATTAAAATAGTGCCAAAACTCAAAAATCTAAATCAAACTGAGGCCGCCCCATTTGAGTTTGCCGAATTTCTTACCAGGAATGTGAAAAATCCAGCGTGGGATAAATCTTTCTATGTTGTACAATAGTAAAGGAATTAGGCTAAAATTAGTTATGATGAAGATGGGCACGCTTATTCCATATATCAAATTGATACTGGTATACCAGTGTTGAGGACAGGAAGCCTATATACTTTTCCCTTTTGTAATCCGATTTCACATTATTTTTTCCTTCCTTCACCACAATACAGTACAGTATTGTACTTCACACAAGAGATCCACCTTTGTTCTTTAAATGAAGGTGCACTTGGGATGCACACAAATTCGTTCTTCTTGGCAGTTTTGTGCTTTCCTTACCGGCTCTTCAAGGTTGAGGTTCAGTGTTTGCTTAGTCAAGAAGCTTTCCTTGCACATCACAAAGTGTGCGAAACATTATAGGACAAAGAGTGCTGGGAAGACAAGACACCACGAGCGTAGCTCTCATCCTGTAACTACACTTAGGTAATTACACACCTGCCTGCCTGCCTGTGCGATGGTCCAGGTAGCTGGTATCCCTCATCCCAGTAGTGTCCTCCTGTCTCATCTGCATTGCCAGTATGGGGTATGACTTACCCGTCCAATTCCATACCTGGCTTGGTAATTTACCTTTACTGTGGATATTTTGCCTTGTGGATGCAGGAGTGTCCTCTTCTCACCTTTTTGGGGCTTCTGCATGCCTTTGGTCTTGTGATGGCTGTAGGCCTCTGTCCTCAACTTGGTTGACTCTACATTGTCTTTCCTTTCCTAAGGCTCCTGGAGGATCAGCAGCACAGTCTATCTGGATGGTCTGAGGGCATCCAGATGCCGATCTTCACATAGGGAATTTTTAGCCCTTTTCGACAGTGACAAGATACAAAGCTCCTCAGATAGTAGTGAAGCAATTTTTTTTTTTTAATTTAAAGTACAACACAGGTAATACAAATTTGTTGTATGTTAATTATGTACTGTATTGTAAGATAAATATGAATATGCATAACTGTGATTGTAAACTTCGTTAACAGCGGAAGATAAAATGAATTCATAGCTCGTCTTCTCATATATAGTAGTTCATTTACTATATACCAAAGGAGATCAGTTTAGGATATGGAAATATAAAAAGCCATCACATTCTCTAATCCACTCTACCAAATTCCAGCTGGTGCTTGGAAATGGAATATTGAAATATGACCACCACATCACTCCAAACAATCCACTTTTATCAGGTAAGTGGCCTACTGACTGGTGTGCCTTACTTATGATCATAAGGTCCCAGGATTACCCCCTTCAGGACTCATATCAGATAAATACAGTCACCATTATATACTAATAAAACTTCTTAATCTTTAGCTATAAGTATATAAAAGTCTTGTAGTACACTTCTTGACTCACAATCAGGGATCCCAGGTTCAATTTCCTGGTGGAACAGGCATAGTTAAGCACATTTCCTTTCACCTAATCCCTGTTTATCTAGCAGTAAATAGGTACTCAACCATTAAAGAACTGTTGTGGGATTGCATCTTTGGGAGGATCAGTAGTTCTACTTAAGGGAACCTCGGTACATTACTGTATCGATATACACACACAGGCTTCCTGTCCCCGACAACGAGTTATTATACTTGAACAGTACTTCCCTTAGCTTCATAAAGTTATTAAAGTTTTACTGTGCCCACTCATAATGTCTCAATTATCTAAGTTGCTATACACACTTTCCACAACCATTTACCACCTACTTTTGTTGAACTATATATGAACTAATATTTTACAATGAATTTATTAAATCACAACTTATAAAATTTTACCTTTCAAACAATATCATTTTTACAAGTAGTACCAACAGGTGTTACCTGCCTCATTCTCGATCATTGACAACTGCTGCTGAAGCTTTCTTGTATAAAATACCTGAGAGTGTATAAGAAATATTATACATTAATTCAGAAATGCTAATCATCTTGGTGAGCGACATCTTTCTTACACTACTTGTACACATTTACAGACTGGGGGGGTGTCTGCAAAGTTTGTCAAACATATTTTGATTATTAATTAGCATTAAATCTTGCAAGAACCATACACCAATACAGTACTGTACTTCAAACACTTACAATAGCAAGTTATATTACACACAGAAATCACAATAACGTGATGCATCAAATGAACAAATCCACAAGGGCCATGACGAGGATTCGAACCAGCGTCCAAGAGCATCCCAGACGCTGCTGTAGCTCAGTCGATTAAGGCAGCGTCTGGGATGCTCTTGGACACAGGTTCGAATCCTCATCACGGCCCTTGTGGATTTGTCCAGCAAGTTATATATTTGCATAGCATTTTAGCGAGTACAAACAATATACTCACTCCAACCTTTCATTAGCTTAATGGCATAACTAATTAGCACTAATTACAGAAGCTATAATCCTTTCCCTAATTACAGGTAACATTCTTTCCATCCTGTTGGAGGAAGCCGAGGTGTAGTCACCGAATATAAGCAAGAAAAAAGGGAATAGTCGACAGTACAATTTCCACAGTGATTCAGAATCACTCACGATTCCCAATTGAGCCGCCACTCTCTCCCGCATAGAGCTCTGTGACTTCGGCCTCACTCAGCTCCAAGCTCTGTCTCAACGTCTACGACACTGCCAACAACCGATTACTGTAATCAAGACCACTAAATAAATATGAAACCCACTAAACACTGTATCTAATCTACCCAACAACGTAACATAATCGTACATTACAGCTTGCACATATTAAGTAAAAGATATGTATAATGGTGTTGCAAGTCTTCAGGATAGGATAAAACAACAAGTCAGCAAAGAAAACAGCGAGACCACCAGTTGGATATTTGGAATTACGAAGGAACTACTGTCATAAAGAGATGGATTGCTGAAAAGCATTTGGAGACCAATTGATGTCGGATTGATGTTATATGAGCTGTGTGTTTTGAGTGATTTCGAGCCGGGATAGTCCCAGAATCTGCCGACATAGAATGCCAAGGGTTAGTTAGTTAGTTTAGTTCATTTATTATGCACCCCATACCCATCTTGTGGGCGGTAGTGGAAAGGGTTACAGAGGCACATAATGGGCTCAGGGACTGAACCCCACAATTCATTTAGCTAAGCAAGTTACAATCTTGGTGAGCTAGTTACAAAATTCAGTATAAGTCGTCACATCAACAATGGGTTCAAGATCGACCTCAAGTACAGGTTCTAAATTAAGCAACTGACATATGTGGAGAGGGTGTGGAAATTTCTATAACTTCATGGTGTGAGTAGATAATATCAGTTCTACTTCTAATTCTCTTCATCATCCCTAACTTTGTGATATAAATTGTCTACTATATGTCTCACTGTGCTATACACCTATATAGTTCAGCCAGTATTGTAATAATTTGTGCAAGTTTTTACAAATAAAGTTTCTAATTCTGATAATGGCACTATCTACGTGCTATGCTGTTATTGTCGCTAATGTAATTACAGTACTGTAACTTTTATGCAAATTTTCCCAATTATAAATGTACAATCATACATCAATAAAGCTTTTGATTTGACTTAGAAAAAAAATAAAAAATTATTAAGAATCAGAACCAGTATTGAGTAAGAGAAAGAGAGAAAATGGTAAGAAAGATCAACTCGAAATTGGAACATGTTTGCTTAATAAGTAAAACACATGGAAAAATCAGGTCAAATGACCATATGAAGGCACAGTTGGCTCCAGCTTTATCATGTTACTAACGTGATTGTTAATTCAGCACTTAGTAAGTTTATTCCTAATGAAAACAAATAAAAAGCTCATCAAATAAATGAGTTTCTAGTGGTCGGGCTTCAGATGAGAGAGGCAAATGAAGATTAAAAACTCGAAGGGGGAGAGACCAGGACAGAAAACCCTACCCAGTGCAACACAAGCTCAACTAGGACCAGGGGTCGACCAGGTAATGAGCTCTGGACCCAGATATTAGCCAAAGACATTAGAAAATACTGTACAGTGGCAAGAGCGGCAAACTTTTGATCATTGTGGGCCCAGAGGTAGACCATAGGCTGGCTAGATTCAATAACACTGCAGATGACTTGAGATAAAATGAGTCTTGGAACAGGGTACAAGGAGACTGGATCAACAAACAATGCGTCCTCTGACATCGCATGTGGGTAGTAATGAATAGCCACACCAGATATCACAAAAGATGCACCCCTTGGGGAAACAAATCATGGATTAATAACCAAAAAGACACCAATGTAAGCCAACTGCCTTTTTCTTTGCCAGAAAGGAAGACGATAGCTGCAGACAAAGAAACTGCCTGTCAGGGTCGAAGGAACAAAATTCCCACTTCTGGAGGAGAGCAAGAAGCTTCCTAACCTTACAACTGGAAGAGAAGGCCAACAAAAACAACCCCTGTAAAATGTATCACGGACTGAAGGGGCAACTGAGAACTGAGGAGACAAAAGAAAAATGAACAGCTTATCCAGAGGTCAAGATGGCTCGGGAGAAGAAGGAGCTGGCTGGAGGTGAAAAAAAACAATTTATGAAAAATCTCCAAGGAAATATTGATGCTGAAAGCCAACAAAAGCAGCTCTGCTAAGACTGAATGAAAGGAGGAGACAATATTAAGCAAAAGATGTCAATCAACAAACATGCAAGACAAAAAAAGACAAAGCTACTGGAACCAAGACAGACAGATGACAAAGAGGAATAGAAAGATGAACAGAGCACCAGGAGACCTCATACTGCTGGCACACGAAAATATGCAAGTGGGAGACTAATAGTTCAGCTACCTATGCATCATACAAATGCCAATACACCAGCATCAGAAACTCCAGATGTGAAGATCAGAGGAAAACTTCAAACCAGTGAGGACATGCCCAGACTGATCTTCTGAAAGAGGAGGAACCATGGAAAAATTCCCGGGATCAAATACCGGGTCTGAAGAGTCGGTAAGCAAGGAGCTATAAGGATCACCCTGCCCATGTAAGTCTCCAGTCTAGACAACACTGGGAGCAAACCCTTATCTGATTTCGAAACTAATACTGTATACAGTATTAAAAAAAGAAATTTAGAATAAAATTATCAAATGTTTTTTAGACTTTTCTTTCAAACTTTTGTATCACAAACTTTTACAGTACTATTAATAACTAATTATAACTTGTTTTGAGTAATTAGTTCTTTATTTCGTAGCTGCATGATTTCATTGACCTGGTAACAAATCCACAACAAATATCTTACCACCCAGTCATCACACCAGGTGTTGTCCTGCTCAAGAAAGCCACAACATGTTGTCACAGGAAAGCCAAACTGGCTCACATAAACGGGCCCATCTTCCTTGGAAAGGCCCACACGAGAGCTTTCAGTCTGGCTTGTCTTCTCTGCTTCAATATTGTGGAGGTGCAGTCTGAAAAGAATTGACAATAATTTCATTGCATTCAAAAATCCATCAATGAATGTAATGAAACTCCTCTTTCTGTTGAGTGATCCCTCAGTGGCTCCCTGTAGCTACTGTAATGAGATAGCCTCACTCCTGTCAGTCACATCAGTCCTTGCGAGTCCTTAATAGTCTACCAGAGACCAGAAGGTAAAACCTAGCCCTGTTCACAGAAGGCAGACAAACAATGCAGCAACTCCTCGGCAACTGATCCACTCAGTAGTTATATAGGTCCTACCCCCCTCCCCTCCACTAGTTACAGATAGCTGCTGCCAGATGGCAATTCTATAGGAGCTGCTATCTCCCAATGTGAACAATCATCAGTCCAGAACCAAATTGACCAACACACCTAGCATGGAAAAGAGGGGTCCAAGGAGAAACTGAATCACAGAGAAATGAAACCCCCCAGAAAGAAGGGCTTTATTATATTCAACATTGGTTTTCTGGAGGGGGCCAAACAGTAGTTCCCTGTTGCTATCTACAAAAAAAAAAAAAATGGGATTCACCAAGGGAGGAGGAGAGTAAAGATCAAACCCCCTAAGGGAAGAAACCAGGACTGGATACCCTACCAAAGTAAACACAAGCTCGATAAGGACCAGGGACACTGACTAGGAAATGAGCCTCCAGGACCCTGGGAGACCTCAAAACCCTCGAGCCCAGATATCAGCCCAAGACAACAGAGAAAATACAGTGGCCAAAGCCACAAACTTCCAAACACCTTGTGCCCAATGGTAGACTGCAAGCCAGCTAAAATTTATGACCCTGCAAATTTATGATTTGAGACAAATGAGCATTGGAACAGGGAACAAAGGAGATTGGATCACTAAACAATGCATCCCCAAAGCAGCCCATGTTGCACTTTGGTAGTGATGAATAGTTGCAACTGTATACAACAAATGATGTACCCCCCCCTGGACAAACCAGGAAACAATAACCAAAAGCCCCCTCTGGAAGCCAACAGCCTTCTCATTCTTTGCATGCAAATGAGTTGTGGAAAAATGCTTAGGTTCACATGGAGTCAGAAGGGCTGGAAACCAAGGCAGAGCAGGCCACCCAGGAGCCAGACAAAGAGACAAAGTAAGGAGTTGGCAGGAGTTGTAACGAGCAACAGTGAGCCACTGTTCTTCCCCTCCAAAGATTCTACATTTACACAAATCTAACCCAATCTTCATATAATTATGTAAATAACATAGATAAAAAAAATATTTTCCTACACCATTATTGGTAATGAAAATAGAACATGATTACACATAATTGAAGTTGGAAATACACGCATTTTATAATGAAAAATGACCAAAACAAAAACATAACTACCGGGTACCAAAATTTACCCATATTGACCTATACAGTAATTACAAAAATAAAACAGACAATTAAAATATTTTCCTAAAGCATTATTTGTAATGAAAGTACAACATGATTACACATACCTGACGTTGGATATATACTCATAACAAAACATTAATTCAAACAAAAACACTGTAGAGATTTTCCAAAATTGACCTAAAAGTACAAAAACAAAACATAATTAAAACAGAGTATTATTAGTAATGAAATTAAAAAACAATAACACATTTGCAGGGGATGAGTCACAATAACGTGGCTGAAGTATGTTGACCAGACCACACACTAGAAAGTGAAGGGACGACGACGTTTCGGTCCGTCCTGGACCATTCTCAAGTGAGAGAGTGCTTGTGCACAATCGACTTGAGAATGGTCCAGGATGGACCAAAATGTCGTCGTCCCTTCACTTTCTAGTGTGTGGTCTGGTCAACAAAATAGCACATCATTATTATTGGAAATTGGGTATAAACACTGGCAGAGAGGAAACCACCAGCCACTCATGCCTGGCACACCATGCAGAGTGCTGGGCTGGCATTCGTTATAAACTAGTACTAGTTGTCACTTAGTCTATAACTGTGATTAATAATGTGAGTGCAAAGCCAGGCTACATATAGAGTAGGTATTTTGTACTTTCACAGCGAGTGTTTTGTATACGAAACAAAATATTACATGAAAATACTGTATTACAAACCACATCATCAAATTTGCAGATGACGCTAAGATCTATGGTCAAGTGGGAAGTGAAAATGATATTGAGAACTTACAAAGAGATCTGCATGAATTCCACAAATAGAAGACTGGCAAATGCTTTTTAATGTTGATAAATGCAAGACCTGGCATGTGGGGCATAACAATCCATGTCACAACTACCAAATTAACAGCACTATCTTACAGCAGATTGATGAAGTAAAGGACCTTGGAGTCAGAATCCATCATTCACTGAAAGTTGCACAACAAGTGGGAGTGGCAGTAAAAAAAACTAACCACACCCTGGGAATAATCAAGCGTACCTTTACCTTTAAAGAAAAGAAGGTGGTCATTCAACTGTACAAGTCTCTGATGCACCCCCACCTGAATTATTGCAACTAGGCATGGAGACCTAGTTGCCATAGTTGCCTGATCATCTTCAGAAAGACATAGTTGCTCTGGAGAAGGTGCAACACCGGGCAACTAAAATCATTCCAGAGCTACGTCATCTCTCCTATCAGGAATAGTTAAGGGCCACTGGGCAAACAACAATGCAAACCAGGCATGACGGGGCAGATTTCATCGAAACCTTTAAAATACTGAAAAATTTGGAGTGTGTTTATCCAGACAATTTCTTCAAAATGTCAGATGTAACACGAACAAGGAACAACGGTTTAAAGCTCAACAAGCCACAGTGTAGGATTGAGAATAGGTGGTGCTTTTCATCCATTTGGTTATAAACCCATAGAACTACCTACCTGCCAAAACTAATAGAAAAATTCTGAGACTTTTTTCTAAAGGATTTGTTTGGAACATAGATCAAGATTTTTAATAGTTGCAATGTTATAAATGGGAGATGCATTCCCAGGCCACAAAACAAACGGAGATACATGGTAATAACGAGCACTAATGATAATTCACAATAGCACTCACCGGGAATATTATCTCAGCAGCTTTGTCTGCACATCATGCTTCTTGTTACAACACATTTCTTACTCTCTTCTACTGCTACTTCCATGGCTCATGCTCTCGGGAACTTAGTTGTATACTTCACCTTCACGTATAATCATGGCTAACAACACAGAGGAGATTAAACTATTATAGGTTATAACCTAAGTTAGGTCCCAGGATGTTGGTTGTTGGACCCAGGATGGCCCAAAGATACAGCTGTGTACCCAACACCTAGACTTCTATAAACATTATTTGTTTAATCCACAGCCATATTGTGGAGAAGTCTGTCAGTCTACAACCGTACATCTTTTCTGACACCTTTGACTTTTAATCATTCAAGACGTGTCTCTGAAGTTGTCTTTTTGACACTAGCTAATATTTTTGCATATACTCTACTGGTGAAACTTTATTAAGTGGGCAACATTGCAAATTGAGACCTGCAACAAGTCACCACCTTCCTGCCCCACTGAAACCACTAGAGATGGCAGAGAGGACCAATATCTAGTATAAACACACTTTTGGTTTTGCAACTATTCTCTTGACAATTCATTTGTTAACATTTTGACACCAAATTTATTATAACCCAATGAATAAGTTAGAAAACATTAAATGACTGTACAAAACAATTTGCTCCCTGGGCGGCTCACAGGCCGCCCAGGGAGCCGGGAACATTTACATTCGGAATGTGCAGAGGTTGGACCACAAAGGTGTTCAAGCACATTCTATGTGCAACAGGTCTTGTATAGACCGGTCGTCAAACTAAAATAAATGGCAAAAAGGTTCACTGGTCATAAGTAGATAGACAAAGACATTCTCACTAATCTATACAGTACAGGATGTGTAAAAGCAGAATCAAATTAGTATTTTCTAAGTATTTATGACAGTCTTAACTAATCCCTTAAAGTACTGCAATATTTTATTCAAATAAAAGTTTACAAAGGTGTTTTCTTACTTGGCCAACTGCTTTCCCAACGTTGCTGCATGACGATTCAGATTATGCATATCAACGTACTCCATGACAAGCACTGCACCACCAGCTGGATTATCTACCACCACATGAGGCACTGGAGCCTTAACTGTTCCTGTGGCAATTATTGCTTTCAAGCTTTCATACTCTCCATCAAACATCTCTCGAGCCTGCAAGTAAAACTTGGCAATGATCAATCAAGCCTGAACTTTAGTGAATAAACTAAGTTATAATGTTTAATCCTTATGAACTAAAAAGACCACAATGGCATGAGGGATTTGCTATTTATATTATGGAAAAGATCATCAAGGCAAGTGACCTTCGACAAACCGCCAGCTTCCTGTCCTTGTCGAGGCCACTAGGGTTAGTGTCCCTCAGGTAAATCAGATAAAATCAGGAAATGGAAACCTTTATATTCAGGCATTTATTACGTGCTTAATTTTCCCCAAGCCATAACATAAATGACACCTTTCTTCCAATGCTAAATAAGTAAGGTCATTCTACTGAATTGGACACTGACAAACATAAAATGGGTTTGTTCTAACCTTGCTCTTAGAGTTCCTCTTCAAAAAGACTTTACCAGTGTCAGTCTTATAAACTTCGCCTTCATTGACACATCCACCTCCTCCTGTGCCAGTACCTTCTAGACGGGCTGTGCCAAGGGACTTTTTAATAGCAGCAAACATCCTTTGGTAATCTTTACAAAAGAGAAGCGTACTATTATTACTGGAATAAATCTTTTTGTATATAAATTGTTATAAAGTTGCTGTACAGTAATTGTATTATGGCAAAATACATACAGAATAACTCATTTGGCATCCTCTACAACTTGAAAGCTATGTACCGCACTATACAATGGAGTCTTCAAAATTCAATATACTGTACGTTGAACCAAATTCATCCTACTACAGTGTATTTAACTGATATTTCTGGTGCATGGAGTATTTGCCCCTCCTTTCCCCCCAGTAGAATGGCTTTTTCCTACTCCATAAATTGTTCAATATAGTATTATCAATTCACAAAGTGGAGAATGCAGCTTAAAAAGATGACATTTATATGTTAATGGCAAAAATATTAAATTAGAAATTAAAACAGTATAATCTAGCTTTGTAACTACAGTATATTAACGGCAATGTGACAATGAGCTAGGAATGAGGTATTTGATAATTAAGCAGCAAAATATTTTTGGTTGAGGAATGTATGAATATTGAAGACAATAACTAAAATGCACGAACAATAAAAAGGTACTGTAGTATCTAAACGAATTAACCTGCCTAACCTAAACTAGCAAAATCTTATTTATCCAACCATCTGAGGCACATTCAGATCAGTCACAGGCATTTTGAAACAGCCCGTTTCCATTCTTACGAACAATGGCCAAATGCTTGTTAATCCAGGTGCCAAACCCACATGTTTATGAATGCAAAACACTTCACACAAGTTACAGTACAACCAAAATGTTCAAACTTGTCTCTAATGGTAGTTTTCACCATGTGCTGAAGTGGGTCTGATCAAATATAACCTTTGTCAGCAGAATATTTCACAAACCTTATGCCATTATGCATCATTATATTATCCTCCCCGGGCAGAATATGAACCCAGGCCAAAGCGCTCGTGAAGCGCCGGACGAGTGCTTTACCACTGCGAATGGGGACTAACTAATTGGCTAACTCCCGGGTGTGGTACCTATAATACTGCTAGGTGAAAGGAGGCATTAGGTGAAAGGAATAAATAAATAAATAAAGGAAACATGCCCAAGCATTTCTGTCCACCTGGTAATTTAACGTGGGAATCCCAATTTAGAGTTGAGAACGAAGCCAAAGTTATTGTACTTTTAAACTGATGTACAAGTCTTTGGAGTTTGCCACAGCTTGGTTGAGTAGAGCCCGAGGATGGGTTGATTTAGTGATAGGCTTGGCTGGGTTAGATTAGGAAAGTTTTTAATTCTGATGACGAACTTTCAACATTACCTAAAACCTTTTATAATTACATATACTGTACAGTAATAATAATAATAATAATGATTTTTATTTACAAGAAGGTACAATGGGATTGCAAGATTACATAAGACTGGTATTTTTACATTCTTGCAAAGCCTTTAATGCGTTTCAGGCAGAAACGCTCTGGACATAAAGAAGAAATTAAGCATATTTATTTATTTATATACAAGAAGGTAATTGGGTTTATGAGAGTACAGAGCATTAAAGTTTTACATTCTTGTAAAGCCACTAGCATGCATAGCATTTTGGAAGTATATAACTATATATACAGTCTCTGTGGTGTAGTGGTAAGACACTCGCCTGGCGTTCCGCAAGCGCTATGTCATGGGCTCGTATCCTGGCCGGGGAGGATTTACTGGGCGCAATTCCTTAACTGTAGCCTCTGTTTAACGCAACAGTAAAATGTGTACTTGGATGAAAAAAAAGATTCTTCGCGGCAGGGGATCGTATTCCAGGGACCTGCCCGAAATGCTACGCGTACTAGTGGCTGTACAAGAATGTAACAACTCTTATATATATCTCAAAAAAACTACATTACATATATAAATATATAACTATAATTTATGTAGGACATGAACAAATGTAATTTGATTCTGGAATAGGTTCTTTATTATAGAGAAATAAAACCATAATAGAAGGTGGGTAACCCGCAATATTAGTTGACAATCCAAGTGCCTAAGTAAGCGGTCCTTCTAATTACCGCAAGCTACACAAGCTTCACTAAGCTTCCTGGCAATATGTTAGTAATGAATAAATATGATATATTTACTCATTATAATGTTGGTGCTGAATGTACAACACGAAAAAACAATTTTAATCTGAAAAAGTATCTTTTTATAAAGAAATTAGACGAAAATAAAGAGCTGGTGACGCCAAATCAAGTCGATGATCCAAGCGTCAGATAGGTTTGGTTAGGTTAGGTCAACCTAACCTATCATATTTATTCATTACTAACGTATTGCCAGCAAGCTTTGTGAAGCTTGTGGTAGCTTGCGGTAATAAGACGGACCCTAAGAAAGTGGAACGACTCGTCCTCCTGTCTTGGGTAGTGCGAATAGTGACTGGTATCATACATTAAATAACTAAACCTCATCTAACCACGCCTATCCTGACCCATATACTGTATATATGGAATGTGTGAAGCATACTGTATGGTGAAGATGCACGAGCCAGCTACAAAACATGAACCACCTGTAAATATCCGTAGCCAGCTGGGAACCGCCATTATATTACACATTCCTACCAATATTCCCACATGACACCTAAAAATACATTAAACATCGTGTATAATATTAAACTGCGGTGGTTTACAACTACAAATCAAATATATTCGTGGCGTAAATTGGGGAATTATTAAGAAAACAGGCCATCACCTGGAGACCCCTAAACGGCCTTCAGTATCGAGTGGTTCTCAGCTAACACGGGTCGCGCTATCTTGAAATTAACCCAGGTAAGGGATCCCCAAAATGCGCGCCATGTTGGGAGCGACGAGCGCCCATTGAAAATGTTGAAGACATTAATTAATTAATTTATTTATTTATTTATTTATTTATATACAAGAAGGTACATTGGGTTTGTGAGAATATATAGCATAGTATTTACAATCTTGTAAAGCCAGTAGTACGCGCAGCGTTTCGGGCAGAGTGAATGAATGAATGAATGATGAAGGTTTTAATGTACTTCATGAATGTGAAAATATATATATATAATTAAATGCGTCAATAAACTTAAATGTTTATTTCATCAAAAAAGACAAATCTACAGGAATTTTTTTTAAATATTTTATCTTTCTAGACTCAAAATCGGGTTTGATTTCCGAGTTGGACAGAAATGGGTGGGAATTTATCTGAATTTACTTGTGGGCCACTATATCTCTCTCTCTAGTGGCCTCGACTAGGACAGGAAGCCAGCGGCTTGTCAAACGTCCCCCTTTCACCTGATACCTTCGAAGAGTTAAGGGTGACATGATAGAGGTTAATAAGTGGATGAATGGACATAACAATGGGGATATTAATAGGGTATTAAAAGTATCAACACAAAACAGAACACGAAACAATGGGTATAAATTGAATAAGTTTAGATTTAGGAAAGACTTGGGTAAATACTGGTTCGTAACGGAGTTGTTGATTTGTGGAACCAATGACAGCGTAACGTGGTGGAGGTGGGGTCCCTCGATTGTTTCAAACGTGGGTTGGACAAGTATATGAGTGGGATTGGGTGGTTATAGATAGGAGCTGCCTCGTACAGGTCAATAGACCTTCTGCAGTTACCTTTGTTCTTATACCTCTCGTCACTTAGCAATACTTGGCAGTTTGCCCAAAACGCTGTGCGTATTAGTGGCTTTAGGTACTGTATGTACTAGCTCTATCTATAAAGCCAACATTATGTTTGTAAATCAACTATGTATGTACTTTTCCTGAATAAAACAAATAGTTTAATTTAATTTAATAAATATGCACCATATAGTTAGTCAAGTTAATTGTGGATTGTATTCTGGAGGTCAATTGTTGGTCTAGGTCCTATATAAGGGAACCTCGGTAAACATAAGTACATGAGGAGCACCGCTCCTGTGCCAGGTAAGTCCATTACGGGCTCACCATAGCCCGTGCTACTTGGAACTTGTTCAGAGTAGCTGAATCTGTAACAACAAGCATAAGTATTTATTTACGGGCTATTCATGCCCGTGCCACCTCTTGGGTGGCTTAATCTTTATCAATCACACAGCATATTATGCCTTGTATAGCATACTGGAGGGGGGGTAACCGGCTGCGCCCGGGTCTCTAACCCCCTTTTCCCACTCCTCTCTTTCTCACACGTTTTCTGTGAGAAAGGCCGCTATAGAGAGATGATGTGGCCCCTTGGATAAAGTTCAGAATACAGGAACTGCAAACGGTCTATTGGCTCAGACGTGGTAGATCCTAACTATATCCACCCGAACTCACTTATTCAGGCCGTCCGCGCGAGCGTTCCCAACGTCAAGAAACGGTCGTACTAAAGTGCTTTCAATAACTTTGATTAAATAAATAAATAAGAAACGCATATCCTGAGCTGCAACATCTGAAACAGTTTACATATACACAGCTTCTGGCCGAGTCTCGGCGCATGGAAGTTCGCGCAAGGGAGCGTTGCCCCCCATGTTTAAACCTGACATTCCTTTAATTTTTTTTTTTTTTAGATGTCATATAATTTTATACAGCACTCGCGTAGTGGTATATGTCCAAGATGACTGTAGACACCCGAGCACTGGAATTGCAAGGATTTATTGCAGTAATAGTTTTATTGCCAAAGATTGCCTTCCACTTGCACCATTAAGCGTCATGACAAATGGAACTAGCATGAGTCGCGCTGCGCGGCTTGGATCCTGCCAGGAACTTGCCGGGAGGCCGTCAACGACACTTGTAATTTGACACGTCGGGAACTGAGCATGCGGCATTCCCGCTACTAAGTTACTTGACGGTACAGTCAAGAAGAGTCATGAGATGTATCCTTGGTCAAGACAGGTCTGAGGCGTGTATAAGAGCCGAGGGAGCTAAGACGGGCCGGAGCCATGGCTGCCACCCGTTAATGATCTATGGTCAATGGCCGCCATCCGGAGTCATGGCCTAGGCTGCCACCCCAGTAGTATGGTCCAAGGTGGAGTTCTCTAAGGAAGCAGGATCAGGAGAGAGCCGCCAACAATGTGCCACAGTGGGAGATGGGAATGATGACGTGAAGGAGTTGATCCAGAGTGATCATACTGGCCGCGCTGCCCCGGGCCAGTGTGATCACCTGGCCAGGGGCTAGCATGGCCAGAATCATACGGAACAATCATAACCTGTATGATTACAATTATGGTTTGAACACTTATGTCTGCTAGACGACGTACTGTCCTCAAGATTTTTGTGGAGGCGACTAAAGTGCTGGCAAGTGTTCCTGTTTACAAGACGACTGCCAGCGATGCCCCTGTTTACACGACGACTGCCAGCGATGCCCCTGTTTACACGACGACTGCCAGCGATGCCCCAGTTTACACGACTGCCAGCGATGCCCCTGTTTACACGACGACTGCCAGCGATGCCCCTGTTTACACGACGACTGCCAGCGATGCCCTTGTTTACAAGACGACTGCCAGCGATGCCCCTGTTTACACGACGACTGCCAGCGATGCCCCTGTTTACACAACGACTGCCAGCGATGCCCCTGTAGCAGGGCATCCAGGTGACCAGTCCTCATCGGCCCTGTCGGTGTATTTTTTTGATTAGTCCTAAGACGGTATAGTGAAGACGAGTGAAACAGGAAGAGCAGAGAGCTGAAGCAGCAGCGGCAGGAAGTAAGAACACGATATAAAATGAAGACAATAATTAAGCAGCGTCTGAAGTTAGTAAAATAATCAGTAGGAAGGGGAAGAAGCATGTGGAGTCAGCAGGACAAAAGGAGAGCAGCAGCAGCGGCGGCAGGAAGCAGCGGCAGGAGGCTGGACTACCGCACCATGAAAGTCTACCTTCATGCTAACTCGCAATGATGAATACGTAGTTTTGGCTCCCCAACGATTCATAAACCGGATTTTTGAACCATAGACGAGGAGACGCCGTGACTAGTGCTTTCGGAAGACGAATGGCTACAGCCCCTGCGAGCGGCCGTGTGTGATCCTAATCCAAGGGCGGCTCTCCCTTGCCCCGCTGTTCACCCAGCTAGAAAGCACTCAGCGTCCACACTTCCCGCAACTCTGGACCTCATGTAAAGTCGTCGCTGGATCCAGTTTGCTGCGCGATGTAGCCTCATCGGGGCGGGCGAGGAGAGGCGGAGCTTCCCCAGGCGACAATACCAGTGATTGTGCTCTATCGCCTTCATCTGTTTTACATGAGGGTGCGTAGGAAGATAGGAGAGAGCTGCGGGCTTGCCACACCTCGCCAGCTAATAATGATGCGCCATCTTCCGGTCTTGTGAAACCGTGAGCTGGACTCTGGCCTGATCGGGTTTATAATCTCAACCAGTGATGTCACCACGACTTCCTGCCAGCATAGAATCAAATATAAAATTACGGAAGAATTTTAATAAAGGTCTGGTGTATAATAACTGGTCAGGTTTCCCCTGTATCATATACAAAACTACGCAAATTATAAAAAATGGGACAAAGCCGTAAAAAAAATGCAAATTAATCTTCCACAGTGGAAAAAAAATATACTCGATGAAGACAGGCCGGAAACATTAGAAAGAAATGAACGGCGTTTACATGAATAAGCGGAAACGTTGGATGAAGTATACTGCTCATATAAAGGAGGTTAGAAAACTTATGGGTGACTGGTATATTCGCTTCCAGCAGATCAACGGGGCTGGACCAGACCTGGAATGCTGGAAGGTACTGTGCAGGTTGGGCTCCTGACCGCAGCGAGTGCCGAGACAAAGACAGGATACTCCGTAACAAGATTGAACTGAGCTCAATGCATAATTTTCATTGCAAGAATCATTCTTACAATTATAATAGACACAATAGTGTGCTAAACAGGCAGCGTGTAGGGAGGTGGGGCATGAAGCTCTGTACCCAGGGAGAGAGGTTATAGTGGACTGTATACTATACCTGGTACGGGGTAATCTCGAGCGAATTCAGGTGCGTAAAGTGGTGGGTTGTGTAGTGTGGTGGGTTGTGTAGTGAGGTGGGTTGACACGTATTGATATCCACTGATTTGGTTGACTGATTATTTTCTGTCTACCAGGCAAGCGGTAAAACACTGGGTTCTTTACCCTGCTGCCTAACAGGACGAGAAGGAAGGCTGTATACCTACCAACGGTAGGCTATTTGAGAAGCCTACTGTATTAGGCTTCCTAACAACTATATCCCCAAGGTTTATAAAGCCACCTCTACAGATTCTGGAGATTTATTGAACAACGATGGCAACGTAGTTCAGAACCATGTACAAGCCACACAGAACAGTGAAGTACGAATTAAAACACCATGAACACCATTCGAAACGAAAACAATAGAAGCTCATAACCCAGAGAAAGAAATAAACTTGTTGCCAAGGACTACAGTTTGTAAACAACCTTCCCTATGGTGAAGGGCTGGTGTAGTGGATATACACACATGTATGTACAATATACGTGACATATATGTGACGTATGTGAATCAAAGCGGCAGCAATACAGTCATTGCCTTGACCCCATGACTGTGGAGGGAAGGGAAGTTGTTGCTTACAAGGAGTAACTTCCCCAAGTGTTACGCCCTTTCTACCATTACCTCCTCCCCTCCCGCTTATAATTCCTCCCCCCACTCCTCACCCCAGGTCACAGCACCACCCCCTCTCTCCCTCGCCTGCAGGTCTGTCACACCACAGAAAACCCATTTACTTACACACAAGTTAAATACCTTGGCGTGTTCTGTGGTAGACTTTTGTAATTTGATGTTTTGTACCTTCCTGGGGGGAGGGAGGAGGGGGGGGGGGGGGGGCGTGACCCCCCGGGGTTACGGCCTCCACACGCCCTTACCTGGCACTCCCCCCACGCCCTCACCAGGCTCTTCCCACGTCCTCACCAGGCACTCCCCCACGTCTTCACTAGGCACTCCTCCACGCCCTCCCCCACGTCGCCCTTGCCGCTGGGCGTGGTAACGAAGTCTGATGTGTATTTAATTCCGGCCTTAAACAATATATTATTGTATGCGTTGTATTACACGTAGCGAACTGTATTAACAACTTTGTGTCGTGGCTGCCATGCTGGTCGTCACCTTCTGAGAGGACCAGCAGGAGGGCCGTTCACCACCAGGTCATATCATGGCCGTTCACCACCAGGTCATATCATGGCCGTTCACCACCAGGTCATATCATGGCCGTTCACCACCAGGTCATATCATGGCCGTTCACCACCAGGTCATATCATGGCCGTTCACCACCAGGTCATATCATGGTCGTTCACCACCAGGTCATATCATGGCCGTTCACCACCAAGTCATATCATGGCCGTTCACCACCAGGTCATATCATGGCCGTTCACCACCAAGTCATATCATGGCCGTTCACCACCAGGTCATATCATGGCCGTTCACCACCAAGTCATATCATGGCCGTTCACCACCAGGTCATATCATGGCCGTTCACCAGCAGGTCATATCATGGCCGTTTACCACCAGGTCATATCATGGCCGTTCACCACCAGGTCATATCATGGCCGTTCACCACCAGGTCATATCATGGCCGTTCACCACCAGGTCATATCATGGCCGTTCACCACCAGGTCATATCATGGCCGTTTACCACCAGGTCATATCATGGCCGTTCACCACCAGGTCATATCATGGCCGTTTACCACCAGGTCATATCATGGCCGTTTACCACCAGGTCATATCATGGCCGTTTACCACCAGGTCATATCATGGCCGTTCACCACCAGGTCATATCATGGCCGTTCACCACCAGGTCATATCATGGCCGTTCACCACCAGGTCATATCATGGCCGTTCACCACCAGGTCATATCATGGCCGTTCACCACCAGGTCATATCATGGCCGTTCACCACCAGGTCATATCATGGCCGTTCACCACCAGGTCATATCATGGCCGTTCACCACCAGGTCATATCATGGCCGTTCACCACCAGGTCATATCATGGCCGTTCACCACCAGGTCATATCATGGCCGTTCACCACCAGGTCATATCATGGCCGTTCACCAGCGTCAGATCACAAGTGGTTTTGGCCAGCCAGAAGGATACGGCTAGTCACGGCTAGTTTAGGCTAGCCACCTAAACTACCGGAACGGAAGCTCGTTAGTCTAAGAGGTTAAGTCAGTATTGTTAGTGCTTGCTGTTCGACTCCAGTCGTAACTGTCGTCGCTGTAGTTGACGTTACCTAGTGACGTCTTGACACAATGGAAAGATTGATGATTGATTAATTGATGAAGATTAAGCCACCCAAGAGGTGGCACGGGCATGAATAGCCCGTAAGTGGTGATGGCCCCTTTTGAGCCATTACCAGTATCAAGAGCTGATACTGGAGATCTGTGGAGGCGCGACTGCACCCTGCGTGACGGGAGATGTCTCCCGGACCAAATGGTGAAAGATTGATGTGTCGGTTTGATGAATATATGAGAGGAAGAGTTTAGGGATCAATAAGGTGCTAACCCCTCACATGGGGGACAATGGAGGGATGGGGCTTCTCGACACCATCTTGAGGTTATCTTGAGATGATTTCGGGGCTTTAGTGTCCCCGCGGCCCGGTCCTCGACCAGGCCTCCATCCCCAGGAAGCAGCCCGTGACGGCTGGCTAATACCCAGGTACCTATTTTACTGCTAGGTAACAGGGACATAGAGTGAAAGAAACTCTGCCCATTGTTTCTCGCCGGCGCCCGGGATCGAACCCGGGACCACCGGATCACAAGTCTAGGATGCTGTCCGCTCGGCCGACCGGCTCCCTTTGTCTTACGGTCTCAATAGAAACGACTATTCTGTACAAATGTAGAAATACCAGTTAGCAAAGACTGTGAATACAAGTCCAGTCACTAAACCTATACACCTTTCATCACTAATGACGGCTTTGTTTATATATATTAAACAATTATATCTTGTTTAATGCGGAAAATCCACAGAGAAATATGAAATGAGGTGAACGTTTCGGCTTGTTAAAGCCTTTGTCAACACCAGACTGACTCCAGACTGACTTTGAGTCAGTCTGGTGTTGACAAAGGCTTTAACAAGCCGAAACGTTCACCTAATTTCATATTTCTCTGTGGATTTTCCGCATAAAATGATCAGTGTTTTGTGATCGTCAATTGCATCTTGTTTAATATATCTTGTCGTAAATATATCTTGTCGTCCCTTCAACTTCTAGTGTGTGGTCTGGTCAACATACTTCAGCCACGTTATTGTGACTCATCGCCTGCATATATTAAACACTTTGTGAACTTTTGAAACTGCAAATATCTAGGTAATTCTAGATATAAACAATCTAACTTAACCTCTAATTGCTTCTCAGCTCAAACTGTTTAATACTTGTACACAGCGCGGCCAAGACTGAGGAAAGATAATAATAATAATTAATAATTCATTGTGCCGGGGGACAGGCAGCCATAGTGTATATATATATATAAATATATACATGTTAGGCTTATCTCGAAGTCCCCCCCCACCTCCCCATCCCAAAGGATGTAACCCCACAACAAGCCTACTCCTAGGAATACCTAGGACAACTCCTAGGAATACCTAGGAATACCTGGGACAACTCCTAGGAATACCTAGGACAACTCCTAGGAATACCTAGGACAACTCCTAGGAATACCTATTTACTGCTAGGTGAAACAAATGTGCTGTAGAGATTTGTTGAGTAGCTGCATATACCTGCTTGACGAGTTGTGGCTTGTGCTTATCTTGAACTGTCACAATTATTGTGTACTGCTTGTGTTGTCTCTCTGGCACTAGTTGTTGTCTTGGTGGTGCTGTGGGCGGTGGGCGGTGTCCTGGTGGTGCTGTGGGCGGTGGGTGGTGTCCTGGTGGTGCTGTGGGCGGTGGGCGGTGTCCTGGTGGTGCTGTGGGTGGTGGGCGGTGGCCTGGTGGTGCTGTGGGCGGTGGGCGGTGTCCTGGTGGTGCTGTGGGCGGTGGGCGGTGTCCTGGTGGTGCTGTGGGCGGTGGGCGGTGTCCTGGTGGTGCTGTGGGCGGTGGGCGGTGTCCTGGTGGTGCTGTGGGCGGTGGGCGGTGTCCTGGTGGTGCTGTGGGCGGTGGGCGGTGTCCTGGTGGTGCTGTGGGCGGTGGCCTGGTGGTGCTGTGGGCGGTGGTCTGGTGGTGCTGTGGGCGGTGGGTGGTGGCCTGGTGGTGCTGTGGGCGGTGGGCGGTGTCCTGGTGGTGCTGTGGGCGGTGGGCGGTGTCCTGGTGGTGCTGTGGGCGGTGGGCGGTGTCCTGGTGGTGCTGTGGGCTTTGGGCGGTGTCCTGGTGGTGCTGTGGGCGGTGGCCTGGTGGTGCTGTGGGCGGTGGGTGGTGGCCTGGTGGTGCTGTGGGCGGTGGGCGGTGTCCTGGTGGTGCTGTGGGCGGTGGGCGGTGTCCTGGTGGTGCTGTGGGCTTTGGGCGGTGTCCTGCTGGTGCTGTGGGCGGTGTCCTGCTGGTGCTGTGGGCGGTGGGTAGTGTCCTGGTGGTGCTGTGGGCGGTGGGCGGTGGCCTGGTGGTGCTATGGGCGGTGGGTGGTGTCCTGGTGGTGCTGTGGGCGGTGGGCGGTGGCCTGGTGGTGCTGTGGGCGGTGTCCTGGTGGTGCTGTGGGCGGTGGGCAGTGTCCTGGTGGTGCTGTGGGCGGTGATGTGGGCGGTGGGCGGTGTCCTGGCGGTGCTGTGGGCGGTGGGCGGTGTCCTGGTGGTGCTGTGGGCGGTGGGCGGTGTCCTGGTGGTGCTGTGGGCGGTGGGTAGTGTCCTGGTGGTGCTGTGGGCGGTGTCCTGGTGGTGCTGTGGGCGGTGGGTAGTGTCCTGGTGGTGCTGTGGGCGGTGTCCTGGTGGTGCTGTGGGCGGTGGGTAGTGTCCTGGTGGTGCTGTGGGCGGTGTCCTGGTGGTTTCTGTGGGCGGTGGGTAGTGTCCTGGTGGTGCTGTGGGCGGTGGGCGGTGTCCTGGTGGTGCTGTGGGCGGTGTCCTGGTTATTAGTGGCGGTGCTGCGTGCTGTGGTGGCGGTGGCGGTGTCGCTGGGAGTGAGGGCGGTGGTGTGGTGGCGGTGGTGGCGTCGCTGGGCGGCGCTAGGAGAGGTGGTGGCGGTGGTGGGAGCGGTGGTGGGTGGCGCTAGGAGAGGTAGCGGCGCTGGGCGGCGCTAGGAGAGGTGGTGGCGGTGGTGGGAGCGGTGGTGGGTGGCGCTAGGAGAGGTGGCGGTGGTGGCGGTGCTGGGAGCAGTGGTGGCGGCGGTGGTGGCAGCGGTGGGCGGCGACCGGTAACAACATTACCGTCGGCCGCAAAACACCTGACGCACCTGGCCCCAGGCGGCGGAAGCCCCGCGGGCGTTCGCGTGCGCTGCTCGTGCTGCTGCTGCTGCACGCACACACACACACACACACACACATCTGGGTACACGCTATTGACACGCACACGCTACTGGATCACGCACACGCTCACCGGCCCGGGCATATTACTTGGTGACACGCACGCATTTCTGTCGTTCGCGTCCATCTGGAATGCACATGCTAATTGGCACGCCCACGCTTCATGCTGACGCCCACGCTACATGCTGACGTCCACGCTACATGCTGACGCCCACGCTACATGCTGACGCCCACGCTACATGCTGACGCCCACGCTACATGCTGACGCCCACGCTACATGCTGACGCCCACGCTACATGCTGACGCCCACGCTACATGCTGACGCCCACGCTACATGCTGACGTCCACGCTACATGCTGACGCCAACGCTTCATGCTGACGCCCACGCTACATGCTGACGTCCACGCTACATGCTGACGCCCACGCTACATGCTGACGCCCACGCTTCATGCTGACGCCCACGCTACATGCTGACGTCCACGCTACATGCTGACGCCCACGCTACATGCTGACGCCCACGCTTCATGCTGACGCCCACGCTACATGCTGACGTCCACGCTACATGCTGACGCCCACGCTACATGCTGACGCCCACGCTACATGCTGACGCCCACGCTACATGCTGACGCCCACGCTACATGCTGACGCCCACGCTACATGCTGACGCCCACGCTACATGCTGACGTCCACGCTACATGCTGACGCCCACGCTACATGCTGACGCCCACGCTACATGCTGACGCCCACGCTACATGCTGACGCCCACGCTTCATGCTGACGCCCACGCTACATGCTGACGCCCACGCTACATGCTGACGCCCACGCTACATGCTGACGTCCACGCTACATGCTGACGCCCACGCTACATGCTGACGTCCACGCTACATGCTGACGCCCACGCTACATGCTGACGCCCACGCTACATGCTGACGCCCACGCTACATGCTGACGCCCACGCTTCATGCTGACGCCCACGCTACATGCTGACGCCCACGCTACATGCTGACGCCCACGCTACATGCTGACGTCCACGCTACATGCTGACGCCCACGCTACATGCTGACGCCCACGCTACATGCTGACGCCCACGCTACATGCTGACGTCCACGCTACATGCTGACGCCCACGCTACATGCTGACGTCCACGCTACATGCTGACGCCCACGCTACATGCTGACGCCCACGCTACATGCTGACGCCCACGCTACATGCTGACGTCCACGCTACATGCTGACGCCCACGCTACATGCTGACGTCCACGCTACATGCTGACGCCCACGCTACATGCTGACGCCCACGCTACATGCTGACACACACACACACACACACACACACACACACACACATCGATATCACGCCAGACCTGTCTCCTGCAGCACATATCAAGCGGATAACATCAGCGGCATATGCCAGGCTGGCCAACATACGAACGGCATTCAGAAACTTGTGTAAAGAATCATTCAGAACTTTGTATACCACATATGTCAGGCCAATCCTGGAGTATGCAGCCCCAGCATGGAGTCCATATCTAGTCAAGGATAAGACTAAACTGGAAAAGGTTCAAAGGTTTGCCACCAGACTAGTACCCGAGCTGAGAGGTATGAGCTACGAGGAGAGACTACGGGAATTAAACCTCACTTCGCTGGAAGACAGAAGAGTTAGGGGGGACATGATCACCACATTCAAGATTCTGAAGGGGATTGATAGGGTAGATAAAGACAGTCTATTTAACACAAGGGGAACACGCACAAGGGGACACAGGTGGAAACTGAGTGCCCAAATGAGCCACAGAGATATTAGAAAGAACTTTTTTAGTGTCAGAGTGGTTGACAAATGGAATGCATTAGGAAGTGATGTGGTGGAGGCTGACTCCATACACAGTTTCAAGTGTAGATATGACAGAGCCCGATAGGCTCATGAATCTGTACACCTGTTGATTGACGGTTGAGAGGCGGGACCAAAGAGCCAGAGCTCAACCCCCGCAAACACAACTAGGTGAGTACAACTAGGTGAGTACACACACACACAAACACACACACACACACACACACACACACACACACACACACACACACACACACACACACACACACATGGGGGACCTAAATCACGGAGAGATAGATTGGGAAACGAGGAATCCCCATGGCGGGGAGGAGACCTGGGGAGCGAAGCTGGTAGACGTTATTGACAGGAATTTCCTAACACAGCATGTGAAAGAAGATACTAGGGAAAGAGGAGGGGATACGCCCAGCCTATTAGATCTCATTATCACTCAGAATGTAGAAGACATCGAGCAGTTGGAACATGAAATACCACTAGGAGCTAGTGACCATTGTGTCCTAGCCTTTGACTACATGATGGAGCTTAAAATTGTGACCAAAGGACAAGAGGTCCGGGAAAGGAGACTTGATTACAGAAAAGGGGACTACAGAGGGATAAGGGACTACCTGGGAGAAGTGCAGTGGGAGGAAGAACTTAGAGGAAAAACAGTGCAAGGTATGATGACCCAAGTCATATTGAAATGCAAGGAGGCTGAAGATAGATTTATTCCAACAATAAAGAAAAAAAGCAGGAGGGAATATAATAACCCATGGTTTAATAGACAGTGTCAGGAAGCAAAGGTGAGAAGCAGGAGGGAGTGGAGGAAGTACAGAAGACAAAGGACAGAGGACAACAGGATTAGATGTAACAGAGCTAGGAATGATTACATTAACATAAGACGAGTGTCGGAAAGAAATTATGAGAACGATATTGCAGTCAAAGCGAAAAAGCAACCAAAATTACTACATAGCCATATAAGAAGGAAGATGTCGGTAAATGACCAAGTGACAAGACTGAGGAAAACAGAAGGGGCATATACAGAAAGCGACAAGGAAATCTGCGAGGTACTGAATGCAAAATTCCATGGAGTGTTCACTACCGAGCCTGAGCAGCTCCCATTGTTAGAAGAGATTACCCAAGATGAAAGACTATCAGATATAGAGGTGACAGCAGAGGATGTAATGAAACAGTTGACAACACTGGATGCAAATAAAGCTGTTGGACCAGACAAAGTATCACCGTGGATACTTAAAGAGGCAGCGCAGGCTCTCAGCGTGCCTCTGGCAATGATCTTCAATGAGTCACTTATGTCGGGAGAATTGCCCAGTTGCTGGAAGGAGGCAAATGTCGTACCGATTTTCAAAAAGGGGGATAGGGAGGAGGCACTTAACTACAGACCCGTATCACTGACAAGCATCCCCTGCAAAATACTTGAAAGAATAATTAGGCTAAGACTTGTTGAGCACCTGGAGAGCATTGGGTTTGTAAACAAGCACCAACATGGGTTCTGGACAGGGAAATCATGCCTAACAAACCTTTTAGAATTCTATGATAAAGTAACAAGGATAAGGCAGGACAGAGAAGGCTGGGCAGACTGCATATTTCTTGACTGCCAAAAGGCCTTTGATACGGTACCGCACATGAGACTGCTATACAAACTTGAGAGGCAGGCAGGAGTAAGCGGAAAGGCCCTAGTATGGGTGAAGAACTACCTAACAGGAAGGAGCCAGAGGGTAATGGTAAGGGGCGAAAAGTCGGACTGGCGAACAGTAACAAGTGGAGTACCTCAAGGATCGGTGCTGGGACCAATCCTCTTTCTAATTTACGTAAATGATATGTTTACAGGAGTGGAATCATACATGTCAATGTTTGCAGATGACGCAAAATTAATGAGAAGAGTTGTGACAGACGAGGATTGTAGGATCCTCCAAGAGGACTTACACAGGCTGCAGAGATGGTCAGAGAAATGGCTACTGGAGTTTAACACCAGTAAATGTAAAGTTATGGAAATGGGATCAGGTGACAGGAGACCAAAGGGACAGTACACAATGAAGGGGAACAGCCTACCTGTAACGATTCGAGAAAGAGACCTGGGAGTGGATGTGACACCCAATCTAACTCCTGAGGCACATATAAATAGGATAACGACAGCAGCGTACTCTACACTGGCGAAAATTAGAACTTCATTCAGAAACCTAAATGAGGAAGCTTTTAGGGCGCTTTACACTGCCTACGTGAGACCCGTCTTAGAGTATGCCGCGCCATCATGGAGCCCCCACCTGAAGAAACACATAAAGAAACTGGAGAAGGTTCAGAGGTTTGCGACGGGGCTTGTCCCAGAGCTACGAGGGATGGGATATGAAGAGCGGCTGAAGGAACTGAACCTTACGACACTAGAGAAAAGAAGGGAGAGAGGAGATATGATAGGGACATATAAAATACTCAGGGGAATTGACAAAGTGGAAATAGATCAAATGTTCACACGTAATAATAACAGAACGAGGGGACATGGGTGGAAACTGGAAACTCAGATGAGTCACAGAGATGTTAGGAAGTTTTCTTTTAGCGTGAGAGTAGTAGAAAAATGGAATGCACTTGGGGAACAGGTTGTGGAAGCAAATACTATTCATACTTTTAAAACTAGGTATGATAGGGAAATGGGACAGGAGTCATTGCTGTAAACAACCGATAGCTAGAAAGGCGGGATCCAAGAGTCAATGCTCGATCCTGCAAGCACATATAGGTGAGTATAGGTGAGTACACACACACACACACACACACTAAAATAATAACATCAGCGGCATATACCAAACGTTTCCCAACATTTGAGTAGCCTTTAGGAACCTACTCAAGGACGCCTCATACACTACTTACTCATGATGAGAACTGAAATATGCAGAGGCTAAATTGCTCAAGTCCTGAGATTTAACATAAGGTCCAGCCCGCCAAACACACACACCGAAACTACGACGTTGGTACAAGGTTCGAACAAGTTTAACACCTCCTAACCAGTTATAACAACCAATATAGCAAGTTGTAACAACGTTCTAATACGTCATAAACACGTTAAGCCAAGATGTAACAACTTTATTACAAGTTGTAACAAGCGGAAAATAGAGACAGTTTCGGTTTGTGTTTCAAGGGAGGGGGCCAGATTCACGAAGCAGTTACGCAAGCACTTACGAACCTGTACATCTTTTCTCAATCTTTGGCGGCTTTGTTTACAATTATTAAACAGTTAATGAGCTCCGAAGCACCAGGAGGCTGTTTATAACAATAACAACAGTTGAATGGCAAGTTTTCATGCTTGTAAACTGTTTAATAAATGTAACCAAAGCCGTCAAAGATTGAGGAAAGATGCACACGTTCGTAAGTGCTTACGTAACTGCTTCGTGAATCTGGCCCCTGGAATGGAAAGGAATAAAATATGAGAAATGGCTGAGGGAACTTGGCTTCACAATACTGAATAGACATAGTGAAGGGAAGACATGATCACGACATCGATGATTCTTAGAGAAAATGACAAAGCTGTTCTAAAAGATGAATGGAACAAGAAATCTTTGAATACAATTCGCTGTGTACGTATACCAGTACGCACACACGCGCACGCACACACGCGCACGCACACACGCGCACGCACACACCGACAGGAACGAGTATAATGCTAATCATATATGTAATTGTGACGTCATTAAGAGGCATTTCCGGTGCTTAGTTCCGTGAGCGATCGTTAGGGAGAGGGAGTGAGGCGGGGAAGGTAGAGAGAGGGGGTGAGAGATGACAGTGAGAAGGGAAAGGAGAGGGATGGGTAAATGGGAGGGAGGAAGGAAGACAGAGAGGGGTAAAATGGGTGGTAAAGTAAGTTGAGGGGAAGGCAGAGGAAAGAGGAAGATGGGTATAGGTTGAGGGGAAGAGGTAAGAGGTGGTGGGAAAGGAGGGAAGAGAGGGAGGGGGTGGAAAATGGAGAGGGTGGGAAGGGGGGGAAGAGAGAGAGAGAGAGAGAGAGAGAGAGAGAGAGAGAGAGAGAGAGAGAGAGAGAGAGAGAGAGAGAGTGGAGGAAGAAAGAGGAGGAGGAAGAGGGAAGGGGGACATAGAGGGAGGGGGTGAGAGATGGGAAGGGAAGGAAGGGGAAGGGAGAGAGAGAGAGAGAGAGAGAGAGAGAGAGAGAGAGAGAGAGAGAGAGAGAGAGAGAGAGAGAGAGAGAGAGAGAGAGAGAGAGAGAGAGAGAGAGAGAAAGAGAGAGAGAGAGAGAGAGATGGGGGGGAGGGGGGAGGAAGGCAGGGGGGGAGCGAGCGGAAGGAAGACAATGTCTTACTTTAAGGTCAGAGGTCAAAGGTCAGTCAAAGATCCTAGCGAAGTTTCGCCGGTGCGGTGATCCGTGACTGACTGTATGATGACCTCCTGACACTGCCACACGACCTGGCACCCCCCTTGCAGCCCTCGCCTCTTGTGGCACTCTCTCGTCTCCACCCCCGAGGAGTGCCATCAACAGTGCCAGCTGCGGTCACTACCGCAAGTCCGGCCTCCCACCCGGCTCAACACCGCCTCCTGGTTACCCTCCACTTTCCCATGTATCTCCCATGTCTCTCCCATGTCCCTTCCCTCCCTGTCTACTCCCCAAACGAAACATTTGCTTGTGTGACCGTCCGCCTCCACCGGCAGGGGCGACAAGGCTTGACTCACACCTTCTGGTTTACATGTGTAATTACTGCTCACTAATTGTTACGGAGAAAACAAATTAGGAGCATTTATCTTTGAGATATCTCTACGGCATACCATGAGTAACAACAGTTCTGTCCCGCTCGTTCATGACGCCCCGGGCAGTGTCGGACGCCCCGGGCAGTGTCGGACGCCCCGGGCAGTGTCGGACGCCCCGGGCAGTGTCGGACGACCCGGGCAGTGTCGGACGACCCGGGCATCAATGCTAGACGCACCGGGCAGTGTCGGACGCCCTGGGCAGTATCGAACGCCCCGGGCATCAATGCTAGACGCTCCGGGCAGTGCCCGACACCCTAGACAGCACCCGATGCCCCGGCCAACAATGCCTCAGATCCTAATCACTGTTCTGAATGCGACGAATCCTTACTAACTGCTCGCTTCTTACCTTGAACCAAAATTACAGACACGGACCACATTAATTACTGGGGAACATACCACGAAGGAGCCTCCCCCCCCCCGGGCAACAGGTAGCAAGGACACAATTACACAACACAGGTTTTCAGGTAAGGCACGAAAGGGGGCGGAATTGTCATCACGGTGAGCGGGTTACCACAACATCAACACCCGTTGCGGCAAGTCACAGTGATTTAGGGGCGGGATGTGGAACTTGCCGGCGTAGAGCGCCGCTCTGACACGCAACATGCTAGGTTTTTGTTTCGTGAGAAGGGGAGGGGGGGGGGGGGGGGGAATGTGTAAGGTGCCTCGGGTTGGGCGGGGTCGAGGTTTTGAGGTAGTGTTGTCAGTGGGTAGGGGGCCAGACTGGTGTTGGCAGTGGGTAGGGGGCCAGACTGGTGTTGTCAGTGGGTAGGGGGCCAGACTGGTGTTGTCAGTGGGTAGGGGGCCAGACTGGTGTTGTCAGTTGGTAGGGGGCCAGACTGGTGTTGTCAGTGTGTAGGGGGCCAGACCAGTGTTGTCAGTGTGTAGGGGGCCAGGCCAGTGTTGTCAGTGGGTAGGGGGCCAGACCAGTGTTGTCAGTGGGTAGGGGGCCAGACCGGTGTTGTCAGTGGGTAGGGGGCCAGACCAGTGTTGTCAGTGGGTAGGGGGCCAGACCAGTGTTGTCAGTGGGTAGGGGGCCAGACCAGTGTTGTCAGTGGGTAGGGGGCCAGACCAGTGTTGTCAGTGGGTAGGGGGCCAGACCAGTGTTGTCAGTGGGTAGGGGGCCAGACCAGTGTTGTCAGTGGGTAGGGGGCCAGACCAGTGTTGTCAGTGGGTAGGGGGCCAGACCGGTGGGTAGGGGGCCAACCTACATAAATTGACTTGTAAATAAACACTTTTGTAATATTGGTATATGCCCCAAATGGTATTGGAATATCCTAAATGGTATTGGAATATCCTAAATGGTATTGGAATATCCTAAATGGTATTGGAATATCCTAAATGGTATTGGAATAACCTAAATAGTATTGGAATATCCTAAATGGTATTGGAATATCCTAAATAGTATTGGAATATCCTAAATAGTACTGGAATATCCTAAATGGTATGTTAAACACTGAAACAGTCAGTACTGCACATCCTAATCTGTCTTAAGCCTAAATAAGCCATCATAGGCCTAAATACATGTTATGTTAAGCCTAATTTAGCAGGTGTAATGCTACACCTACAAAAGTTTAGGTTAGGTTAGGTTAGGTTAGGTTAGGTTAGGTTAGGTTAGGTTAGGTTAGGTTAGGTTAGGTTTGCTTGTTGCCCTCTTTTTCCTGCCTTCTACAAAAATGTAAACTTTAGTACAAAACGCGTTTTTTTTTTTTTGGTTTACATTGCAACAGTTCATTCTTTTCACGTTGCAACGCAAGTTGGTGTGAGTAGTGGCACTCTTGCATGACAGGTTGCAGGAATGGGGACGAAAGATTGTGTGATTGCAGACGCTCCCAGTACTCGCCTAATTATGCTTGCGGCGGGGGGGGGGGGGGGGGGGGGGGTTGAGCTCTGGCTCTTTGGTCCCGCCTCTCAACTGTCAATCAACTGGTGTACGGGTTCATGAGGCTACTGGGCTCTATCATATCTACATTTGGAACTGTGTATGGAGTCAGCCTCCACCACATCACTGCCTTCCTCACCATAGCCAGTGTTGTATGTGTGGGAGCCACAGTGTCAGTACTCAGTGTAGCAGGACGGGAACACACAGTGTAGCACACAGACAGTATAAGAGGGAGACAGTGTATCCCCTCTATCCCCTTAGAGGGAGACAGTATATTAGAGGGATTATGTAGCAAGGAGTTTTACGGGCTTACAATAGCCCGTGCTACTTGCCCCGCTCCTGTGCCAGGTAAGTCCACTACGGGCTCACCATAGCCCGTGCTACTTGCCCCGCTCCTGTGCCAGGTAAGTCCACTACGGGCTCACCATAGCCCGTGCTACTTGCCCCGCTCCTGTGCCAGGTAAGTCCACAACGGGTTCACCATAGCCCGTGCTACTTGCCCCGCTCCTGTGTCAGGTAAGTCCACTACGGGCTCACCATAGCCCGTGCTACTTGCCCCGCTCCTGTGCCAGGTAAGTCCACTACGGGCTCACCATAGCCCGTGCTACTTGCCCCGCTCCTGTGCCAGGTAAGTCCACTACGGGCTCACCATAGCCCGTGCTACTTGCCCCGCTCTTGTGCCAGGTAAGTCCACTACGGGCTCACCATAGCCCGGGCTACTTGCCCCGCTCCTGTGCCGGGTAAGTCCACTACGGGCTCACCATAGCCCGTGCTACTTGCCCCGCTCCTGTGCCAGGTAAGTCCACTACGGGCTCACCATAGCCCGTGCTACTTGCCCCGCTCCTGTGCCAGGTAAGTCCACTACGGGCTCACCATAGCCCGTGCTACTTGCCCCGCTCCTGTGCCAGGTAAGTCCACTACGGGCTCACCATAGCCCGTGCTACTTGCCCCGCTCCTGTGCCAGGTAAGTCCACTACGGGCTCACCATAGCCCGTGCTGCTTGCCCCGCTCCTGTGCCAGGTAAGTCCACTACGGGCTCACCATAGCCCGTGCTGCTTGGAAATTTGTTCCAAGTAACTGAATCTAAAACAACAACAACAGCAAGGAGAGAGACACGAAAACAAGAGAGAGGGAAGAGAGGTGGGGGGGGGGGGAGGAAAGAGCACCTGTAGGCGTCCTTGGCTGCGGTGCTGTGCGGCGGCAAGTCGCCTGCGGCAACTGCGGGAAGCGGGTAATTGAGTTAAACAGCCCACGTGCGGTGCCACCTCTCCGGAAAATTGCCCTCCAGTCAGTCCCCCATAAGAACCCCTTCCTTGTAACACCGAGCCATCACCGGCCCAAGGAAGACCCGTATACACGCTAACAAACTCGTATGTACCCTGGGGAGTCGGGGGAAAGAAGTAGCTGTTAGGGAGAAAATGTTTCAGTTTGGCGAAGTAATTGTGTGGGGGAAGAAATTAAAAGGTTTGGGGTGGGCGGGGGTGGGCGGGAGTGGGCGGGGGTGGGCGGGGGTGGGCGGGGGGTTAAAGGAAGCGAGGTGAGGAACCTTCTCCCCCCTGACAAGACAGCGCACGCTCGGCACAAGTCGGACATTAAGATGATTGTGCTGAGGTTATCAAATCACCGGACCAGCGACGGAAGTTACTAAATTGGACGCTCGCGCTGAGAGAGAAGAGAGAGAGAGAGAGAGAGAGAGAGAGAGAGAGAGAGAGAGAGAGAGAGAGAGAAGAGAGAAGAGAGAAGAGAGAAGAGAGGAGAGAGAGAGAGAGAGAGAGAGAGAGAGAGAGAGAGAGAGAGAGAGAGAGAGAGAGAGAGAGAGAGAGAGAGAGAGAGAGAGCTCACGACAGCTCCTCATGCAGCGACAAGACAAGACGACAGCTGAGGTGAGATAACAGGACAAGAGAGAAAGCAGTCAGCAGAAAGGATAACAGGTGTGGTAGAGGAAGACCAACAGGTGTGGTGGAGGAAGACCAACAGGTGTGGTGGAGGAGGAGCAACAGGTGTGGAGGAAGACCAACAGGTGTGGTGGAGGAAGACCAACAGGTGTGGTGGAGGAAGACCAGCAGGTGTGGAGGAAGACCAACAGGTGTGGAGGAAGACCAACAGGTGTGGAGGAAGACCAACAGGTGTGGAGGAAGACCAACAGGTGTGGTGGAGGAGGAGCAACAGATGTGGAGGAAGACCAGCAGGTGTGGAGGAAGACCAACAGGTGTGGAGGAAGACCAGCAGGTGTGGAGGAACAACTGGCATGAAGGGTAACTAAGCCATAAGCACTAGTGGGTTACTAAGCTAACTAAGTTCTAAGGGTTACTAAACTCAAGTGGGTTACTAAGCTCTAGGAGTTACTAAGCTCTAGGAGTTACTAAGCTCTAGGAGTTACTAAGCTCTAGGAGTTACTAAGCTCTAGGAGTTACTAAACTCAAGTGGGTTACTAAGCTCTAGGAGTTACTAAGCTTTAGGGGCTACTAAGCTTTAAGGACTACTAAGCTTTAAGGGCTACTAAGCTTTAAGGGCTACTAAGCTTTAGGGGCTACTAAGCTTTAAGGGCTACTAAGCTTTAAGGGCTACTAAGCTTTTAGGGCTACTAAGCTTTAAGGGCTACTAAGCTTTAAGGGCTACTAAGCTTTAAGGGATACTAAGCTTTAAGGGCTACTAAGCTTTAAGGGCTACTAAGCTTTAAGGGCTACTAAGCTTTAAGGGCTACTATGCTTTAAGGGCTACTATGCTTTAAGGGCTACTAAGCTTTAAGGGCTACTAAGCTTTAAGGGCTACTAAGCTTTAAGGGCTACTATGCTTTAAGGGCTACTATGCTTTAAGGGCTACTAAGCTTTAAGGGCTACTAAGCTTTAAGGGCTACTAAGCTTTATGGAAACACTAAGCTCTGTGGCCCACTAAGCTGTGGCGTTTTCGTGCCACTTCGTTAACACTTGACATCAGAACTCGACCAGAAGTCATATTGTTTGATCAAAATAACACACAAATACATATTCAACCTGACATCATCCTCGATACATTAGTTTATATACAGTATTTTAAAGTAAATAAAATATTCCCTGACAGTAACTGAAATTGGCAGTTTCCTGAAACTGAATTCCCTGGCAGAACCTGACAGTCCTTCATACATGCTGTGGGTGAGTATGACCCCCAGAGATGGATCAGTGATATTAAGAATAACTGCAGCAGTGAATGTTATGAATGATTCACTGTTTAAGTTTCTGCAGGAAGCCCTAAAGTTTTCCATCTCTGTATTACGCTGCTGATGTTGTTGTTATAGATTCAGCTACTCGGAACAAGTTGCAAGTAGCACGGGGTATGGTGAGCCCGTAACTTACCTGGCACAGGAGCTCTGTCTGGCAGCGCTGGAACACTGGAACACTGGAACACCCTGTGAGAGGAAGGTCTGGCCAGCCTCACAAGCCAGGTATACAGGCTTCCCTTTGAGCTTTAGACCTACTCAATCTCTGAGGGAGAGTTATTGAACCCATGAGTCGTGAGACGAGCTCACTGATCAACCAGCAAGGTTATCTTGAGATGATTTCGGGGCTTTAGTGTCCACGCGGCCCGGTCCTCGACCAGGCCTCCACCCCCAGGAAGCAGCCCGTGACACCTGACTAACACTCAGGTACCTATTTTACTGCTAGGTAACAGGGGGCATAGGGTGAAAGGGACCACAGGATCACAAGTCCAGTGTGCTGTCCGCTCGGCCGACCGGCTCCCTGCAAGATACAATGCAGTCACACACAACGTCATAACTCCGACGTCGTTGTCACGTCCCTTATATTTTTTTCAGATGTATGGTTTGTGGTATCTATACTTTAGTCCTAAACATAGGGACTAACGCAAGCAGTATATATACACCGAAAAGCCGAAGCAATTTTCCAAATTTTCCAAATTTTCAAAATTTCCAATTTTCCACCTGTTTTCATTTTCCAAATGAATCCAATTTTCCAATTTTTCCAAAAGCCGAATCCAATTTTCCAACGTCAGGTTGGGCCGACAGCTTGTTCCAAGATGCCATCCCCCCCCCCCCCCCCCGTAAAAACTGGCATGCAAAATACAACAACCACTTAAATTCCAGAGTTGTAATTACCCCCACGTCCACAACCGCTGATTGCACCTCATAATTACGATGTTATCTGATGAATCTCTAAACACTAACAGCAAAATATGAAATATTCGCTCATAATGCACATTTCGAGATAAAAAAAAAGCATATTAAAAGTATAATTACAAATGTTACATAGACTAGAAAGGTTCATTCCCCCCACCCCCGTTCCTGAGCCATAAACAGACTATTAGGCTTGATTCCATTTTTACAATCTTACTGAGTTAGGCTTTCCACATGGCGCTTGCCACTGTACTGGCTGGCGTATAGCGGATGTGGCTTGCCTCCCATAATGACATGGGTTACCAACGTTATAGAACATTATATACACTCATTATACACGGTATGTATAATGTTACGGTGGTGGCCAAGATGTGAGGAATACCAGCCCTGAGTGAGCCTACATGAGTGGCTGAGGTCACTTTTGGTTATACAGGCCGTTCATGAACGGTCTATTGTTGTTCTAGATTCAGCTACCGGGAACAAAAAGTTCCAAGTAGCACGGGCTATGGTGAGCCCGTAGTGGACTTACCTGGCACAGGAGCGGGGCTGTGAAACGGTCTGTCTTACAAAACAAGTCATCATATTCAAGGGCAACTTAGTCAATCCATTCTCTACCGAGCGTCCCCAATGCCACTAAAATGGTGGATTAAACTGCCCGAACCTAACTAACTTACACGAAGACCCGCGAACAGAAAACGGAACATCACTTCTATTTCGTGAGCCATACACCAGTTTTGGGCCGTTGGTAAATTATACGTCAAAATACGATGTACTATTGAAAAGAAATGTTTTTTATATTCATAGACCATTTTAACTTAGTTATATCCAAAATTCTAACTACATTTATCATTATAATGAACCTGATTATATGAGAATATTCGACGTAAGAATTAATCATGGAAATTAAATTATAAAAGATTCCTTTTTCGTATAGTGAGACTCGGAATATTATACCATAGTAGGGAAGAGTCTCAGTATGTATTTAGTATGATTTGTACGAGTATACTCTCCCTTAAATGACATATCTGCTCGTGTATACTCAAGACGATTTTAACGGTGTCTTTAAACCCATGTGTCATCTTGTAGTAAATTCCTAAGATGACACGAAGGCCGCCTTGGGGCCAAACCTGACAATCACATGTGACTAAAAAACTCAAACTCAACTCTCTCTCTCTCTAATCTTAGTATTATCTTAATGTTCCTCGTCGGAAAAGTTGAGACGTCTTCGTGTTTGCTAAGCCAGGTAGGTATAGCTAAGGAGATGCCACACACACACACATATCTGAGGGACCTGACGGCTGAGTGGACAGTGCTCGGGACTCGTAATCCTAGGGTTCGGGGATCGATCCCAGGCGATGGCGGAAACAAATGGGCAGAGTTTTTTTTTCCCCTGATGCCCTTGTTCACCTAGTAGTAAATAGGTACCTGGGAGTTAGTCAGCTGCTACGGAGCTGCTTCCTGGGGGGGATGTGGTGTGAAAAAAATAATTAGTAGCAGTTGATTGACAGTTGAGAGGCGGGCCGAAAGAGTAAAGCTCATCTTCCGCAAGCATAACTAGGTGAATACAACTAGGTGAATACACACACACACACACACACACACACACACACACACACACACACACACACACACACACACACACACACACACACACACAGGGGCCTGGTAGCCTGGTGGATAGGGCGCAGGGCTCGTAATTCTGTGGCACGGGTTCGATTCCCGCACCAGGCAGAAACAAATGGGCAAAGTTTCTTTCACCCTGAATGCCCCTGTTACCTAGCAGTAAATAGGTACCTGGGAGTTAGTCAGCTGTCAAGGGCTGCTTCCTGGTGTGTGTGTGTGTGTGTGTGGTGTGGGGGAAAAAAAAGTAGTTAGTAAACAGTTGATTGACAGTTGAGAGACGGGCCGAAAGAGCAAAGCTCAACCCCCGCAAAACACAACTAGGTGAACACACACACACACACACACACACACACACACACACACACACACACACACACACACACACACACACACACACACACACACACACAGCACAATGGCACAACTCTTGAGCACCGGGGCGGCAGCCTCCGTGACTTACTTCCGCTTCTCCCATTGGTCCGGCAGCAGCCAATGGGCGCCACCCACACACACACAGTTGCCAGTTAGGGCCGCAGAGAGCCATTGGCCGTGAAGGCACCGCGCAAACTTGTCAAGAGAGTTAAATTTTCAGTGGCACCGGCCTTTCTTCAGGCCATGGTCATACCTTGCGATGATGTCGGGGCTCAACGTCCCCGCGGCCCGGTCCCCGACCAGGCCTCGTTATTAAACTTATTATAAGTTTAATACTTTGTAATAGAGCGCGAGTAGACCTGTAAATTTTATAACTTATAAAACGCAGAAAGAGAGAATTGTCTGATAGATATGAATAGACAATGAATTAATAATAAGTATTATTATTTATAATTATTATATACACTAGCCTAAACCATCTTGATTAATTCTAAGCATTACATTTGTTTAACATTAACAAATCTTCTTTCTTTATTTTTAAATAAATAGCCCCCCTCCAAAAAAAAATAAAATAAAGCCTAACCGTTACCAAAAGACCGAATAAATTCCCCAAAGGATAAAAAATTAGATGTTTAATAAAAAAAAGTGTACCAGTGAGTTCATTGGTCAGAAACACCAGGAAATGATCTTCACGCGCCGAGCTTCTCACTAATTTCATCTCCTTGTCAGGTTTCTTAACATTTCTTAGCGACTCGAAATCAGTAAAATAAAATATAAAAATTAATATATATATATATATATATATATATATATATATATATATATATATATATATATATAATATATATATATATATATATATATATATATATATATATATAATATATATATATTTATATATATATATATATATATATATATATATATATATATATATATATATATATACTATAACAGCTTTTAAATGATTTACAGAAAACCAATTAATTTTTAATTACCGTTTTGTATTGCAGTCTGTTTTGTACTTCGTATTTTTATTAGGCTCACACTTTTTTTTTTTACTTTTATTTATATTGATAAAAATGTCATAGTAATTACAAAACCAGTAATAGAATAAATGGTTCCATTCACCTGGGCTATATAGGTCTTGAACCGTGGAGTCAGACGCCTGGGGATAGCCTCAATAAACTTTGCAGGGTGACTGGTATGTATGAGGGAATTGTCACAGGTGGGTCGGGTCAGCACCCATGCCCACCCTAGATGCCAAATTTCAACCTTGCTAGATGCCAGTTTCCATCTGTTATTTAGCATACCAGGTGGAAACTGGTTGGTATTCCATTCAGCACACTATTTTCTTCACGATAAGTGTTGGAAATCCCTTGAATCTTACGGGCTATTCATGCCCGTGCCACCTCTGTGATTAAGGTCAGGTGTAGTGTAGTTACGGTGACTAAGGTCGGGTATACTGTGGATGATTATAGTGAAGAAGACAGTGTGTAGTGAAGATGTGGGACCCGTCACCCCGAGCCACGCCGGGCACCCAAGATAAGATAAGATAAGACCCAAGGAAGGATGGAGGTCGCTGAATATAGCACACGATTGACGCTTGGCGCCTGGCGATTGACGTTTGACGCCTGGCGATTGACGTCTGACGCTTGACGTCTGACACTTGACGCCTGGTGATTGAAGCCTGACGCTTGACGTCAAACGGTATGGTAAGGAAGGGGGAGGTAAAGGGGTATACACGAGTGAGAAGTCTCTTGGGAAACAGGAAGAAGGTATGGGAAATGATAAGAAGGGGGAGGGAAATGTGAGGAAGAGTGAAGAAGAGAGAGAGAAGGTGGATAACAGGAAGAAAATGTAACTAATGCATGAGCCTTCAGTAAGAACATAAGAACACATGATGAAAAAAATGCACAAGGCCTATAAATATATAAATATGTACCCAAATGCGCATATCCAATACAAAAATGGACACGATGCAAATGGTATTTGAATGTTGTTGATTGAAGGGGGCGACGTCGACGCTAGAAGGATCAGATGCACCCCGCGGCAGCCTGACACCGGGAAATGGCGAAGTGCGATGGGATCCCTACAGCCCCTTCAACCCGCGGACGTGGCCAGCGAAGCGAAAAGTATGCCGAAGGATGTCAAAACGGTCGTCGGCATCTCTCCCTCCCTCCCGCCCCGTCGTGGCGGGAAATATGCAGCATACGGACGGCCGTCTGAGGCAGGACTCGAGCATAAACCGTGGGCAGTGGCGAAGGTGTTCGACCGTGTCAGGGACGAGTGCCCAATCTGGAGGCGAGGGAGGTCTGGAATGCTGTCGGGCCCATTGGCACCTTCGGGAGGTGACCTCCCGAAGGCTCGCCAGGGAAGATGGCCTGAAGGGCTCGTGCCAACACCGCCTCCCGGATGGTATCTATTTAAAAGGCGCTATATAAATCAGTAACAAAAAGCCAGTGTAAAAGAAAACGGTAAAATATGCTATTAAAGAAAATAGGCGCGGAAAATAAAATAGAAGCTCATAGACACCCATTTTCTATTTTATTTTCTCTGCCAATTTTCTTTAATAGTATATTGAATGCCATTCTTCTTAAAACGCATTTTATACTAATACCATTCCCATTGTGTCAATTTATGTCACCACTGCAGGTCTGAGAGGAGAGAAATTTGATACTAAATTTGCCTTTCAGCCTCTGAACTTATATTCGTCTCCTTTCATATCCTATGGTCCCTAACGTACAAAACACGCAGCGGCTCGCAAATATCCTCGTTCTCTAAGCGAAGATTAATTAGGTTAGGTGGGAGGCTTGGGTTCGTGCATTTTAGTACCCCCCAATATTTTGTATGTTACAGCAGATCAAGAAAACGGGCTGCGGAAAGCCCGCCGACAATTACAACCTGTTTACATGTGACGGCGATACAGCATACAGTGCCAGCACAGTTACTCTCACACGAGGCAGTGTAGCAGTGACGGCCAGGATCAGGCCCGAGTATCGTTGTACCTGTGACAGGTGGCTACGGGTGACGGAGCTCCCCATCCTGAGCACTCCGAGTGTAAACTCTCTGAGGAAGAACAGAGTCATTACTTCACGCACTACATCGTTTGAATGTCCAGTCATTAGATTAGACCCTTCAGACCTGCCGGTATGAGGCACCTGGAGCCTTCAGACCTGCCAGTATGAGGCACCTGGAGCCTTCAGACCTGCCGGTATGAGGCACCTGGAGCCTTCAGATCTGCCGGTATGAGGCACCTGGAGCCTTCAGACCTGCCGGTATGAGGTACCTGGAGCCTTCAGATCTGCCGGTATGAGGCACCTGGAGCCTTCAGACCTGCCGGTATGAGGCACCTGGAGCCTTCAGATCTGCCGGTATGAGGTACCTGGAGCCTTCAGACCTGCCGGTATGAGGTACCTGGAGCCTTCAGATCTGCCGGTATGAGGCACCTGGAGCCTTCAGACCTGCCAGTATGAGGCCCTGATGCCTTCAGACCTGCCGGTATGAGGCACCTAGAGCCTTCAGACCTGCCGGTATGAGGTACCTGGAGCCTTCAGACCTGCCGGTATGAGGCACCTGGAGCCTTCAGACCTGCCGGTATGAGGTACCTGGAGCCTTCAGACTGCCGGTATGAGGCACCTGGAGCCTTCAGACTGCCGGTATGAGGCACCTGGAGCCTTCAGACCTGCCGGTATGAGGTACCTGGAGCCTTCAGACTGCCGGTATGAGGCACCTGGAGCCTTCAGACCTGCCGGTATGAGGCACCTAGAGCCTTCAAACCTGCCGGTATGAGGCACCTGGAGCCTTCAGACCTGCCGGTATGAGGCACCTAGAGCCTTCAGACCTGCCGGTATGAGGCACCTGGAGCCTTCAATTACATTCTTCATTCCCGTGTTTTTGAGCCCAACCACTTGGGCTGGACGGTAGAGCGACCTTTACAGCCCCGCTCCTGTGCCAGGTAAGTCCACTACGGGCTCACCATACCCCGTGCTACTTGCAACTTTTGGTTCCCAGTAGCTGAGCCTAAAACAAGAACAACGGTAGAGCGACGGTCTCACTTCATGCAGGTCGGCGTTCAATCCCCCGATCGTCCAAGTGGTTGGGCACCATTCCTTTCCCCGTCCCATCCCAAATCCTTATCCTGACCCCTTCCAAGTGCTATATAGTCGTATTGGCTTGGCGCTTTCTCCCCTGATAATTTATTCCCTCCCTTGTTCTAGAGGCAGCCCGTCCTCCTAAGGTTTCCCAACGTCAAGAAACTGTCGAACTAAAGTGAGCTTATCCTAACCCACCAGAGGACCCAAAACAGAAAACGGGACAGTATGTCACTTTCGCGAATCGCTACCATTTTTTTAGTACGACGATTTTGGCCCTTAGGAAGAGTATACGTCAAAATGCGACGCTGTATTAGGAAGCCGGGATCCTTGAGGACGTCACCATAATGGCCCAAAAGGCTGCCAGTGAAGGCGATGAGTCACAATAACGTGGCTAAAGTATGTTGACCAGACCACACACTAGAAGGTGAAGGGACGACGACGTTTCGGTCCGTCCTGGACCATTCTCAAGTCGACTGAGAATGGATTGAGAATCGACTTGAGAATGGTCCAGAACGGACCGAAACGTCATCGTCCCTTCACCTTCTAGTGTGTGGTCTGGTCAACAGGCTGTCAGTGCCGGCTACCGATCTCACGGCCCTGTGGGACTAACCATCCTGCGAGCCTTCGAGTTCGTGACACAAAATGTGTAGACCTTCATATAGTCTACGACGGCTGCAAACATGACCAGTATGTAAGTACATTAATACAAAAATGAAAAAAAATTAAATAAAAGAGTCCCTACACGGAAACAGAAGTGTTGGGTTATCTGGATGGAAGGATATCAAGAGGGACGGAGGAGACAGAGGGAGGGGGCAAGGGTGATAGAGAGGGAGGGGAAGGGAGAGGGAGAGGGAAGAGGAGAGTCCGCCCAGCGGTAGCCAAAGCGAGACAATCAGTAAGGCAGAACACCAAAATGACGGTGACTTGGGAGTCCGCTTAGCTATGTTATAACTCGACCCAACCACCATCTCCGTTAGGAAATGTAGATGTTTATCCCTCAGAATGTTTGGTAATATGTTTACTGTTTGTGATGTGTTTCTATGTACGTATTAACACGATGTACTGAACGGGGTGAGAATAGCTTGAGCTACCTCATCCCTTTGTGTGTATTTTACCTCAATAAACTTATTTCAATTTCAATTTCAACCATCTCCGTTGCTCCTTATGGGCGACGGGCAGGAGACGGGGTGCTGGGAGACGGGGGTGCTGGGAGACGGGGGTGCTGGGAGACGGGGGTGCTGGGAGACGGGGGTGCTGGGAGACGGGGAGTAGTGGGAGGGACAGGTCTTTGGTGGTATGTAGAGGAAAAACTGTGAAGGAAGGAGAGATGTGTGGAACAGTGGACGTCAAGACAATAACTTTCAGAATAACTATCAGAATAATTAGACTTTAGGACCATAACTATCAGACTTTAGGACAATAACTATCAGAATAATTAGACTTTAGAACAATAACTATCAGAATAATTAGACTTTAGGACAATAACTATCACAATAATTAGACTTTAGGACAATAACTATCAGAATAATTAGACTTTAGGACCATAACTATCAGACTTTGGGACAATAACTATCAGAATAATTAGACTTTAGGACAATAACTATCAGAATAATTAGACTTTAGGACAATAACTATCAGAATAATTAGACTTTAGGACCATAACTATCAGACTTTAGGACAATAACTATCAGAATAATTAGACTTTAGGACAATAACTATCAGAATAATTAGACTTTAGGACCATAACTATCAGACTTTAGGACAATAACTATCAGAATAATTAGAGTTCAGGACGATAACTTTTCTCTCGTTGTTCCTACCACACATATATTAAAAATTGCGCATTTAGGTGACTTCGATCATTTGAACGCATTCTACAGATATAAAATTTCCTTATACCGGTGAACATATTTCTGTCATCTCTGGTGGTTCGTTGGCGTGTTCTGTTGTCCTCACTTTGAACATTGTTTCTGTTTGGTTAATTGCCTTCAGAATCTTCCATGTCTTGATCATGTCTCCCTTTGCTCCTCATCTTCTCTAGTGTGGCAAAGCCATAGTAAGGTGATGAGGCGGAAGCACCAAGTCAGTAAGATTACATACAACTTGGAAGGGATATGAGGACAAGGAGCTGGGATATGAGGGAGGGAAGTAATAGTGCCCAATCGCTTGTGTTTTACAGGTCGGGGTTCCTATATATATATATATATATATATATATATATATATATATATATATATATATATATATATATATATATATATATATATATATATATATATATTTTTTTTTTTTTTTTTTTTTTTTTCAGAAAGACCAGCAGAATGAGACAGAGACAGACTTACAGAAACACAGACAGTCAGACATAGAGACAGAAATAGGTCTGCAGAGAGACAGGTTCGACCAGAGGCAAAGAAAGAGACAGGAGGACAAAGAAAAAACAGAGAAAGACGCCAGACAAAGATACAGACAGAGGCAGACAAAGAGAAAGACAGAAACATGTACAGAGAGATCGAGAAAGAGAGAGAAGGAAAAGGGAAAGAGAGAGAAGGAGTGAGAGAGGGAAGGGATGAGAGAGCAAGTGGGAGGGGGGAGGGGAAAGGGAACTATCAGGGGGAAAGCACCAAGCCATTGCGACTATATAGCACTTGAAAGGGGTAAGGATAAGGATTTAGGATGTGACGGGAGGGAGGGAATGGTGCCCAACCACTTGGACGGTCGGGGATTGAACGCCGACCTGCATGAAGGTCCCTGACTATAATTCTTGCATCTGGTATATTATTACCAGAAGTGTTCTACTGGTTCTTGATAGTGTGAAGCAGCCTACCATGGAGAAGGAAAAGGTCTCCGGCGACGATGGCCGCCACCAGAAGAAAACCAAGTGTGTCCGCTTCGCAGATAATATCATCAGTCAGGTGCACGTCCTCGAGGACTGGGCCTACGAGAGTTGGGTGTTTAGGAAAGAGGGAAAGAACTGGATTGCCGCCGGCTCATTCCGCCGCCGCTTTGGCAGAAGGTGCCGCGCGACCGAAGACTTGCTGAAGGCCGACAAGGTCTTTGACCTCCTGCACAGGGAGAAAATATTTGCCCAAAGATTTATGGAGTCTTCACTCACACAGTGATTTGTTAATTTATGATATGTATATAATGTTTTTTGTTTTAATAAACATAGTCCCATAAGTGCTTTTTATTTCGTTAACAAACGGTGTGTGTGTGTGTGTGTGTGTTTGCGTGCGCGCGTGTGTGTGTGCGCGCGCGCGTGTGCCAGATGGTGCTAATGAGCGCTGCGGTGGCAGACTTCCTCCGCTCGTCTAACGATATAATTTTCTATTCACGAACCCAAAATCTGAACACATACATATTTTTCCCCCCACCTTCCATCCCATCAGCCTTTAGTGATGGGGGGACCGCTGACCACCCGTCCTGCGGTCGCCGCTGGCCGCAGCACTCACCACCTACACCCGCCGGACGCCGCCGGGCGGTCCTCCTCAGACGCAAATATTTACGTCGAGCGCGACAAATGATCCTTTCCTCTCTTCCTGTTCTTAATTTGGACCCTCCAGACCCCGGCCTGAGGGAGGAGAAGTAATATGATGTTTTGACAATCGCTTCTGATTCAAGAGGTGGCGTGGTTGATGGTGTGCCGGCGGCCATTGATGTGGTATCTACCGTCCACTGATGAGGTAACTCAACGCTGGACCGAAGAGTTATATGAAGGAATGCAATGTTTTTGTTGTATCTGGACGCCTGGTGCTCTGCATCAGGTTTGTTTATGTGAGCCGCTGAGTCCAGGGAGTCTGAGTCTAGGGAGTCTGAGTCCAGGGAGTCTGAGTCCAGGGAGTCTGAGTCCAGGGAGTCTGAGTCCAGGGAGTCTGAGTCCAGGGAGTCTGAGCCCTGGGAGTCTGAGTCTAGGGAGTCTGAGTCTAGGGAGTCTGAGTCCAGGGAGTCTGAGTCCAGGGAGTCTGAGTCCAGGGAGTCTGAGTCCAGGGAGTCTGAGTCCAGGGAGTCTGAGTCCTGGGAGTCTGAGTCCAGGGAGTCTGAGTCCAGGGAGTCTGAGTCCAGGGAGTCTGAGTCCAGGGAGTCTGAGTCCTGGGAGTCTGAGTCCAGGGAGTCTGAGTCCAGGGAGTCTGAGTCCAGGGAGTCTGAGTCCAGGGAGTCTGAGTCCAGGGAGTCTGAGCCCTGGGAGTCTGAGTCCAGGGAGTCTGAGTCCAGGGAGTCTGAGTCCAGGGAGTCTGAGTCCAGGGAGTCTGAGTCCAGGGAGTCTGAGTCCAGGGAGTCTGAGTCCAGGGAGTCTGAGGCCTGGGAGTCTGAGCCCAGGAAATCTGAGCCCTGGGAGTTTTTACCCATTAAATCTAGCCCTTTTAGTTTGAGCGCTTCTTATCTGAGCCAAGTACACAAGCGGCCTCACCATCGTCAATACACACCGTCTATAATCCCTATCATCCTAACATTAATGCCTTATACTGTTGTGTTCAGCTGCTCAACACACACACACACACACACACAATGTAATGTTTACAGTCAGTCTGCATACATTACCACTTGTAACTTGTAGCCAACTAGAGAGATAAAGCTGCGAGTCTCGTCGCCAGCGAGTCATCCACCTTCTGGATGAAGTGTCTCGTCACCAGCGAGTCATCCACCTTCTGGATGAAGTGTCTCGTCGCCAGCGAGTCATCCACCTTTTGGATGAAGTGTCTCGTCGCCAGCGAGTCATCCACGTTCTGGATGAAGTGTCTCGTCGCCAGCGAGTCATCCACCTTCTGGATGAAGTGTCTCGTCGCCAGCGAGTCATCCACCTTCTGGATGAAGTGTCTCGTCGCCAGCGAGTCATCCACCTGCTGGATGAAGTGTCTCGGATGCCAGAGACTGGCGACACACTCCTGGGGTTCCGGGTTCGTGTTGTATACCGTAGTATTAACTCATAAATCGAGTCCCGACCAATCAGGAAACATCAGAGAAGTCCCCCCCTCCCTCTCTCTAGGAAAGAATTACGTTCGCTACATATATCAATACAAGACTTTCTGGTCGCGATATTAGCAGGTATAAATGACCGAACTATCGTAATATTACCGATAGTGGACGCTTGAGCGGTCATTCAGGGCGAGAGAGGGGAGCAGCGGCTTGTAGTTATATAGGGTTGACTTGCTACCCATGGGCTACATTCACGAAAGCACTTACGCAAGCACTTACGAACCTGTACATCTTTTCACAATCTTTGGCGGCTTTGTTTACAATTATTAAACAGTTAATGAGCTCCGAAGCACCAGGAGGCTGTTTATAACAATAACAACAGTTGATTGGGAAGTTTTCATGCTTGCAAACTGTTTAATAAATGTAACCAAAGCCATCAAAGATTGAGGAAAGATGTACACGTTCGTAAGTGCTTGCGTAAGTGCTTTCTTGAATCTAGCCCCAGAGCGCTAACTACCTTCGACTCCTTGTATAGAGGTAAGGATGGGGGTGGGGGTGGGGGAGGGGGAAGGGGTGGGGGTGGGGAAGGGGAGGGGATGGGGGAAGGGGGGAAAGTCCATGGCTAGGGAGGAAAAAGGTAATAATGCGCTAGGAACTTGAGGGCGGTAAAAGAAAAGGTTAAGTAACTTTCTAGATGAATGGTTGTGAAACCGCAAGAAAAACGCATCAAACACTTTTCAGGGGGCCAGGTGGTTGTGTGTGTGTGTGTGTGTGTGTGTGTGTGTGTGTGTACTCACCTAGTTGAGCTATGGCTCTTTGGTCCCGCCTCTCAACCGTCAATCAACAGGTGTACAGATTCCTGAGCCTATTGGGCTCTATCATATCTACACATGAAACTGTGTATGTGTGTGTGTGATGTACCTTTAAGGATTTTTCGAAGCAAAAAGTTGGACTTGTAGACCTGGGAGCCTAACTTTTCATGCAGCTACCACCATAGACGATACGAAGGGTTGTACAGTGTGCGACAAGAGCTAGCGGGGATGCTAAAATATCCCCCATCTCACAGGATGGTAAGTCATACAGTACCACGTGCGGTCAACAGGCTGCACTGACCAACTTTGGGTGCATTAGTAGGCATCCATCAGTCTCAGGAGACTATGGAGTTGCGCTCTGGGTGTTCGTCTGGAGTGGAATGCCTTCTGAAGATGTATTATCAAATACGAAAGTTCTTAAGGAAATTCCTGTTTCAATTTTTCCTCCGTGGTCTGACACTGTCACATTTTTCATCACGTGTTAATTTTCGTGATTTACACATACACACACACACACACACACACACATATATATATATATATATATATATATATATATATATATATATATATATATATATATATATATATATATGCCTATACTTGCATAAACCACAAGTGAAGATAAACAATCTTTGGACAACACCCACCAGTGGGACTCGAACCCAGAAAGCACAACTACCTTCCAGTAGCTGGCATAACTAGTATGCTTTAACCCACTACGCCATCAGACCTTACAAAAGAAGTAGATAGTTCGAGATATATATATCTCAAACATCTCTACCTCCCGAAGGCACCAGATGAGTGAGGGGTCAGTCTGCAATTTTCGTCAAGCCACTGTCAATGTGAGAGAACTCGTGTCCAGCTCATAAGCCTATACTTGCATAAACCACAAGTGAAGATAAACAATCTTTGGACAACACCCACCAGTGGGACTCGAACCCAGAAAGCACAACTACCTTCCAGTAGCTGGCATAACTAGTATGCTTTAACCCACTACGCCATCAGACCTTACAAAAGAAGTAGATAGTTCGAGATATATATATCTCAAACATCTCTACCTCCCGAAGGCACCAGATGAGTGAGGGGTCAGTCTGCAATTTTCGTCAAGCCACTGTCAATGTGAGAGAACTCGTGTCCAGCTCATAAGCCTATACTTGCATAAACCACAAGTGAAGATAAACAATCTTTGGACAACACCCACCAGTGGGACTCGAACCCAGAAAGCACAACTACCTTCCAGTAGCTGGCATAACTAGTATGCTTTAACCCACTACGCCATCAGACCTTACAAAAGAAGTAGATAGTTCGAGATATATATATCTCAAACATCTCTACCTCCCGAAGGCACCAGATGAGTGAGGGGTCAGTCTGCAATTTTCGTCAAGCCACTGTCAATGTGAGAGAACTCGTGTCCAGCTCATAAGCCTATACTTGCATAAACCACAAGTGAAGATAAACAATCTTTGGACAACACCCACCAGTGTTTGAGATATATATATCTCGAACTATCTACTTCTTTTGTAAGGTCTGATGGCGTAGTGGGTTAAAGCATACTAGTTATGCCAGCTACTGGAAGGTAGTTGTGCTTTCTGGGTTCGAGTCCCACTGGTGGGTGTTGTCCAAAGATTGTTTATCTTCACTTGTGGTTTATGCAAGTATAGGCTTATGAGCTGGACACGAGTTCTCTCACATTGACAGTGGCTTGACGAAAATTGCAGACTGACCCCTCACTCATCTGGTGCCTTCGGGAGGTAGAGATGTTTGAGATATATATATCTCGAACTATCTACTTCTTTTGTAAGGTCTGATGGCGTAGTGGGTTAAAGCATACTAGTTATGCCAGCTACTGGAAGGTAGTTGTGCTTTCTGGGTTCGAGTCCCACTGGTGGGTGTTGTCCAAAGATTGTTTATCTTCACTTGTGGTTTATGCAAGTATAGGCTTATGAGCTGGACACGAGTTCTCTCACATTGACAGTGGCTTGACGAAAATTGCAGACTGACCCCTCACTCATCTGGTGCCTTCGGGAGGTAGAGATGTTTGAGATATATATATCTCGAACTATCTACTTCTTTTGTAAGGTCTGATGGCGTAGTGGGTTAAAGCATACTAGTTATGCCAGCTACTGGAAGGTAGTTGTGCTTTCTGGGTTCGAGTCCCACTGGTGGGTGTTGTCCAAAGATTGTTTATCTTCACTTGTGGTTTATGCAAGTATAGGCTTATGAGCTGGACACGAGTTCTCTCACATTGACAGTGGCTTGACGAAAATTGCAGACTGACCCCTCACTCATCTGGTGCCTTCGGGAGGTAGAGATGTTTGAGATATATATATCTCGAACTATCTACTTCTTTTGTAAGGTCTGATGGCGTAGTGGGTTAAAGCATACTAGTTATGCCAGCTACTGGAAGGTAGTTGTGCTTTCTGGGTTCGAGTCCCACTGGTGGGTGTTGTCCAAAGATTGTTTATCTTCACTTGTGGTTTATGCAAGTATAGGCTTATGAGCTGGACACGAGTTCTCTCACATTGACAGTGGCTTGACGAAAATTGCAGACTGACCCCTCACTCATCTGGTGCCTTCGGGAGGTAGAGATGTTTGAGATATATATATCTCGAACTATCTACTTCTTTTGTAAGGTCTGATGGCGTAGTGGGTTAAAGCATACTAGTTATGCCAGCTACTGGAAGGTAGTTGTGCTTTCTGGGTTCGAGTCCCACTGGTGGGTGTTGTCCAAAGATTGTTTATCTTCACTTGTGGTTTATGCAAGTATAGGCTTATGAGCTGGACACGAGTTCTCTCACATTGACAGTGGCTTGACGAAAATTGCAGACTGACCCCTCACTCATCTGGTGCCTTCGGGAGGTAGAGATGTTTGAGATATATATATCTCGAACTATCTACTTCTTTTGTAAGGTCTGATGGCGTAGTGGGTTAAAGCATACTAGTTATGCCAGCTACTGGAAGGTAGTTGTGCTTTCTGGGTTCGAGTCCCACTGGTGGGTGTTGTCCAAAGATTGTTTATCTTCACTTGTGGTTTATGCAAGTATAGGCTTATGAGCTGGACACGAGTTCTCTCACATTGACAGTGGCTTGACGAAAATTGCAGACTGACCCCTCACTCATCTGGTGCCTTCGGGAGGTAGAGATGTTTGAGATATATATATCTCGAACTATCTACTTCTTTTGTAAGGTCTGATGGCGTAGTGGGTTAAAGCATACTAGTTATGCCAGCTACTGGAAGGTAGTTGTGCTTTCTGGGTTCGAGTCCCACTGGTGGGTGTTGTCCAAAGATTGTTTATCTTCACTTGTGGTTTATGCAAGTATAGGCTTATGAGCTGGACACGAGTTCTCTCACATTGACAGTGGCTTGACGAAAATTGCAGACTGACCCCTCACTCATCTGGTGCCTTCGGGAGGTAGAGATGTTTGAGATATATATATCTCGAACTATCTACTTCTTTTGTAAGGTCTGATGGCGTAGTGGGTTAAAGCATACTAGTTATGCCAGCTACTGGAAGGTAGTTGTGCTTTCTGGGTTCGAGTCCCACTGGTGGGTGTTGTCCAAAGATTATTTATATATATATATATATATATATATATATATATATATATATATATATATATATATATATATATACATATATTATTAAATATGACCGAAAAAGTAAGATTAATAATTCTAACACGAATTTTCTCAATCTTTCGTACATTACGCTTCACTGTTGGAGGTAAATCAAAAATCACTTCTCCAAAATTCATTTTTATTTCTAGTCTGACGCGACACGGGCGCGTTTCGTAAAACTTATTACATTTTCAAAGACTTCACAAATACACAACTGATTTAGAACTTGCGTTTCCCTGATTTTATATCTACATTTGAGTGAGGTGGGAAGGGTGATGTGGCATTACATTTGAGTGAGGTGGGAAGGGTGATGTGGCATTAACACAAGACAGAACACTAGGGGATATTAATAGGGTATTAAAAGTATCAACACAAGACAGAACAGAAACAATGGGTATTGAATAGAAGTGTTTGTAGATATAAAATCAGGGAAACGCAAGTTCTAAATCAGTTGTGTATTTGTGAAGTCTTTGAAAATGTAATAAGTTTTACGAAACGCGCCCGTGTCGCGTCAGACTAGAAATAAAAATGAATTTTGGAGAAGTGATTTTTGATTTACCTCCAACAGTGAAGCGTAATGTACGAAAGATTGAGAAAATTCGTGTTAGAATTATTAATCTTACTTTTTCGGTCATATTTAATAATATATGTCTACGGGAAAGACTGCTACCAAAATATACTAATATATATACATATATATGGTAGAAAGAACCGGGAAAGAGGGAGGATGCAGTAAACAGTGAATTGAGAAATTGATTACATGAATAACCTTAACTACTACTATTATCTCTGGTGCCACGCCAAGATGGCCAATGAATAAATATAACCACATTATTCATCTTGCCTCTCTCTCTTACGAGTTATAATCCCACCTCTACTACCCACCAGGAAGAGTCAGACAAGATATTAAAGCTAATGGCTCTAGAAGGAGCCATAATTAGCTTTATGTCTAGAAAACGTAGATATCTGTGATTCGCTACTTTTCATAGTTACCCCTTATTTTGTACATTTTTTTTTTAGGAGGGGGGACCATGCCATACACATTGAGACGCTAGAGCGACAGTCTACCTTCACCTAAATAAAGAATTATTATTATTATTATTATTATTATTATTTAGCCAGCTTTGCCCGGTACCTGACAGGTTCAAGTATGTTTACTGAGACAAGGAAAAAATACATCTTAAAGGGAAAGAGTAACTTAGGTTATTTCTACCTCCCTTACCCGGCAGATTAGCGTCTGTGTGCGAAACAGCGGTGGCATATATCGGTAGATATTATATACCTGCGGCGCCCCTGGGCGACACAGGTCAGGAGTACAACGCCCTTCATGACCTGACGGGGGCCGTGAAGACTATTACACTGAGGATAGTGTACAGAGACTGATTTAGATTCAATTAACACTAGCTGTTTCGTAGCCTCCACGGCCCTCCTTGCCTCTGCCGGAATTAGGAGGTGGGGTCACGTTGGTTCATTATCCCGCCGCTAGGAGTAATGAATGGCGAGATTGGTTCATTATCCCGCTGCCAGGAACAATGAATGACGAGATTGGTTCATTATCCCGCTGCCAGGAACAATGAATGACGAGATTGGTTCATTATCCCGCTGCCAGGAACAATGAATGCCAAGATTAGTTCATAATCTCTCCGCCACCTGTATCCTCCACTTCACCTGGACATCACAAACCACTTACTGATTGCAAAACGACAATCTTTACAATAAAGTAACATAAGGGGGAAAGTATTATAGTCTACGAGAGACGTCGCGCCGAGTCATGGCCGGATCCGCACCTCCTGAACACTCGCATTTGTCAACAACTTCTCACCAGTGTATCATGAAATCAACCCGTCTCGGAGTCCCGAACAAATCTGATGCGTCACTCACACACACACACAGTAATCCTGTAACGGATTACAGGATTACCGGAGAAGGTAATCCCGCAGCTTCGCTAGACGAGGCGCTCCAGTATTACACTGTATTTTCAGAATCGATTACAGAAAATGAATCGCTGTTGAGGTACAATCAAGCGGTAATACGAGTCTGAATGGTTTTAGCCGTCATGGAATCCTATCTCCCGCTGATTCTGGAACACAATATATAAGTCTGAAGAGTTCTGATTGGCGGCAAAAAAGAGAAATAAAAAAATTTTGATCACCTCACGTCGGGCGCACCCTGGCTCCACTCAGCGATGGCCGGCCTGCGGTAAAGGCAATAGAACACATTTCTGGTAGAGACTCTTGGCCCTCCTGGTACGTCCAAGGAGGACCCGGGCGTTCTTTGGGTGACGAAACAGTTATGGGGAGTCGCTGAATGTTGTCTGACGACATATGTATGTTTGTACAACATTTGTATGTTGTTTGCCGACGCTCATATGCGCATTGATGCCCAGTTGCCAGCACAGCAGGCCTTGTGACCTTGGTGCCAGCACAGGACTCGGTCGCCCAGGTGCTCACGCCTGCTCGGCCCTTTCCGAATATTGGCTTGTAACCTGTCTGTATGTGAACATTACATAATTAAACATTATGCGCTACTTCAGAATTAGGAAAATAAAGAGAGAGAGAGAGAGAGAGAGAGAGAGAGAGAGAGAGAGAGAGAGAGAGAGAGAGAGAGAGAGAGAGAGAGAGAGAGAGAGAGAGAAAGAGAGAGAGAGAGAGAGAGAGAGAGAGAGAGAGAGAGAGAGAGAGAGAGAGAGAGAGAGAGAGAGAGAGAGAGAGAGAGAGAGAGAGAGAGAAAGAGAGAGAGAGAGTGTTGTAGAGGGATAATTGTGTAAAGAAATTGGAATAGCAAGAAGTGGGAGCGCAAGGGAAAAAGAAGTGTACAAAATAGAATGATAATGTGCAGAATGGGGGTATAAGAGAAAGGTAGAGGGAGGTAGGGGGTAGGGCCTTCAGGAGAAGGGCATCTGAAGGGGTCAGGAGGGTCTGAGGTAAAACTCCCCCTGACCCCAGTCTTTGTGCCGAAGGTGAGGGGGTCAGGGGGTCAGGTGAGGGGGTCAGGTGAGGGGGGGGGGGGGGTCAGGTGAGGGGGGCCAAGTAGTGGAGTGTGGCTGTGGGGTCCCAGAAACCTCAAATGATACCATAGGGCACGTCTTTAGCCATCACCACACCCCCTCCCACCCCCCCCCTCCCCCTCCCCCACACCCCCCTCCCCCACCCCACACCCCCATGTCTGATCCCCCCCACCCTTGCTCTCCACCACTCCCCCCTTCCCACTGGGATCAACTCTCTCTCTTTTTTTCTCTTCTTCTTCTCTACTCTCATTCTCCTTTCTATTTCCTTATTATTTATCATTTTTTTTCTCTCTCCTCTCGTCATCTGTTTGAGGGCTCGCCTCATCCTTTATTCCCCTCTCCCACTTCTTCTCTCCCACTTCCCCTCTCCCACTTCCCCTCTCCCACTTCCCCTCTCCCACTTGACTAATCCATTCCTTCACCCGCTTTTCCATCGTTATCGCCTCTCCTTCCTCTTTATCCCTCTGCTTTTTTCTGCAATACCTTATCGTCCTATCCTATCCCTTCTCCCGTGTTTTTCTTCCCCTCCCTCCCCCACCAACATACCCCCCCCCTCCCTCCCCCCCAACATACCCCTCCCTCCCCCACCAACATACCCCTCCCTCCCCCACCAACATACCCCTCCATCCCCCACCAACATACCCCTCCCTCCCCCACCAACATACCCCTCCATCCCCCACCAACATACCCCTCCCTCCCCCCCAACATACCCCTCCCTCCCCCCAACATACCCCTCCCTCTCCCCCACCAACATACCCCTCCCTCTCCCCCACCAACATACCCCTCCCGCCCCCCACCAACATACCCCTCCCTCCTTCACCAACATACCCCTCCCTCCCCCCAACATACCCTTCCCTCCCCCACCAACGTACTCCTCCCTCCCCCACCAACATACTCCTCCCTCCCCCACCAACATACCCCTCCCTCCCCTCCCCCAACATACCCCTCCCTCCCCTCCCCCCAACATACCCCTCCCTCCCCCACCAACATACTCCTCCCTCCCCCACCAACATACCCCTCCCTCCCCCCACCAACATACCCCTCCCTCCCCCCCCACCATACCCCTCCCACCTCCACCAACATACCCCTCCCTCCCCCACCCATCATACCCCTCCCTCCGCCCCCCCCCCCCCACCAACATACTCCTCCCTCCCCCATCAACGAGCCTCGCAGATCACCACATAACCGCACAAATCCCCGCTTCCTCCCGCCACACAAAGGCGGCGTCGACCACCCCCATGATCCTTCGGAGGCCGAGGGCGTGAGACGTCACTGGCCAGCGGGGCAGACACGGCCGAGGGCGTGAGACGTCACTGGCCAGCGGGGCAGACACGGCCGAGGGCGTGAGACGTCACTGGCCAGCGGGGCAGACACGGCCGAGGGCGTGAGACGTCACTGGCCAGCGGGGCAGACACGGCCGAGGGCGTGAGACGTCACTGGCCAGCGGGGCAGACACGGCCGAGGGCGTGAGACGTCACTGGCCAGCGGGGCAGACACGGCCGAGGGCGTGAGACGTCACTGGCCAGCGGGGCAGACACGGCCGAGGGTATAAGACGTCTCTGGTCAGAGTGGAGGCCGCTATATAGCCAATCAAATTATATTTTATTGTAAAGCTTGTCTTGCTCTTTAATGATCTTAAATACTTTTTAAGATCATCTAATAAATTCTTCTTCTTCTTTCAAAAGTGAATAAATAGAGCTATGTTAGCCGGGCGTCACATAGTTTACTGTGAGGTCTTGGTTTCACAGTTGTGTTCGACTCTGAACAGTCTTTAACTCGTCAGTACCGTGTCTCAGGTACGGTGACCAGCACTGTAAACACCACTCAGGGCTGCCTGACGGTGCCCAGGTCTCTGCCTGCCTGTCTGTCTGTCTATGTCTGTCTGTCTGACTGACTCTCTCCCTTTAAAGCGAGGCATGGGGTCGATCCCCAACCACGGGAGACATCTCCCGTCACGCAGGGTGCAGTCGCACCTCCACAGATCTCCAGTATCATCTATTGATACTGGCGATGGCTCAAAAGGGCCACCACTTACGGGTTATTCATGCCCGTGCCACCTTTTGGGTGGCTTAATCTTCATCAATCAATCGATCCCCTACCACTTACGACACGCTACGACCAATTACTCATCACCATGCAAAGTTCCACGAGCGCTTATATAGCAACCCAAGCGTCTGCATGGCCTTACTTGGACCAACAGATAATCTATTTTTGTATAAGATATAATATATTTGACCCGTTGTATTTTGGTTTACTTTGTTGACCAGACCACACACTAGAAATTGAAGGGACGACGACGTTTCGGTCCGTCCTGGACCATTCTCAAGTCGATTGTGAAAGGTTTACTTTCGCACAACAAGCACTTGCTATTTGGACCAGTCGGTTGCTTGCTGGTGTTGAGCCGGTCTGGGCTTCGGTGTTGCGTCTGACAATACAATAATGGAGCAACATCCATGAACCTCAACACACCAGTTGTAATACACACTAACGATTATATCTGTAATCTACACCTGCACATCACACACCTACACACCCCACACCTAGTAGGCATCCATCAGTCTCAGGAGACTATAGAGTTGCACTCTGGTGTCGGCCAGGTCTGGAGTGGTCTCACCCGGGCGCAAAGCCAGGGTAGGTTGATTCGGGGGAGAAGCTGTTACCCAGGCACACCTACACCTACACACCCACAATCCTACACACCCACACACCTACACACCCACACACCTAGACACCCCACACCTACACACCACAAACAACACCTCACCTATAGGCCTCACACACCAGCAGTGGTGGCGTGAAGGACAGGGAGCCCCCCCTCACACATAGCCACACTGCCTAAACGGTTTTACGTTTTTCAGCAGTTGGCTAGAAAGTTGATACATATATACAGAGAGCTTCCTCCTCGTTCTGGCCCGCCGGGGCGCGCGTGCCGACCGTCCGTACTCGCGCAATAAGGCCGAGAGTCTCCACTATAACGGCTTTTTTGTTGCACTATTTGATCCAGGTATGCAATTCTTCCGTCCCCCTCCCCCCCCCCCAACCACTTGGGCTGGACGGTAGAGCGACGGTCTCGCTTCATGCAGGTCGGCGTTCAATCCCCGAACGTCCAAGTGGTTGGGCACCATTCCTTTCCCCCCGTCCCATCCCAAATCCTAATCCTGACCCCCTTCCAAGTGCTATATAGTCGTAATGGCTTGGCTCTCTCTCCTGATAGTTCCCTTCCCTTCCCTTCCCCCTCCCCCCCTTCAGTAGGGGGGAGGGGGAAGGGAAGGGAACTATAGCCTAGGCTATTTCTACTCCCCCTAGAAGGTGACTTTGCATACTGTACCTTGTGGGGGGGGGCTTGCAGTGGTTCTCGGGGTTCAAGGTCCCCGCGGCCCGGTCTCTGACCAGGCCTCATAGGTTGATGTACTCATAGTTATTTTAAAGAAAACTTCTACTTCTTCTTCCTCCGCTATGACAAGGTCTCGCTAGATGGTCTAGAGTTGCCACCACAGAGTTCTGTGGTGGCAATTAATTAGTTTGAATAATGTTTGTCCCCCTTCATAAAATGCAGTGAACTAGCTGCTCTACTCCTCCTCCAGCTGCTCCTTCAAGACATCCGTGTCTTCAAGGGTGAGAGTGAGAGTGAGGACAATAAGCCTTGAGACTCATGATAGCTCACAAGGCCAGGAGTAACAGTAGATTTTTTGGTGGGGACTCAAAACACAATAGTCAATTATTTGTGTGCGGCGTTTATTGTGAATTAGGCGGCTACAGCTGGCCTTGGTGGAGTGACAGGTTGAGACAGTACTTGTGGCCTCCCTGGACGCGACGTAGACGGGAGGACGGGAGGGGGGGGGGGGGGGGGAGGAATATTACCGTTCCAGACCCGTCTGTCAAGCCCATATCAGTCTAGAAAAGATTTCTATATGAATATTAGGATTCCTTTTGTACCTTAAGATTCAAAACTATTATCCACCGCCACCACATCTGAGGAGACATTACCCACCATCACAGGTGGAGACACATGATCCACGTATCTTCCATCACTCGTATCAGATAAGACGCATAAGAAAAGTAATGTTAGCATCCTTTAAATTTGTTTAACTTACACATTGCGAGTCTTAGAAAGCAGCAGTTTGTCAAAACATTTGATCCGAGCCAAAGATTTGATCTGATCTAGGAGCCTCTGATCTGATTTGATCTAGGAGCCAAAGCTAGCGTCCTCTCTAGTGCTCACTGAAAGCAACTAGCACACTCACTAGTACTAGGGAAGCGGTCGGCCGAGCGGACAGCACGCTGGACTTGTGATCCTGTGGTCTCGGGTTCGATCCCGGGCGCCGGCGAGAAACAATGGGCAGAGTTTCTTTCACCCTATGCCCCTGTTACCTAGCAGTAAAATAGGTACCTGGGTGTTAGTCAGCTGTCACGGGTTGCTTCCTGGGGGGTGGAGGCCTGGTCGAGGACCGGGCCGCGGGGACACTAAAGCCCCGAAATCATCTCAAGATAACCACTAGTGCTAGTGAAACACCCTAAGCTATCGTGTTCAACCTTCCTGTAGCCATGGTAGGAAGTATGATAAAACATGTTCACTTTATCACTGAATCTAACTTGTACGTTATCTTGAGGTTATCTTGAGATGATTTCGGGGCTTTTTTTTTAGTATCCCCGCGGCCCGGTCCTCGACCAGGCCTCCACCCCCCAGGAAGCAACCCGTGACAGCTGACTAACACCCAGGTACCTATTTTACTGCTAGGTAACAGGGGCATAGGGTGAAAGAAACTCTGTCCATTGTTTCTCGCAGGCGCCTGGGATCGAACCCAGGACCACAGGATCACAAGTCCAGCGTGCTGTCCGCTCGGCCGACCGGCTCCCGACCGTTAGGTTTAGTTAGTGGTATGGAAACATGATTTAATGATTTATTGAACCAATTACCGGCGTAACATGATAGCCGCGGGATCTTTGGTTTGTTCTAGGTCTACCTTGAGGTTACCTTGAGGTGCTTCCGGGGCTTAGCGTCCCCGCGGCCCGGTCGTCGACCAGGCCTCCTGGTTGCTGAACTGATCAACCAGGCTGTTGGACGCGGCTGCTCGCAGCCTGACGTCTAGGTTAGAGGCATGAATGAATTTCAATGGATATAGACACGAGAGACCTCGTATGGACCAATAGGCCTTCTAAAATTTCCTTCATTCCTATGTTCATTAGGTTGGTTCAGAATCTATATATACAGTGTTAAAAAATTTGTTTAAGTTTGACTTTTATTTGTAAAAATAAATTTAAAATAACGGAATATGGCATTACTAAGCGTCAGAGTTTCCTTAAGGGCCAACCAGCAGTACAAGACGAGTGTGTTATAATGAACGATGAAGAACACAGCTCGTGTTCTTCAACAAGGTTGTGCTCCATTACGAGTTTTTCCTAAGTTTAATATGTTCAGTCTGGCGCCTAAATACCACATTCTCCTCTTTAAATATATATTTACCTAAAGAAACCAGTTTTATAATTGTCAGCGCTGGCAACAGCTGGCCCTGTACCCGCCTTAACTCATCTTCACGTTATTTGAGTTAAGTCCAAAACACTCACATTTACACTTGCAATAATGACAATAAATCATTGCAATTATTGGCTATAAACAAAACTAAATAAATTAGTTTTTAAAAGAATATTGCCACTTGTAAGTCCAGCAGGAACAGGCAGGGAAGAGAATAGCGGACTGACAGAGGGGAACAGCTCTGAGGACTGACAGAGTGGACCAGCTCTGAGGACTGACAGAGGGGAACAGCTCTGAGGACTGACAGAGTGGAGCAGCTCTGAGGACTGACAGAGGGGAACAGCTCTGAGGACTGACAGAGGGGAACAGCTCTGAGGACTGACAGAGTGGACCAGCTCTGAGGACTGACAGAGGGGAACAGCTCTGAGGACTGACAGAGGGGACCAGCTCTGAGGACTGACAGAGTGGGGCAGCTCTGAGGACTGGCAGAGGCAGCTCTGAGGACTGACAGAGGGGGGCAGCTCTGAGGACTGGCAGAGGCAGCTCTGAGGACTGACAGAGGCAGCTCTGAGGACTGACAGAGGCAGCTCTGAGGACTGACAGAGGGGGACAGCTCTGAGGACTGACAGAGGGGGGCAGCTCTGAGGACTGACAGAGTGGGGCAGCTCTGAGGACTGACAGAGGGGGGACAGCTCTGAGGACTGACAGACTGGGGCAGCTCTGAGGACTGACAGAGGGGGGGCAGCTCTGAGGACTGACAGACTGGGGCAGCTCTGAGGACTGACAGACTGGGGCACCTCTGAGGACTGACAGAGGGGGCCAGCTCTGAGGACTGACAGAGGGGGCCAGCTCTGAGGACTGACAGAGGGGACCAGCTCTGAGGACTGATAGAGGGGACCAGCTCTGAGGACTGACAGAGGGGACCAGCTCTGAGGACTGACAGAGGGGACCAGCTCTGAGGACTGACAGAGGGGGACAGCTCTGAGGACTGGCAGAGGGGACCAGCTCTGAGGACTGACAGAGGGGACCAGCTCTGAGGACTGACAGAGGGGAGCCAGCTCTGAGGAATGACAGAGGGGGGCAGCTCTGAGAACTGACAGAGGGGACCAGCTCTGAGGACTGACTGAGGGGGGCCAGCTCTGAGGACTGACAGAGGGGGGCAGCTCTGAGAACTGACAGAGGACACCAGCTCTGAGGACTGACAGAGGGGGCCAGCTCTGAGGACTGACAGAGGGGGACAGCTCTGAGGACTGACAGAGGGGACCACTCTGATGACTGGAAGAGTGGGACACCTCCGAGGACTAGCGAAGACAACACAGGACCCGCTCCAAGCCTCACTCTCACACGTGCACTTAACAAAATGTGGAAAATTTGGTTATTAATTAGTTTCTCTGACGCTCTCCGGGTCACTGACTCGCTGAAACTGGTATAATGAAGCCGGAAAAATGTTTCGCGTAGCTAGTTTTTGCAATCACTGGTTGCAAACATTCAACAGCTGAATGTTTAATAACTGCAGTGCTAAGCGCCTTGACACTTGCCCAAGGGGAATAGTTATGTGTCTGAAACGGGTTGACTATGTATATTCCAGCACCTACGAATCCAATTGCCCAGTTTAGATATACAATGGAACTCTGAGAGCCCGATGATAGCCCGTAGATAGACAGTCTCCCAACACACACACTACAACAGATCGACGGGAAAAAGACAGAAGAAATACGTAAATCGGACAAGCTTTCAAACCCAAGTCGGAGCCTAGTCCCGCTTGCCGCCCGCCTTGCCCGGCGGACTCGCGGGCGAAGAGTTACAAGCTACAGGAAGTAACGCTGACCACCACCACCACTGTTCATTAACGCGTCTAAATGAGAGGTGCAGCTCCTGTGTTCCCGGGGGGACGCCAGGCTTCCTGGGCCACGGGGCAATTCTTACCCGGGAATTATAAGCAAGACCTGGTATTATGTTGCTGCGCATTCTCGGTGGCGCATGACCGCCAGGACAATCATTCTCGGTGGCGCATGACCGCCAGGACAATCATTCTCGGTGGCGCATGACCGCCAGGACAATCATTGTTGGTGGTGCATGAAGACGATGATAATTGATAATATTTTTGCAATAATCCCTAATACTCTTTCTCCCCCCCCCCTCCCCTCTATCTCTTATACACTAGAGGGCCCAGGAGCTAGAGGAGCTCTTCTATCTCGAGTACCCATGCTATGAATTCTCTTCCCCGGCTTAAGCTCTTGTCTCAAGCTTGATTTCTCTTCCTCAGGTCGGGTTAAAGCCTCATACCAGAGTTATTTTCTCCTTAATACCAATCTGTCTATCATGTTACACATACCTAGCTACCCATTACCTACTGGGTATAATACTTAACACAATGAACAAGATTTCTTCAATAATTTGTGCCTCACGTATTGTGGGAAACCCAATTGTGTTGACCAGACCACACACTAGAAGTTGAAGGGACGACGACGTTTCGGTCCGTCCTGGACCATTCTCAAGTCGATTGTGACTTGACTTGACTTAACTTGATTGACTTGATTGTGACTTAACACAACCCAATTGTGTTAAGTTGTCGATCTTTAATTACGAAAAGTTAAGAAACTTAAACCAGTCTTCGCTACTAAATGGGATTCTAAATCATTCTTATTATTTTGCTAGGCGTTACTTTTTTATTTTTTTGAGTTGCCAGAGACAAGAAGCTGATTGTTTTGGAGTGAGGTTTTGTTTTTATTATATACTTTTATATTTGTGTTTGTTTTAGAAATGTGAAACTTTTGATTATAGAGTTGCTCTTCACTCGGGCCCCTGGTGCAATGTTGTGATTGTTCGTGTTTATGCCCATTACCCGGCAACACTCGCTGCGGTACACGTGTGTGTGTGTGTGTGTGTGTGTGTGTGTGTGTGTGTGTGTGTGTGTGTGTGTGTGTGTGTGTGTGTGTGTGTGTGTGTGTGTGTGTGTGCGTGTGTGTTTGTGTGTGTGTGTGTGTGTGTGTGTGTGCGTGTGTGTGTGTGTGTGTGTGTGTGTGTGTGTGTGTGTGTGTGTGTGTGCGTGTGTGTTTGTGTGTGTGTGTGTGTGTGTGTGTGCGTGTGTGTGTGTGCGTGTGTGTGTGTGTGTGTGACCATGTAGATGTGCTCACCTAGATAATCTTGAAGCATCGAGTGTCTGTTCTTAAGCCTCACCATCAGAAAATCAGTAGTTCAATACAATGTTCAATTTTAATTCATTTTCTTATCAAATTAACATATAGCAAACTGAGTATCGAATTGGCTTCGCCAATTTCCTCATATAGTCCGTTTCATTTATTTACGCCTCTTATACTGAAGAAGTTCTTTCTGACCTCAGAGTAACACATCATCTGTGTTTCAAATTTAACTCTGAAACTTGTATGTCGTTATCATGTCTGCCCTGATCGTTCTTTTCTCCAGCGTGGTGAGGTTCAGTTCCCGAGGTATTTCTTCATAGCTCAGTTCCCTCACCAGCTACTCAGAACGAAGTATTCATGTAGCACGGGCTATGGTGAGCCCGTTAAAGACATGATCATTTCATTCCCTTTATATACTGCACATGCAGATTACTGGAGGCCAACGCTGGCCACCTGATAAACCACTTGACGAAGGACCAACCAGTTCTCAGGATGGGCCACAACGTACAAAATACAAAGTACTAACCAAACCAGCAACGTACGAACCCAAGCCACCCCTACCAAACCTAACCAAACTTAACCAAATCAAACCAAACCAAATCTCTCCTAACCTAACCAATCCAGAGAAAACGTGGATATTTGTGAGCCGTTACTTTTCACAGTACTGTATTTTGTAAGCCAAACGTCCAAAATTCGACGTACTAGTTGAGAGGTCGGGTTGACAATGCAAGGTAAGGGTGTTGCTATTAAAACTGGTTTAATTTGTCTTCGTCATATTGGCGAGTTTATTGTGTGTGAAGAATGTAACTCTCAGAGGTTAAATATTTACAGTAAAAGTGTTGATACATTTTGGTACTGATAAAGTGCACTCCAACTTGTATATGAACAAATCCACAAGGGCCGTGACGAGGATTCGAACCTGCGTCCGGGAGCACCCTGTGTCCAGGATGATCTCTGTGTCCAACTTGTATATATTTCTCAGTGAATTACACCAGCAAGTTTTGCAAGAAAGGTCACTAACAGACTGACAAATCAATGCTAAAATAGTTGTAAAAATCTTGAACATGTGATAGTCAACAGACCACAAAGTTGTCAGAGTTCACAGAATGTAATAGTGACAATAATGGACGTGTTCCCCTGGAGATATAACCGGGTGGTCGTGGCTCCAAGCCACCCGGAAATGCCCAATTCCCCTCGTGTCTAATACCAGGAGTCTCCAAAGACCTTTTGACACTGTGACTTTGATTTAAGAAAAAAATAGACTTCAATCACGGGCGAATAAGGTTCCAACTATTCTTCTTCGGCAAGCAAACCAGGAAAACAAATATGACAGTTTTTAGCTAAGTATGATGAGAGAGAGAGAGAGAGAGAGAGAGAGAGAGAGAGAGAGAGAGAGAGAGAGAGAGAAAGAGAGAGAGAGAGAGAGAGAGAGAGAGAGAGAGAGAGAGAGAGAGAGAGAGAGAGAGAGAGAGAGAGAGAGAGAGAGAGAGAGAGAGAGAGAGAGAGACAGAGAGAGACAGAGAGAGAGAGAGAGAGAGAGAGAGAGAGAGAGAGAGAGAGAGAGAGAGAGAGAGAGAGAGAGAGAGAGAGAGAGAGAGAGAGAGAGAGAGAGAGAGAGAGAGAGAGAGAGAGACCCAGTTAACGTGATGTATCAGCTTAACCAGGTCGTGGCTTAGCGGTCTATAAGGCGTGTGCTTGGGAGCACCCAGAGCATAAGTTCGAATCCTCTTCACGGATTTTTCCTCATAGGAGCTATAAGTGTCCTTGTTCCTTGAACCACCGACCTTGCTGGACATGCCCGGGTCCTCCAGAGTGGCGGGCACGTCACTGGCCACCATGCCCAGGCCACCCTGCCCAGATAAACATGAACACGTGTGTGTGTGTGTGTGTGTGTTCGTGTTCTCGCCTAGATGAGCTTTGCTTGAGCCTCTAAGCCCCGCCTTTTGAGCCATTTGATCCCTCCATCATCCCTCTATTAATGCCATCATCCCTCTATTAATGCCATTATCCCTCTATTAATGCCATTATCCCTCTATTAATGCCACTATCCCTCTATTAATGTTAACTTTGAGCATTCAATAAGGTCACTTTGAGCTATACATTTCTCTGAGTCTCTTACCTTGTCACTCTCATACATTATGGTCACTCTTAGATAGTAATGAAGCGAGTATAGGGACGTAATTTAACATTCCAAATAACTCACTTGCAGACTTCACCCTGAGGCTCTAGTCTCCACCCTGAGGCTCCAGACTCCACCCTGAGGCTCCAGACTCCACCCTGGGGCTCCAGACTCCACTCTGAGGCTCCAGACTCCACCCTGGGGCTCCAGACTCCACTCTGAGGCTCCAGACTCCACTCTGAGGCTCTAGACTTCACCCTGAGGCTCCAGACTCCATCCTGAGGCTTCAGACTCCACCCGGAGGATCCAGACTCCACCCGGAGGCTCCAGACTCCACCCTGAGGCTCCAGACTCCACTCTGAGGCTCCAGACTCCACCTTGAGGCTCCAGACTCCACCCTGAGGCTCCAGACTCCGCTGTTAAGTGTCCGCATGAAGGTCTCATTCCAAGCATGGTCAAATGGAGACAAATCATGAAAGCTTGACGAGTAATACTGGCAATTGACAGCCTAGCGGGTCGGCCATGACAGTGTGACGGGTCCTGACGTCACATCTATACCGTCCTCTGTCTCACATAACTCATCGTCTGTCCTCAACTGTCCACCTCAATCCTTCCATCGCAAAAATGAAGAAGACTTCAGAAAGGCAAGAGCGTGTAATAATGAAATGGTTCAGTCTGGTTCCTGGGGGCTACTGCAGGAAGCTGGATTAGGAAGGACCAATATCGTATTGGGTATAAACTCGACAACACATCTTAGATGACATTTTCGTGTCCGGAAGACATTTTCTAAACCGACCTTCAGATTTACAACGCCAAACTTCCCTGAAAGTTGACACAGTCGGTGGTGAATACAAATGAGGTTCGTACAAGGTGCCCGTGGTCCTCGAAGGTCGAGTTGAGACGTAGAAATGTTCAAGACACAGTAAGCGTAAGACACCGGCTTGAGAGGTTCTCCGGGAGATGTGCTGGATGGGGTCCAACAGCCTCCTTGGCAGACGTCTTCGATCTATATAGGAACACTGATCCACTTTCGAATTGATCCACTTTCGAATTGATCCACATTCAAAGGTCTGAAAAAAGGGGTAGGCTGGAAGGGAGAGGGGTTAAATGCATCGGTTTTTTTTTTTGTGTGTAAACGGTTTGACGCGAAGATTTACTGAGCAATGAGACCGGATTTACATTCAGTAAACACTGCGTTTAGAATACACAAACGCCAGTGACTCCCCGAGGGAGCCCCGAGGCAGAACGAGAACACACGGCTCATCGCTTGACTCGGACTTTATGTCAAATTACCTTGACAGTTCCGTTTACCCGCCGTCACTTGCGCATAGTCATTCAACACCTTTGATTTGCCTGTTTTATAACTGATTTCTCTGGCAAGCCGGAGGTTACACTCAAAGTCAACTGTCTGTGTATATACGCAGAGAATATATATATATATATATATATATATATATATATATATATATATATATATATATATATATATATATATATATATATGACACCCTGGTCCTATGTGGAGCCAAAATAACAATATTTCAGGCCCTCAGAGTATATTGCAATTATATATTGTAATATATTGCAGAGTAGAGATGCAATCTTCGTGTTCAGATTTAGAACCAGCCCCTCTAATCTCCTTCCCTCTAATAGAGGGATAAGTTCCTGCTATGTGGGGATACACACTTGTATCCCCACAATGTTCATTTGTATGTCTTATAAATGTTGAAAAACAGTCTTGAACATTAACACTGTTGTTTCTATATATTTTCCAGCATTGAATATACTCTTTAAACATGTATTGGCTTTGCTGTTTACACTGTTCTGGGGATGACGCTTTTCTGCTATGACAACGTTATGCACATGTGCAGAACTGACTAGTGTACTGGTAAGAGTTCCAAATGCAAGAGTTCAACAAGAGTTCCAGACTGTCAACATTTAACACTGCTCTTGCTATGTCTCTCTACTGAGTTATATCCTTCACAAGAGTCTCTCTCTTACATAAGATTAGAGGTTTGCCGCGTCCTCTATATATTGTCTACTCGCATGCAATCCTAGTGCCATCTACAAATGATGATACAGTACTGTAGTTTGTATCCTTGTCTATGTCTGATATGAGTATATATCAGGTACGGTACTTTGCGGGGGGAGGGGGGGGGGAAGACTGAGCTTTTCACGGTGGATGATCCGGATTTTACTGTGTAGACTGTTATACTCTGCGTTCTGTTCGTTGGGAAGTTAAACCTCCATCTCTTTACTTTGTCAGTAATTTATTTAAATTATATTCGTTAGAGCATCCATTATTGGCTAGGATCTACCTGGATGGGGTTCTGGGAGTTCTTCTACTTGTGAGAGCTTGGTCTAACAGATGCCTTACTCAACTGAATTCCCCCGTCAACCTGCTTCCCTCTGGAGCTGTTGACACAGGCGTCAACAACCCTTCGCTTGTACCTGTCAGGGCACTGATTACTACCGTTCACGCACGTTCCAATGTTGGTTACCTTGGTGTAGGAACGGCAGCGTGAAAGCCGCCGTTCCTTTCCAAGACTATTACATCTAGGAAAGGTAGCCTGCCTCCAACATCCATCTCGTAAATGAAACTTAGCACAGAACTTCACTCGAATGCATCCTTAACCTGGAGCAAGCAGCTCGATGTCCGGTACCTGCAGGATGATGGAGGCGAGATGTAGGGGCAAGGTCAAATGAGAGGAGCAGGGCAAGATGGAAAAGGGCAAAGGGGACAAGGAAGAGGGTCAGGGAGCAGAGACATGGGTACTGAATGTGTTTAACGGCTGGGGCAAGAGGGCCATTGGCATTCAGGCGGAGGAAGGAGTGGAGTGAAACATATGGAAAAGAGCAGGGTAATAGGGGTGAGAAGCAGGGTAATGAGGGAGGGTTGGTTAAAGGGGAAGGGACGAGGGCACGTAATGGTAAGGGGAAGAGAGGCCGGGGTAGAGGAAGAGAGGATTTATATTTCAACAGCACTAGCCTCAGAGGTGCCGTATACCGCCTGGCCCGAGGCTCTGTTACGTTGATTGTTGACAACATTTTGCAAGAGGCGGCGCCACTTTCTAGTCCTTGAGGGGAATTAAAGTGGCAAAGACCGCAATTTACGAGGTGTTCATTCATCGCGTGCTGCCTCAGTATCGGGCGCCAACAAGGTCTTGTATTTGAGGGCGAGTGATCGTTCCTGTGACCTCACTTACAGGTGGTCGCAGGGGTCGGGCGGGAAGCTCCCGGGTCCCGTCTTAATAGCTGCCGGCTGTAAAATGTAATGACTCCCGAACCCCGAACGTCATGTTTCTTACCGTGTCTTCTTTTGAAAGTATTTTAATTAAATTAACTTTTCTTCTTCTTGTTCGCAAGATCCTGGCCAGATTCTTGCGGCTTCGACGGCCAGGTTCATGCGGCTTCGACGGCCAGGTTCTTGTGACTTCGACGGCCAAGTTCTTGTGACTTCGACGGCCAGGTTCTTGTGACTTCGACGGCCAAGTTCTTGTGACTTCGACGGCCAGGTTCTTGAGGCTTCGACAGCCAGGCTCTTCAGGCTTCGACGGCCAGGCTCTTCAGGCTTCGATGGCTAGGCTCTTGCGGCTTCGACGACCAGGTTCTTGAGGCTTCGACGGCCAGGCTCTTGAGGCTTCGACAGCCAGGCTCTTCAGGCTTCGATGGCTAGGCTCTTGCGGCTTCGATGGCTAGGCTCTTGCAGCTTCGACGGCCAGGCGCTTGAGGCTTCGACGGCCAGGCTCTTCAAAAGGTTTATTACTTAATAAGTGAAGAGGTACCTCCTATACTCACGTTTGATGAGTGCGTTTGACTTCGTTAATTTGTTAGTCACTGCGACTCGTCTGGACTACCGCTGACTTGTTTTAGTGAGGCCAGCCACACGTCATGTTTTGCAGAGCTCGGGCTCCTCAAGTGAGAGTTTGGGCTCCTGAAGCGAGAGGCTGAGCTCCTTAAGTGAGAGCCCTAGGTAAGAGTGCTAAGTGTGAGCCCCAAGCGAGAGTCCGGGCTCCTCATGTAAGAGCCCCTGGTAAGAGCCCCAGGTGAGAGCCCGATCCACAATTCTAAAAGTCATTATTCTTCGTTGGGCGACCATTATCCGTGATATTGAGCCACTGAGGTGAAAGGCACTCCACAAGTTAAGCGGATGGGGTGCGTGCACTCACCTCACCTCCCCCCTCGAGGCACTCTAACAAAGGTAGAGGGCTGGAGTGCGTGCACTCACCTCACCTCCCCCCTCGAGGCACTCTAACAAAGGTAGAGGGCTGGAGTGCGTGCACTCACCTCACCTCCCCCCTCGAGGCACTCTAACAAAGGTAGAGGGCTGGAGTGCGTGCACTCTCCTCACCTACACCAGTCACCTTGTGCAGGGGCTGTTTTGGAACGCGTCCCCTGTGCAAAGACGGCTGTTGGTGGAGTGTTGTTGTTGTTGTTGCAGGAGTAAAGGGGTATCCTGGGTGCTGGCGAAGGTGCTGTAGGAAGGTGAAGGGGTAGCCAAGATGCCGGAGGAAAGTGAAGAGGGTAGCCAGGGTGCTGGAGGAAGGTGAAGAGGAGCTTGGAGAGGCTTCATGATGACCAGAGGAAGAGTGTAAAAAAAAGGGGAGCACAAGAGAGGGACGAGCATAAGAAGAGAATAAATAAAGAAAGGGGAGGCGAAGAGGGAATGTGTTGATGATTAGAGAGGGGGGAATAATGGGGAAAAGAGAGAAGGCTCGTTAGTGGAGAGGTGTGGCGCGGGGTGACGGGTGCGAGACGCCAACGAACTCCCCATGTTCGTAAACTACTCCGTTAAGATAGAAATTACAATGAAATTACCTTCCGCTAGGGCGTGACCTCTGACCTTCTGGCAGCGACCTGGCGGTATCACACGGCTTACCGCGACGCCCCCTTAACCCCCCCCTCCCTCCTGTGAGGGGCCCGGCGGAGGGGGTCGGTGAGGGTGGGAGGAAAGGAACAGGAGGGGACGGAGGGGGGGGGGTGAGAAATGGGTTTGTGTGTGTGTGTGGGGGGGGGGGGAGAGGGAAATAAAGATGGCGGGGGAAGTGAAGGGGTGAGCCAAATGGCACCTGAGAAGATCAAATGCGATGTGTTTACAGGAAGTTATTTCATGGTTCTTGGTGTAAGTGTGGGTGTAACTGTATAGGGGGGGGGGAGGAGGGGGTGTACACACATTGCTGTAAGTTATGGCTCTCTCTCTCTCTCTCTCTCTCTCTCTCTCTCTCTCTCTCTCTCTCTCTCTCTTGTCTACACTGTTCACCCAATCTGATACATTCATCTTCTCGCTTTGTACCCTCATCTACCCTTCTGTACCTTTCTCACTTGCTGTACCCAAATTATCTGTTCCCTACCTTGTGACTACTTTGTGTAGGTTCCGGGGATCAACGGCCCCCCGTGGCCCGGTCTCCGACCAGTCCTCCGGTTGATCGTCTGGTCAACCAGGCTGTTGAACGCGGCTGCTCGCAACCTGACGTATGAATCACAGCCTGGTTGATCAGGTATCCTTTGGAGGGGTTTAGCGAGTTCTCTCTTGAACACCGTGAGGGGTCGGCCAGTTATGTCCCATATGTGTAGCAGGAGAGTGTTGAAAAAAGTCATTGATGTTAATAGCGATCTCCCTCAGCGTACCTATTGCACCTTTGCTTTTTACTGGGGCTATTTTGCACATCCTGCCATGCCCACTGGTCTTATGTGATGTTATTTCCTTGTTCAGATTTGGAATCAGTTCCTCTAATATTTTTCACGTGTAGATTATTATGCATCTCTCTCTCGCCTGCGCTCAAGAGAATACAGATTTAGAGCTTCTAATTGGTCCCTATAATTTACTTGCAACTTTTTGTTCAGAGTAGTTGAATTTAAAAAAAAGAACAGTGTGCAATAATATTTCACCCCTAGAGAGCACTGGTGTCTTAAAAAGTATGGACGCCTTTGTTTGGAAGCTCCTTGTTATCCAACCTGTCATTTTCCTTGCAGTCGTGACAGCTACTTTATGGTGTTCTTTAAAGGTAAGGTTCTTCCGACATAATTACCCCTAAATCCTTTACACTGCTTTTTCGTTCTATATTTCAATTTCGATTTGATTCAGTTTTATATACGGTTTCCGCTTTTATATTTTTGTTTTTTTTCCAAAAGCGCAGGAGCTGAAACTTATTTTCATTAAACAATATATATATATTATCTGTGGCCCATTGAAATCCCTGATTTACATCAGATTGAAGGTTTGCCGTGTCCTCTATATTGTCCCTCTATATTTTCATTAAACAAAATATATTATCTGTGGCCCGTTGAAATCCCTGATTTACATCAGATTGGAGGTTTACCGTGTCCTCTATATTTTCACCTCACATGACAATGCTCGTGTCATCTGCAAATGATGACCCAGTACCATAGTGTGTATCTTGTCTATGTCTGATATGAGGTGAGAAAAAATACCGCAGCAAGTACGGTACATTTCGGGGTGGGTAGGGAGGGGGGGAGGGGGTGACTGAGCTTTTCACGGTGGATGATCTGGATTTGACTGTGTAGACTATTACACTCTGCGTTCTGTTCGTTGGGAAGTTAAAGATCCATCACCACCAGCAACACAGTGAGGAATCAACACACTACCAACACAAGCAAAACATCTGTGGTTAAGAGTGGCAATTAAGATCACTTGTTTGGCCCCATTACGAGGTACCTCTCTTTTTGCCACCAAACTTATTCACAGCCCAAATCAGCAAAAGATACCAGGGATAGGCCTATCACATCACAACAGCAGCAGCAACAGCAGCAGAGGCAGCAGCAACAGCAGCAGAGGCAGCAGCAACAGCAGCAACAGCAGCAGAAGCAGCAGCGGGAGACCCAGGGCTGCCGAGCTGCTAGTTACATTCCAGGAAATAACTAAGGAAAACTGATTACGCAGAAGTGTGCGATCCCTGACCCCACGTCTGAGGCTTCTCGCTGGCTCTCGTCCTCTCCCTCAATGTTTCATCATGGCGGCGCCGGGCCTGCAAGGCCGGCCTCTTCGGTGATCTATCGCATGCTGCAAACTACGCTGTATAAAACACGTCGAAATCAAGTCTATTACTCGTAATATATATAAATTAAGGGAAGGTTGCGGGAGAGGCGGACGAGGGAAGGGGGCCGAGCATCAGTGAGTGAAACACTGTGCACTAAGGGGGACGTTTGTGGTGAGGCGGATAATGGCGCTCGCGTGCGCCAGCAGTTTTTCCCGCCTTGCGGGCGGACCAGCTCACTCAGCGTCACGATTCACGCGACGGGGCAATATGGCCGACTTCCAGGCGGCGTGGAAGGCAGCAGCGGCAGTATGGCCCACACACACCTGCCTGGCAATCGCTACCCAGGCAGGACACATGCCTCGGGGCACGCCACGCTGGCCCAGTGTGGGACACTATCTTGCTCCCACAGCCACCAGAACTGTGAGACTTAGGTAGGACAGGGTCTTATCTGACACGCTGCAGGATCTTGAGGAAGGGCAGGATGTTGGTTTCCGACAGGACGTGGTGCCCGGGGCTTCCGTGGGAGAGACGGAAGGCGAGATATGAGCGAGAGGAAGTATTGACCAAAGCACAGTCACGACGCACTGGTCACAACCACCTCCAGGGCATTACTCGAGTTGGTGCAGATATAATTATGGGCAACAGAACATTTAGTTACCAACTGAACGTCTCTCCGCAATCATAACACAGTTTCTTCTCTTGACAGCCCTGGCCATGGCAGCCCTGGCCATGACAGCCCCCATCATTGACATCAAAGGCCCCTGTCCCTCCCCCCACCCCCGCAAGCCCTTAAGAAAATCCCCCCCTTATCACCCCTGGCCCTTGACACCCCCGCCCCTTCACCCTTGGGGCCCGTCTGTTATTGCCCTGCATAAGTGTCAACTAGAATGTAGTGGTTAACGCGTAGTGGAGGAGAGTGGCCTTGTGCTGACACAGGGTCGCACGTAACACTGTGTGTGTGTGCAGCCGACTTCGCTTCTTGCTCCTGTAACAGCCTGCGGCGAACTGTGGGTCATGTAATAGGGGTTGTGTGAGGGGAACACCAGGGACAGCGGTGAAGAGGAGGGCAGCGGTGAAGAGGAGGGCAGCGGTGAAGAGGAGGGCAGCGGTGAAGAGGAGGGCAGCGGGGAACATGAGGGCAACAGTGATTGTTGTTTGCGCGAGGCCCCAAGCCTCTGGCTGGCTCACTAAACGCGACTCATATGTGTGTTATTTAGGCGATGGATGAGTTTGTACGACTCACATTATATCCAATGTCTTTAACAACTTCTTCTGCGCTGCTAAATCTCACAGAACTAATTTGGTTTGTAGCTCTGCGAAGTCTTAGATAATGTTCCAGTGGTGTGTCTGGTATTTCTCCACAATGCTGACATTTCTTATATTCTTCGTATGGAACCCGTAAGACTATATACCTATGCTGTAATGGCGCAAATACCTCTCTTCCCTCTCTCTCTCTCTCTCTCTCTCTCTCCCTCTCTCTCTCCCTCTCTCTCTCTCTCTCTCTCTCTCTCTCTCTCTCTCTCTCTCTCTCTCTCTCCTTTCTTTTCCTTCTCCCCCTCTTCTCCAAGAGTATCCAAGCCTGATGCGATGTAAGTGCGCATCTCTTCTTTTATCATCCTCTTTCATTAGTACATAGCTCTTCACAGTTGGCGGAATTCTTGTACCAACCTGCATATCCTGATTTGCATTTTCTGCATTGTTCGCTAATTATTTTCATAGTCTGTGCTAGAATTGTGTGGTATGTAAATGCCTACATGCCTCTTCCTCCTTTTAGTCGCAAGTTCTGCAGCTTCATCTTCAGTGTCATTCCCTGGTATTCCTACATGACTTGGCGCCCAGCTGATAAGTATTCGACAAGCAGCAGTAAAGATGAGAGAAGCTGAGAATATGAGGACAGCGGGAAGGTGGGCACATGAGGGCAGCTGGGAACATGAAGGGAGCTGGGAACATGTGGGAAAGTTGGAACATGAAGGCAGCAATGGAGATGAGGGCAGTGATGAACATGGCGGCAATGGTGAGCATGAGGACAGTTGTGACGATGAGGGGCAGCGATGAACATGAGAGCAACAGCAGGGGAACAAGAGAGGAAGACCGTCCATAGCACACACACACGTTACCGACCAGTGTGTGTGTGCGTGTCTGACACCAGCGGCGGCCATGCACGGACTGTTTCTTGAGCCAATCATCAGGTGACGTCGAGAGAGCACACACACACCCGCCCGATAATCTTGTGAAACACTAAACTGTGACTACACGCGACCGCCATGCTGGCCTCTCTCTCCTTGGCTGGTTCTATACGTCGAAGCTTCACACAGTAGCAGCCAGCATACTGATGGGGTCCATTTTTCTTCTGAATTACATGAATTTGTCCACCTTCCTTCAGCTCTGATGTCTGACATTGACGCTAAAAAATACAGTCACTGGAGGACATTCCAGGCATTTATTTTGACCCCGCAGAGTCTGGAAGGTCAGTCTGGAACATTAGCGGAGAGTTCGATAAACATTCCCTTGAAATGTTAAGTGAATGAAAGGAATTTATATATATATTGTCAAATAATATAAACATCCTCATTATAAAAATTATAAACACGGACCCCAGCTCGAGTGAATTGCACTCTAAGTGCAATTGCAATTTTTTTGTATAACTTTATAGAAATGAAAAAGCCTGCTACGTTCAGCTGACTACATAGATAAATGAAGTCCAGTAATAAAGTTGAATAATCGAAGCTCCCGCAACAACGCTGGATAAATGAGGTCCAGCAGAAAGGCCAGCCCTGGAAACACAAACCGAAATTGTCTCTATTTTCCGCTTGTTACAACTTGTAATAAAGTTGTTACATCTTGGCTTAACGTGTTTATGACGTATTAGAACGTTGTTACAACTTGCTATATTGGTTGTTATAACTGGTTAGGAGGTGTTAAAACTTGTTCGAACGTTGTAGCAACGTCGTAGTTTCGGTGTGTGTTTGGTGGGAGGATGATAATGACTCAACGCCCCACCTGCTACCCCGGCCTCAAGACGGTGTGCATGTCTGAAATACACCCAGAAAGTATCTTTAAAAGCTACTTCCCGCTTGCAAGTAGCTTTTAAAGCACTGATAAGCCAAGAGGAGCTGGAGGGGCCCTCCCTCAGCGTTTCCTGTAGAAATCCAATTCATAAAGTGCAGCAAGGAAGTAGAGCATGGAACCCAAGCAACTGCTGCTACCGGTAGTCAATTCTAGGAACAACCAGTCGACGACCGAGAACGACGACTGAGAACGACGACCGATGAATTATTAGGGGAAAGCGCCAATGAAACCATCACGACTATGTAGCATTTGGAAAGGGGTCAGGATATAGTGAGAATTTGAGATGGGAATGAGGGAAAGGAATGATGCCCAATCACTTGTTGATGGTCGGGAAAGGAAAAGGACCGAAACGTCGTCCTTTCTCCATTATCTGATGTGTGGTTTGGTCATCAGTTTTAGGAACATTTCGCACTCGGGAAATCATAAGGACGTGATAACTGAAGCTGCGGAAGGTTTTTTAGGGCCCGGTAATGTGTTTCGTGGTTCAAGAAGCCTCTTCCCAGAACACTATTAACCCAGGGATGTCCTGAGTATAAAAACTTCTCTAATTCATATCCAGTTTATGAACAAATCCCCAAGGGCCATGATGAGGGTTCGAACCTACGTACGGAATGTTCCCAGATGCGCCTTAGTCGTATTTGTTTATTTCATATATCACTTTATTGTGATTTCTCTGTGTGTATCCAGTTTATTTTTGGGTGAGGTGTCGTGGCCAGCGATAGCTTATAGTTAATGTATCCGCGAGACAAGAGAGTACACCGCTCCTGTGCCAGGTAAGTTACGGGCTCACCATAGCCCGTGCTACTTGGAACTTGTTCCGAGTAGCTGAATCTATAACAACAACAAGAGAGTTAGACTCTCACGTTAGTTCGACGAGGAAACTTTGAACCTGGATATTATAGTCATTCTGACGTCTCCGACACAGTTTGGTGCATGAGATTACTTTGCTGTACTGAGTAGAAGCGGGTGGAAGATGTACCGAATGCACATACTATTTAGAGATGATCTTCTCTCGCTCATACAGCAGTGAAGCGTGTCAATGACTGGACTCGTACGATTCAATATGTATGAACGTGAAGGTATTTTCCTTTCCGCTTTATTTCTTAAAAGACAGAGGCTGTGGAATGATAAGCCGTGACTCACAGAGTGGAATTCTGGTATTCATCTCACATAACAGTAGCGCCAAGAAAATAGACATATTCATATGAATATTTTAGCTGTAAAACATAACATATCCGAGATTAAATTCTTTCTGGATTTCATTGATTTCATTGTATGTTGGCATCTCAAAGCATGATGCTGTTGACATGCTTGTAAAAACAGGCTGTAGGACACCAGGATATAAATCCAAATGGGTATTTCATTAGCCATGACAATGCCCAACCACTTGGGCTGGACGGTAGATCGACGGTCTCGCTTCATGCAGATCGGCGTTCAATCCCCGACCGTTCAAGTGGTTGTGGACACCATTCCTTTCCAGTCCCATCCCAAACCCTTATCCTAACCCCTTCCAAGTGCCATATAGTCGTAATGGCTTGTACTGTACACGCTGTACTCCCCTTCATATAGTCTAGGGGCAGCTGCACAAATGTAGATGTACTTAAATGTGTTAATAAAATAAAAAAGTGCGACACCAGCATCAAGAGTTCCTGACGTGTAGAGCAACCCGTCCTCTTAAAAATAACGTCACTTTTGGCTGGTATGCGCACTATGGCCAAATTTGGACGTAATTTAAAATGAAATCGACTCACAAAAGTGACGTACTGTCCCGTTTTCTGTTTGAGTCGTCCGGCCTACTCGGTAAGGTTAGAAGAGGAAACTTTCAATTAACGTTTTTCATAAAGTTTTGAAACTTTATGAGAATTTCCTGGCCACCTAACCTATCAGAGGACCCTTAACTTACTGTTGTCGAAAAAAAATCCCAAATATAATTTCATTTTCAAATTATGTCCACTTTCGGCCATACGAGTAAACGGCGCAAAGCGACGTTATTTTTAAGAGGACAGGTTGCTGGAGCCAGGAACGAAGACCTCTTGAAGACAAGAGTAGCTGCAACTACGTGTCTTGATACAAGTCATTACGGCGGAGTGTATCACCACTGACACTTCCTTATGGCCATTAACCACCACCACACTCTTGTTAACCACCACCTTTGGCACTAACCACCACTGATACCTCTCTATCACCGGTGACACCACTATTACTAGCACCATCACCGCCATCACCACCACCACCATCACCATCACCACCACCACCACTACCACTGCCACCATCATCACCACCACCACCATAGCCACCACCACCACCATAGCCACCATCATCACCACCACCACCACTGCCACCATCATCACCACCAGCACCATAGCCACCACCACCACCATAGCCACCACCACCATAGCCACCACCACCACCATAGCCACCACCACCACCATCACCACCATAGCCACCACCACCATTACTAACCACTCACTGTAACCACAGTAGCAATGAGGCAACCGTGCAGAACCTCACTGTACTCTCTCCCCAGTTAATTCTACCCTCCTCCTCCTTGGGCCACTGCCCCCTCCCCTCTCTCCTCCTATATCCCGCGGACCCCAGCGTTCATTTGCGGTCCGTGAACGCCGAGAGCGCCGAGAGCGCCGAGAGCGCCGGGTTACCGGACTCTGCTGCCATACCACCACTCACCGCCATCCCTCTCCACTATCCTTGTCTTAATTCATTCTATTTATCTTCTTCCTTCCTCCTCTCTTCGTTCTATAATTCCGCTCGACGAGCCTCTATAGCTGCCCCTGTTGTGACGGCCTCTCCAGCTCGGTGAAGTTATTGCTACAGTGTGCTGAGATTGCTGCTGCTGGAGGCTCTGCCTTGTCTACGACTGTTGCTAGGAAATGTTGCTGGGGTTAGTGCTGAAGGCTATACTCTTGCAGGTGTTGTTTACGGCTCATGGGTGGATTTTTGCCTTTGAGAATCCGTTTATTGGAAAGCCTAATAGATGCTATTTGCTGAGGTCAAGTATAGTTCTTGTTGCTGCTGCTGCTGCTGCTGCTGCTGCTTCTGCTGCTGCTGCTGCTGCTGTTGCTGCTTCTGCTGCTGTCTTTGGTAGTGATGGCGTGACTGCATAGTTTATGCTGCTATACCAAAGGTTTTATGGTGTAAGTGTAATGAAAAGTCTTTAAAATAGTTAGTGAAGACTAGCTAGCAGTCTTTGTTCTGTTGCTGTTGGTATATCTGTTGACAGGGCAACGGCTCTGTTGTCTCTCTTGCCGCTGCTGCCTGCTGTTGCTGCTGCTGCTGTTACTAGCGCTGCCTGCTCCTCCGTACGTGTGTTCTTACGAAACCTGTACATCTTTCCTCATAATGGTGGCGGTGTTTGGTTTATCAGCCAGCATATGAGCCCGCAAGCTAACTATTAGCTTGGGGCACCACCACATAGCTGCGCGCCAGGCCTTGGGAACCCGGGGCCAGATTCACAAAGCAGTTACGCAAGTATTTACGAACGTTTTCATCTTTCCTCAATCTTTGACGGCTTTGGTTACATTTATTAAACAGTTTACAAGCATGAGAACTTGCCAATCAACTGTTGTTATTGTTATAAACAGCTTCCTGGTGCTTCGGAGCTCATTACCTGTTTAATAATTGTAAACAAAGCCGCCAAAGATTGAGAAAAGATGTTCAGGTTCGTAAGTGCTTGCGCAACTGCTTCGTGAATCTTGCCCCTGGAGTAGGACTTGAGCAACAGCCCCCTCGACGCTTCCTCGCCACTCACCCTCACATAGTCTCGAAACTCTGAATACTTAAGTTGAAGCACCACAGACAAAGACCTTCCCTGAAAAGCCTCCCAGTCAAAAGTACATGAGAGTAACCTCGTTCATCTTTGCCAACATGCAGGGACCAAGTACCTACGGGCTCACCATAGCCCGTGCTACTTGGAACTGTTTGTTCCAAGTAGCGAATCTTTAACAACAACAACAACAACATCCAGGGAATAAAAATACCGACGAATAAGGCAGCGTCTGGAATGCTCTCGGCCGCAGGTTCGAATCCTCGTCACGGCCCTTGTGGATTTGTTCTTACCGACGAAAAAAATACCAAAATACCGTCCCATAGATGACCTCCTCACAGAGGCGCGGCAGCATCTGAAGTTTTCACAGAAACCCAAACGGGGAATTACATTGACGATGAAATTGAGATACCAGAATATAATGTATTTAAATGTGGTAGAGTAAATAGCTCACATGGAGACGGAAGAACAGGGTTGTATATAAAAAGAGGACCGTGTATGCTCAGGACAGAGAGACGGCACCACTCCCGCGCCAGGTAAGTCCACTACGGGCTCACCATAGCCCGTGCTACTTGCTCCGCTCCTGTGCCAGGTAAGTTACGGGCTCACCATAGCCCGTGCTACTTGGAACCTGTTCCGAGTAGCTGAATCTATAACAACGTATGCTCAGATTACGGGCTCACCATAGCCCGTGCTACATGGACATTTCGTTCTAAGTAGATAAATCTAAAACAACGACAACAACGTATGCTCAGAGCTGTTAAACTATACATGAGGTGGTAAAGGAAGTGCATAACAAGTAGAGAAAATAAGCCTAGTTATTAAGGAGGGAGGGAATTATCAGGGGATAGCGCCAAGACATTACGACTATATATAGCACTTCAAAGGGGGTCAGGATAAGGATTTGGGATGGGACGGGGGAAAGGAATGGTGTCCAACCACTTGGACAGTCGGGGATTGAACGCCGACCTGCATGAAGCGAGACCGTCCGCACTACCGTCCAGCCCAAGTGTATTCTAACGAAAAAACTGCCAGGAACAGTGGTTGAGGAAGTCACAGAACAGATAAGCAAAATAGATAATATTCTCAATAATTTGGCAAATCCAGTACCGTATATTGTCAATCTTCAGAGTCTAAGAGAGAGAATAACATACGATAACGTTATAAGAGGAAATCAACCTGGAAATAATCAATAACAGGTCAGAGAAAAGTTAGATTCAGTGAGAAATGTTCCTTCAACCAGCAAACAACAGGACCAACTAGGAACAAAGATACCCTCCATCTGATCTTCACAAACAATGAAGAAATAACGATATCTCAGATACTACACACACTCAGCTCACAATCTCACTGAAGAGCAAACTAACATCAATGCTCGTAATATGTCCAAAAAGATTATCACACCAGAAAGATTATTCAACAAATCCAATTTAAATAATAAGACGATTGACTGGAAAACTTTAAATAAATAAATACAAATAAGTAAATTCACACATAACTTGCAAATACTCAATAGGACACCGTCTTGAGTACAAAGACTCTCCCACACATGGAATAGAATAATTAACTGCTCAATTGTACAAATATATGCTTGAAACACATTCCTTTGCGGAGGGTCAGCAAGAGGACCACTCTAGAGAGGCAACGCGGATGACATAACTGGCATAACAGAAGAAGAAAATAATAAAAGAAATACTCAAGTACACACGACTATCACACATCACACTATACACTATCACACATCACACTATACACTATCACACATCACACTATACACTATCACACTATACACTATCACACATCACACTATACACTATCACACATCACACTATACACTATCACACATCACACTATACACTATCACACATCACACTATACACTATCACACATCACACTATACACTATCACACTATACACTATCACACATCACACTATCACACATCACACTATACACTATCACACATCACACTATACACTATCACACATCACACTATACACTATCACACATCACACTATACACTATCACACATCACGACTATACACTATCACACATCACACTATACACTATCACACATCACGACTATACACTATCACACATCACACTATACACTATCACACATCACGACTATCACACTATAGAGTACACACTACACTGAGAAAGTAATTTAAACGGGTAGATGGAAGAAATAGCAGCAGAAGCTGAAACAATCACACCAGATTGTATAAATACAATTGAACCAGAAAGATATACAAGAGATAAAGAACAATCCCAAATATTTTTCATACATTTGAAATGCAAATCATAAAGCTCCGCCAGTACTGAATATATATATGGTGGAGGTTCATCATAACCCTTCACTTATACTTATATGTGAAGGCTCATACACAAGAGGATGACAAAGAAATTAGTGAAATCCTAAAAGAACAGTTTGAGGTTATGTTTAGCACCCCAATGAACACCGTGACAAGTGAAGATCAAGATAGCTTCATTATGAACGATATCCAAGACCGACAATATAGCTGATATTAACATGAACCCTGAAGATTTTGACAGAGAAAATGACAACATTGCACTCTGTTCATGGGTGAACATGAGTGCACTCCGCACTCTGTTCTTGGGTGAACATGAGTGCACTCCGCACTCTGTTCTTGGGTGAACATGAGTGCACTCCGCACTCTGTTCTTGGGTGAACATGAGTGCACTCCGCACTCTGTTCATGGGTGAACATGAGTGCACTCCGCACTCTGTTCTTGGGTGAACATGAGTGCACTCCGCACTCTGTTCATTGAGCCTGCACTCTGTTCCAGGTGAGGACTACTGGGATTTAATATTTATAAAGAAATTTTAAGTACCAGTAGCACATACACTCAATGTAGTTTAGAGAAAAAACTTGTATAGAACTTAGTTATCAGAAGCACTTAAATCAACAAAGCTCTAACACACAAGGATGGTTATCTTCTTGAGGTTATCTTGAGATGATTTCGGGGCTTTTTAGTGTCCCCGCGGCCCGGTCCTCGACCAGGCCTCCACCCCCAGGAAGCAGCCCGTGACAGCTGACTAACACCTAGGTACCTATTTTACTGCTAGGTAACAGGGGCATAGGGTGAAAGAAACTGCCTAATGTTTCTCGCCGGTGCCTGGGATAGTATATAATGGGAGCAAAGCACTGGCTAAAATTTATAGACCAGTCGCACTAACATTACTCATAATTGACGTTTTTGAAAGAGTGATTAGAAATCAAATCTCCAGGATTATGGAGAACAATGACCTTCACAACCCAGGTCATCATGGATTTAAAGCGGGAAGAGCCTGTCTTTCACAGTTACTCAACTACTATGACAAAATCACGGAAGCATTAGCCGGAAAAACAAAATGCAGATGTTGTATACACGGACTTCGTAAAAGGTATTTGATAAATGTGATTATGGCGTGATAACCAATCAAATGAGATAGATAGGAATAACATATAAAATAGGGCAATGAATATTACAAATCCTGTCAAACAACATGCACAGAGCAACAGTCAGTTAAACAATAAAGAAGAAAATACACGTCTCCGTGGTGTAGTGGTAAAACACTCGCCTGGCGTTCCGCGAGCGCTATGTCATGGGTTCGTATCCTGGCCGGGGAGGATTTACTGGGCGCAATTCCTTAACTGTAGCCTCTGTTTAACGCAACAGTAAAATGTGTACTTGGATGAAAAAACGATTCTTCGCGGCAGGGGATCGTATTCCAGGGACCATAGGATTAAGGACTTGCCCGAAACGCTACGCGTACTAGTGGCTGTACAAGAATGTAACAACTCTTGTATATATCTCAAAAAAAAAAAAAAAAAAAAAAAAAATATCAAATCCAAACACAGTGAACAACTCTGTACCTCAGGGCACAGTCCTTGCACCACTGCTTTTCCTCATTCTCCTGTCAGACACAGGCAAAAATAAGAGTCACAGCTTCGTGTCATCCTTTGCAGATGACCCAAAAATCACAATGAAAACTACTTTTGTAGTTTTTGTCACTGTGTTGTAGTCACTGGCAAACTACAAGCTGGCATTGATAAAGTCTTCGATTGGGCAACGGAAAATTACATGATGTTTAACAGTGATAAATTACAGGTACTTAGTTGTGGACAAATTATAAACTTATACGAAACACAGGGTACAAGACAGATCTCTTTATAGTCGACAAATAATATGCAAAGGATCAGAGAGTAAAAATGTCTGACGACCTAACGTTTAGTGAGAAAAATCCGAGAAAATACATCGCTAACCAGGAAAATGAAAGTATGGATTATGAGAACTTTGATGAGACAAATGATGGATTTGCCCTAAACGCTGTGTATGTGTGTATTAGTGGCTTCAGGCACAGGATATACTAGCTCTATCTATAAATCCAACATTATGTTTGTAACTCATTTTCAATGTATGTACCTTTACCTGAATAAACATCTTATCTATCTGCAAATCCAGGGATCGCACCACAGTGCTCATAGTATTCAAATCACTTGTGCTGATCCGCCTTGGGGAGTAGTGCTCAGTCCCCACTCCTGCCCTCAGAGCCGGAGGAGACTGTTGAAATAGAGGGAATACAAAGAACATATACGCCAAGTCTATACCATAAAACAGCTAAATTATTGGGACCGTGTTGACCAGACCACACACTAGAAATTGAAGGGACGACGACGTTTCGTTTGAATCGACTTGAGAATGGTCCAGGACGGACCGAAACGTCGTCGTCCCTTCAATTTCTAGTGTGTGGTCTGGTCAACATACTTCAGCCACGTTATTGTGACTCATCGCCTGCTTATTGGAACCGTCTCAACACTCTTAAAATGCACTCTCTAGAAAGGCGACGAGAGAAATATCCCATATACATGGAAGATACTGAAGGCTAGGTCCGAAATTTGCGCAGTAGAATAACAACATACTGGAGTAGGAAGAAGAATAGAACCAGTGAGGAGCAGAGGTGCTATAGGCACAATCAGAGAACACTGCATGAACATCAAAGGTCCACGGTAGTTCAATGTCCTCTCAGCGAGCATAAAAAATATTGCCAGAACAAAAGTGAACTTCTTCAAGAAATTAGACATGTTCCTGCAAGAAGTGCAGGAACAGAAGTTCATTTGGTCTGAAGTGAAGACCAACCAGGTTGTAGTGGATTGGTTGGCCTGCGGGCCAAGCAACAGACTGTTGGACCAAGTTACCATAAGTGAAGCCTGGCCTCAGGTCGGGCTTGGGGAGCAGAAGAACTCCCAGAACCTATTCCAAGTATGCTCCAGGTATGCATGAATGGTGGCAGCACACAACACATGAATAGTGGAGACAGACTCAACACATGAATTTAAACTAATACATCATACAATTGAAATAGTTCGTGAACCAGCCAATTGAGTATTGAGAAGCCTGACTCCTGGACTGAAACTCAACTCCTGCAAGCGCAGCTAGGTATACGCAGTAGTTAAACACACACACACACACACACACACACACACACACACACACACACACACACACACACACACACACACACACACACACACACACACACACACGTAAAGAACAAATTGCCACACACTAACGCTCACTAGAATGATAGTTACAAGGGGGTTTAATCACCGTGTAATTGTGGTAAATTCGCTTTGTAATAAAGAGAAAATGTTTAATTTGGCGCCCACTTTGGTCTCGTGCGGAAATCATGCCCAGAAGTGAAATAATTGCACGTTTTTGTGTGTGTGGTAACCGCTTCTTAGCTCAGGCGGAGAGTTTCACAAATAACGAAGTCAAAACATGTATAGAAACCCACTCGCTGACGAGGTCATTACTGTCGTTATAACTGCCGCCTCGGATTCACCGCTATATACCAATTCCTATAACCCGTCCTCTGACCAAGTCCCTTCCATCCAGCGGTCGACCCCAAAGACGCAGTCATAAATTTTACCAGCCAGGCCTCCAAACAAAGATCTAAAAGTGATTCCATGCACCCGCCAAACCCCCCGTTTATGAATGAAAAACGGTTTACACACGACTCACAACTGATGACGTTCGAACACTTCCAGAACAAGTGCTTCGCTGACGAATTTTGTTCGGATCCACAACACTGTAAATGCTTCACCCACGTACTACAAATACAAATAATCGCCAACAGAACCTAAACATCTAACATAATCTAACCAGTGTCTAAATATGCAAAATTTTCTAATATTTAACAATATTAATTTATATTTGAGAAAATTCCTGTTTTGAATGAACAGCATGTTAAAAGTTATGAAGGCGTCTTGGGGGTCGACCGCTGGATGGAGTGAACATAGACTGAGGACGGGTTGAAAATTTAACATTCTGTTCGTTTAAAGTTTGAATTTTTGAAAATGTAAATTAATATAATTATACATTAGCACAATGTGTATATTTATGCGCAGGTTAGGGTAGGTGTTTAGGTTCTGTTGACAATTATTTGTATTTATAACTCAAGCGTGAAGTATTTACCGAGTTGCGATTCCCCAATCAGTCCTCAAGCCAGGCTCGTTAAAGCGGCAGCTGTCCCTTCCCTTCCCCCCTTCCAAGACGCATTCATCAATTTTAACGTATTGTATATTAACAACTGTTTTGGTCTCATATATAAGCTAATTTTATTATATTCACATTTTGTGGATAGTTAAGCGTAGGTTAAGTTAGGTGTTAAGGTTCTGCTGGGCGATTATTTGTATTTAAAGTACGTGGGTGAAGCATTTACACTGATCCGATTCGAACAGAGGTCATCAGCGGAGCACCGTTCGAAAAAGGTTCGAACGACATTAGTTGAGAGTCGTGTGAAACCCGTTTTCCATTCATAAACTGGTGGGGGGAGGGTTGATTGGCTGTTGGATTAACGAGCATATGGTATGGGTTGATGAGGACTGGCTGTGTAGGGGAGGAAGATGGAGAGACTATGAAGATATTTACAGTGACATGGGCAGTGAGTATTGAAGCTACAGCGACATGGGCAGTGAGTATTGAAGCTACAGCGACATGGGCAGTAAGTATTGAAGCTACAGCGACATGGGCAGTAAGTATTGAAGCTACAGCGACATGGGCAGTGAGTATTGAAGCTACAGCGACATGGGCAGTAAGTATTGAAGCTACAGTGACATGGGCAGTGAGTATTGAAGCTACAGCGACATGGGCAGTGAGTATTGAAGCTACAGCGACATGGGCAGTGAGTATTGAAGCTACAGTGACATGGGCAGTGAGTATTGAAGCTACAGTGACATGGGCAGTGAGTATTGAAGCTACAGTGACATGGGCAGTGAGTATTGAAGCTACAGCGACATGGGCAGTAAGTATTGAAGCTACAGTGACATGGGCAGTGAGTATTGAAGCTACAGTGACATGGGCAGTGAGTATTGAAGCTACAGTGACATGGGCAGTGAGTATTGAAGCTACAGCGACATGGGCAGTAAGTATTGAAGCTACAGTGACATGGGCAGTGAGTATTGAAGCTACAGTGACATGGGCAGTGAGTATTGAAGCTACAGCGACATGGGCAGTGAGTATTGAAGCTACAGCGACATGGGCAGTAAGTATTGAAGCTACAGTGACATGGGCAGTAAGTATTGAAGCTACAGTGACATGGGCAGTAAGTATTGAAGCTACAGTGACATGGGCAGTGAGTATTGAAGCTACAGTGACATGGGCAGTGAGTATTGAAGCTACAGTGACATGGGCAGTAAGTATTGAAGCTACAGTGACATGGGCAGTAAGTATTGAAGCTACAGTGACATGGGCAGTAAGTATTGAAGCTACAGTGACATGGGCAGTAAGTATTGAAGCTACAGTGACATGGGCAGTGAGTATTGAAGCTACAGTGACATGGGCAGTGAGTATTGAAGCTACAGTGACATGGGCAGTGAGTATTGAAGCTACAGTGACATGGGCAGTGAGTATTGAAGCTACAGTGACATGGGCAGTGAGTATTGAAGCTACAGTGACATGGGCAGTGAGTATTGAAGCTACAGTGACATGGGCAGTGAGTATTGAAGCTACAGTGACATGGGCAGTGAGTATTGAAGCTACAGTGACATGGGCAGTAAGTATTGAAGCTACAGCGACATGGGCAGTAAGTATTGAAGCTACAGTGACATGGGCAGTGAGTATTGAAGCTACAGTGACATGGGCAGTGAGTATTGAAGCTACAGTGACATGGGCAGTGAGTATTGAAGCTACAGTGACATGGGCAGTGAGTATTGAAGCTACAGTGACATGGGCAGTAAGTATTGAAGCTACAGCGACATGGGCAGTAAGTATTGAAGCTACAGTGACATGGGCAGTAAGTATTGAAGCTACAGCGACATGGGCAGTAAGTATTGAAGCTACAGTGACATGGGCAGTGAGTATTGAAGCTACAGTGACATGGGCAGTGAGTATTGAAGCTACAGTGACATGGGCAGTAAGTATTGAAGCTACAGTGACATGGGCAGTGAGTATTGAAGCTACAGTGACATGGGCAGTGAGTATTGAAGCTACAGTGACATGGGCAGTGAGTATTGAAGCTACAGTGACATGGGCAGTGAGTATTGAAGCTACAGTGACATGGGCAGTAAGTATTGAAGCTACAGTGACATGGGCAGTAAGTATTGAAGCTACAGTGACATGGGCAGTGAGTATTGAAGCTACAGTGACATGGGCAGTAAGTATTGAAGCTACAGTGACATGGGCAGTGAGTATTGAAGCTACAGTGACATGGGAGTGTTTGGCCAGAGACAGGAAGGGTGTGTGAGGGGGGGGCGGCGGGGCGGAGACCTGGGCACCGCCGGGTTCTCTATCTAGTCATTCAAGAAAGGATTTCTTACAGCACTACTCAAGCACCTCCTCAACGATCCAAGGAGAACGAGGGCCACCTTGAGCCTCGGCAAGATCATTACCATTCCTCCCTCCCACGTTACAAGGCCTTGAGTTGACAATGTGAAGTGCAACTCATTCATCTATAGCCACTGGAGTTTGTTATTCACATTTTAGCCACCGTATTCACTCATTCACTGTCACTCATGCTGATATGATGATCCAACTAATCTGACCAATTTCTAGATTGTGGAATTCTTTCCCCTACTGGAGCAACCAAATTGGGAAATAGTTCCAGACTCAGTGAAGATATTGGCATTTGGTCTTTGAATTCAATTTTAGTTTGTAAGGATGGCATTAATCTTAGAAGTGATATTGGAAAAACAAATGTTATGTCAACGCAAACTATTGTTAGAACAGCTCCAGTGGCTGTGTTTTGTTTTCTACCACAGACGTAGCCATTTGTTTACGATACTAAACAGCATTTTTAGTTCATTTACTTCTGTCCTCCATGGACAGGGTTAGAGATCTAGTATACACAGAGGTCAGTGATTTATTTAACAATCAATCACATAAGGTGATTGTAGTGCTTTTAAAATGTTCATCTAATCTACATATACATTGCTTAGAGGTAACACAGAATTACGTCTATTCAACATTAACAGTGTTTGAAGTATGTTTTTTTTACATAATATGATTAATGTGTGTTTACAATGGTGAAATGCAATTTTCACCAGCTTACACATACCCTGCATACATACATACATATAAATATACACACACACACACATATATAATTATGGCTTTCCTACATTGACAAGAGTAAAATAGCTGCTATAGAAACTAGTGAGTCATTAAGCACTTAACCACTGAAGGTGATTAAGGTGTTTTTTTTACAAACTCAGGTTATAGTACTATCAATTGTCAACTATAATTGACGCATTACAAAGTCAATCTTGGGTACAAGTCCAATATATCATCAAGTGTTCCAGTATTCAGCATATCTCAACCCAAGACGGACAAAAGGCAGTCAATATGGCACATTCTACAATATAATCTTCAAGAGAGTGAATGCTTTCTGTTTTACAAAGTTGACACATGGTGTATTCGACACTTTCACAAAGTTGACACATGGTGTATTCGACACTTTCACAAAGTTGACACATGGTGTATTGACACTTTCACAAAGTTGTCACATGGTGTATTCGACACTTTCACAAAGTTGACACATAGTGTATTGACACTTTCACAAAGTTGTCACATGGAATATTCGACACTTTCACAAAGTTGTCACATGGAGTATTGACACTTTCACAAAGTTGTCACATGGTGTATTCGCCACTTTCACAAAGTTCAAACATGATTTATTCCACATTTGAGTGAGAAAGCTGCCAGATACGTCTATATCCCAGGCGTATTCTGGCCACTATAACATCACATTTGCCGAGTTCTTGCTCTATTAGTCCCATATATATAAATGTGTCCTCACGGAATTCATCATCATGTTTAATGCTACAGCTTTCAGGTCTTTGAGTGGTAGGCCCCCACAGTGTGGTGGAAGGCCCCCACAGTGTGGTGGAAGGCACCCACAGTGTAGTGGAAGGCCCCCACAGTGTGGTGGAAGGCCCCCACAGTGTGGTGGAAGGCCCCCACAGTGTGGTGGAAGGCCCCCACAGTGTGGTGGAAGGCCCCCACAGTGTGGTGGAAGGCCCCCACAGTGTGGTGGAAGGCCCCCACAGTGTGGTGGAAGGCCCCCATGGCGTCGACGCATCGGGGAATAGAACACAAAGTTGATTGATTGATTGAACCAAGTACCAACACAGATCCAACTACCTCCCCGTTGTATAGACCCGCAGGCATGGTCAGAGTGCTCAGGTCCAAGAGCTGGAGTACGCGACCCGAGTGCTGGTGAACTCAGACCCCAAATGAACTAACCTAACCCAACTTTTTCCCAAATCTAATCTCAATAAAGCTCATTTCTATGACAAAAATACAAACTTAAAAAAATAAAGGCATTAACAATGTTAAATTCGTACGTCGACGCAATGTTTAATTACGGTAAACATGTATATTTCAGTATATTGTTGAGAGAATAATTTATGTATGACTGAGTATTTCCACCACAGACTGCAGATTATTATTATTATTATTTTTTACTTCCAAATGTCACAAATCACTATCGGAAGTAAAACGAATAAAACAAAATATATTTTGTTAATTGTAAGATTTCGTTTTTCGAAGAACATGCGCGCTAAGACAATATCACGTTGCGTTACTGGAACATAAATCGTGAGATTTGAGACCAAAAGACACACACACACACACACACACACACACACACACACACACACACACACACACACACACACACACACACACAGTTAACGGATGGAATGTATTAGGCAGTGATGTGGTGGAGGCTGACTTGAACACAGTTTCAAATGTAGATATGATAGAGCCCAGTAGGCTCAGGAACCTGTACACCAGTTGATTGACAGTTGAGAGGCGGGACCAAAGAGCCAAAGCTCAACCCCCGCAAGCACAAATAGGTGTGTACAAATAAGTGAGTACACACACACACACACACACACACACACAGGGGCCTCGTAGCCTGGTGGATAGCGCGCAGGACTCGTAATTCTGTGGCGCGGGTTCGATTCCCGCACGAGGCAGAAACAAATGGGCAAAGTTTCTTTCACCCTAAGTGCCCCTGTTACCTAGCAGTAAATAGGTACCTGGGAGTTAGTCAGCTGTCACGGGCTGCTTCCTGGGGGGTGTGTGTGTGTGTGGTGCGGAAAAAAAAAAAAAAAAAAAAAAAAGTAGTTAGTAAACAGTTGATTGACAGTTGAGAGGCGGGCCGAAAGAGCAAAGCTCAACCCCCGTAAAAACACAACTAGTAAACACACACACACACACATACACACACACACACACACACACACACACACACACACACACACACACACACACACACACACACACGCCGTTATTTGACAAAGAGTGCTGGGTAGACGGGACACCACGAGCGTAGCTCTCATCCTGTAACTATACTTAGGTAATTACACTTAGGTAATTACACACACACACAGACGAGTGAACAGCGCTCTGGGGTCATAGTACTAAATGTCCGGGTTCGATTCCCGGTCGAGGCAAAAACAACTGGGGTAGAGTTTCTTTCACGTGATGCATTTGTTCACCTAGCAATAAACAGGTACCTGGGAGTTAGATAGCTGTTGTGGGTTGCATCTTGGGGATATGTGTGTGTGTGTGTGAGAGAGAGAGAAATATATGTCGCAGATATGACAGAATGAAAAATAAGTCAGGAGTCAGCACATTAGACAACCTACGGTTAGAAAGGCGGGGTCCAAGAGCTAACAACTCGATCCTGCAAGCACAAACACATACCAATCAGGGTGCAGGACAAGTGAGAGCCTCGTGAAGGTGTAATTGGCCTTACCTGGGTAAACCACGGAGTTTACCTGGGGTAAACCACGGAGTTTACCTGGGATAAACCACGGAGTTTACCTGTGGTAAACCACGGAGTTTACCTGGGTAAACCACAGAGTTTACCTGGGTAAACCACGGAGTTTACCTGGGGTAAACCACGGAGTTTACCTGGGGTAAACCTGGTTCGGCTGTGGTCAACCTGTCCACGCTTCATGTAACAATATTTCAAGCAGTTTTCCTTTGCGCTTTTGCAGTTATTATTATTGTCATAAAGCGAGCGACACTCTAAAGAGTGTATTCTCTTGAGTGTATTCTCTTGAGTGTATTCTCTTGAGTGACTCTTGAGTGTATTCCAGTGTCACTGATTTTCACCTTTGAACGAGTGTTCTCGCTTGTGTGTCTCTCTCTCTCTTCGCTTGTCGTGATAAAGCAGCATTTTTGCTTGTGTATGAATGAGGTGTGAGTTACGACAGGTGCGTGGGTCACTTCCCTCACCTGCCGCAGGTAACGATTGTGCACCCTGGCAACGAAGAAGCTGGAATGACTGTTACACACACACACACACACACACACACACACACACACACACACACACACACACACACACACACACACACACACACACACACACTATGATAAAAAAATAAACATGATAATGTTTGTTGGAAAACTCTGTATTGTCATTCGCCAATTATGCCGTTTGCAATATATTAAAAATAGTCGTACCGTGATTGTTTTTTTTTATTTTTTAATAAAGAAAACTTGAAGAAAATCTTGGAAAAGTAAAAAAAAATCCACCTCGTCTCTATCAGAAGTCGTAAAGGACGTATTTTGCTGAATAAGTTTAATATTGGTAAATCCCACACAGAGCTGGGAGGATATTAGAAAGAAAAAGAAAATCTTTGTAAAGTAATATCTGAGAGAAGAAGCGGATCTTACTTTACAAAGACTATAAAAGCTGACGAGGAAGGAATTCAAACAACCAGACTGACGTTTTCTATATCTTGTAATAAACTATAGCTCAATAAACTATATCTCACCACAATTATAGCTATTAACTATAGTTTGGTCAACAATTACCATCTTAACTATGGGATCGGAACCGACTAAGAATAACCCGCATATTATAAGAATTAAAGAAAACTTATCGAATAAGATAAACGCAATCTGGGAGCTATCCCTGAAGACGTTCCAAACATCTGCAGGTCCGTCTAAGATTGGAGGTCAGACGCTCGGGGCTAGCCTGACCCAACTTTGCAGGGTGAATGGTCTGGTGTACTGGACGGACATAGGTTCGTCGGGGTCGGTCCCATTGACCCTATTAAGAGCGGTTCGGTCCTAATAGTGACCCCCCCCCCCACCACCAAATCGACGAAAGGGCGCTACCTGAATCCCTAGATTTCTTCACTGGGAAATGATGAATCATTTTCCGACACAGAGAGAGGGGAGGGAAGGAGAGGGGAAGAGGGGGGGGATGTTTTAAGAGAGGGGGAGACAGGTGGAGAAAGGGGAGAAGAAGGGAGAGTGGCAGAGGGGAAGAAAGGTGGAGAGGGAAAGAGGGGGAAGAGCAGAAGAGGGAAAGAGAGGGGGATAGGGGAAGATATATAAGAGGGGGAAAGGGAAGATTTAGGACTCGGGAGACATCTCCCGTCACGCAGGGTGCAGTTGCACCTCCACAGATCTCCAGTATCATCTATTGATACTGGTAATGGCTCAAAAGGGCCACCACTTATGGGCTATTCATGTCCGTGCCACCTTTAGGGTGGCTTAATCTTCATCAATCAATCAATCAAGATTTAGGAGAGGAGACGGGGATATAGAGACCCGGGCACAGCCGGGTACCCCATCTAGTAGCGGATATAGCATAGAGAGCAGAGCTTCGCGGCGCTGGTGGTGTGGTGGTGGTGGTGGGAGGAAGACGCTAGTGTGATGGTGGTAGTGTGGTGGTGGTGATAGTGGTTGTGATGGTGACGGCGGTGGATGCGGTGAACCAGAGCAGCGGAGAGTGAAATAAACGCCAGCTTGTGGTGTGATCAATGATTGAAAGAGTCAAAATAAGAAGCCTGTAATGGAGATTGGAAGGGATGAGTTGAGAGTGGAGGGGGGGGGTTTGAGAGTGGAGGGGGGGGGGGGTTGAGAGTGGAGGGGGGGGGGTTGAGAGTGGAGGGGGGGGGGGGTTGAGAGTGGAGGGGGGGGTTGAGAGTGGAGGGGGGAGTTGAGAGGGGGAGGGAGGAATGGTGTGTGAGTTACAAGGAGTGTAGCCATTGTATCACGTCACAAACTTAGGTTAGGTTAAGTTAGGTCAAGTTAGGTTAGGTTAGGTTAGGTTAAATTAGGTTAAGAGCTCTGCTCCCGCTTGAGCAGACACGCTCAAGCGGGAGCAGAGTTCCCAGACGACCAGCAAGGGGGCGACACGCCCACATCTCAATAAGATTCTCTGTTACAAACACAAGTAATTTAATCTGAAAGTCCCCGCAATGAGTCATTTTATAAATATTTTTTTGCGATACAGCGATTGGCCTACACTGGGCCGTGGTAATCTCCCACAGTGGGACGTGGTAATCTCCCACAGTGGGCCGTGGTAATCTCCAACAGTGGGCCGTGGTAATCTCCCACAGTGGGACGTGGTAATCTCCAACAGTGGGCCGTGGTAATCTCCCACAGTGGGCCGTGGTAATCTCCCACAGTGGGCCGTGGTAATCTCCCACAGTGGGCCGTGGTAATCTCCCACAGTGGGCCGTGGTAATCTCCCACAGTGGGACGTGGTAATCTCCCACAGTGGGCCGTGGTAATCTCCAACAGTGGGCCGTGGTAATCTCCCACAGTGGGACGTGGTAATCTCCCACAGTGGGACGTGGTAATCTCCCACAGTGGGACGTGGTAATCTCCCACAGTGGGACGTGGTAATCTCCCACAGTGGGATACAATAATCTCCCACAGTGGGACGTAATAATCTCCCATAGTGGGATACAATAATCTCCCACAGTGGGACGCAATAATCTCCCACAGTGGGACGTGGTAATCTCCCACAGTGGGATACAATAATCTCCCACAGTGGGACGCAATAATCTCCCACAGTGGGACACAATAATCTCCCACAGTGGGACGCAATAATCTCCCACAGTGGGACACAATAATCTCCCACAGTGGGACGCAATAATCTCCCACAGTGGGATACAATAATCTCCCACAGTGGGATACAATAATCTCCCACAGTGGGAAGCAATAATCTCCCACAGTGGGACACAATAATCTCCCACAGTGGGAAGCAATAATCTCCCACAGTGGGAAGCAATAATCTCCCACAGTGGGACACAATAATCTCCCACAGTGGGATACAATAATCTCCCACAGTGGGACACAATAATCTCCCACAGTGGGATACAATAATCTCCCACAGTGGGACACAATAATCTCCCACAGTGGGACACAATAATCTCCCACAGTGGGACACAATACTCTCCCACAGTGGGACACAATACTCTCCCACAGTGGGAAGCAATAATCTCCCACAGTGGGACACAATAATCTCCCACAGTGGGACACAATAATCTCCCACAGTGGGACACAATACTCTCCCACAGTGGGACACAATACTCTCCCACAGTGGGAAGCAATAATCTCCCACAGTGGAATAACGACAAAACCTTGAGAAATAAGTTCGGCAATTTAGGCCTATAGACTGCCAGAGAGTAAAAAAAAAAGAATTTAACCTTAAAATATCATTTTACCTTAAAAAAGTCGTTAAAAAAAACTTGTTGACAAGCTGAAATAGAGGTAATATTTTGTTAAATGTTGCCCCGTGTAATTACTCCATTACATGGGTTAATTAGCGACACGGCGGCAGCGCGGGGTTCGACTCCCCGAGCTGGAATCCGCAGACGACGATTTCATCCATAAAGGCTGGTAAAAGCAGCCTTGAGTGCTTGTTATGGCGGCGCGCGAGTGAGTGAGTGAGTGAGTGAGTGAGTGAGTGAGTGAGTGAGTGAGTGAATGTGTGTGTGGAAGTTAGAAGTGTGTGTGTACTCACCTAGTTGTACTCACCTAGGTGTGCTTGCGGGGGTTGAGCTCTGGCTCTTTGGTCCCGCCTCTCATCTGTCAATCAACTGGTGTACAGGTTCCTGAGCCTACTGGGCTCTATCATATCTACATTTCAACCTGTGTATGGAGCAAGCCTCCACCACATCACTGCCTAATGCATTCCATCTGCACCGTGTGTGTGTGTGTGTGTGTGTGTGTGTGTGTGTGTGTGTGTGTGTGTGTGTGTGTGTGTGTGTGTGTGTGTGTGTGTGTGTGTGTGTGTGTGTGTGTTCGTGTTCGAGCAATGGCCGTCTCGCGTCCAGTCTATTTAAACTCGCGATTTCCTGTTTTTTTGGTGTGTGTGTGTGTGTGTGTGTGTGTGTGTGTGTGTGTGTGTGTGTGTGTGTGTGTGTGTGTGTGTGTGTGTGTGTGTGTGTGTGTGAGCGAGCGAGCACGGGTCTATATTGTGACTCGTCAATAGAAGACAGCCAGCTTCAGCCAACACCGAGCTGCGAGCCAATCAATATCAGGGCACCAGCGACCATACGAATCATAAACACTCCTAACTCCACCTAAGTAAAACCAGAAACAAGTAACACTTAGCGGGCCAGCCAGAGGCTTAGGGCCCGCGCAGGAATATCCCTGACCAAAAAAAAAAAAAAAAGGCAAGACACCGTGTAGAGTAAGGGAAAACGTGGCTATAGAAAACAGCAAACGCACTGGGAAAGAGGAAGCAGCATCATTAACCATGGAGGGATTGATTGATTGATTGATAAAGATTAAGCCACCCAAGAGGTGGCACGGGCATGAATAGCCCGTAACATGGAGGGAGTGGTGGAGCCGCCACCAAAAGTTGAACACCATGCATAATGTACCAGTGGATCTGAGTCACAAGAACGGGTAAAAATGTCTGCAGCATCACGATCGTTTCACCTCATCCACACCCACTGAGGCGACTGGCTCAAGGACACCGCAGCCCAAGAGAATTAGCAAAGATTTTTCCACCGGTGAGTAATCAAAGAGAACAAGGTCGAGGTATACGCCATTGTCAGTCACTCTCAGGCACAATTGAAATTGAAATGAGTTTATTGAGGTAAAATACACACAAAGGGATGAGGGTAGCTCAAGCTATTCTCACCCCCGTTCAGTACATCGTGTTAATACGTACATAGATACATATCACAAGCAATAAACGTATTACCGAACATTCTGAGAGATAAACAAATACAATCGCCACGAGGTGTGGACAGTCTGCGGGCGCGGACAATGTGTCTGCTGGTGTTATAGGCAGCGTTCGAGGCGCTATCCTACAGGGGTCCGACGATGTAAATGATATCATAAGTTCCCTCGATCTTACCATTCCCTAATTTACACACACACACACACACACACACACACACACACACACACACACACACACACACACACACACACACACACACACACACACACACACAAGTCACAGTAACGTGATATATCCAATGAAGAAATCCAAATCAAGCTGGGAACATCCAGCGGACAGATTCGAACCCTCATCAGGGCCCTTATGGATTTGTTCATTCACTGTTGTTGTTGTTGTTTTAGATTTAGCTACTCAGAACGAAGTGTCCATGTAGCACGGGCTATGGTGAGCCCGTAATTCATTCTCTAATTTCTTCTGTATTTATACCACTGATGTACCAATAACAAACAATACTGTAGCGGCTCTCTGAATTGATGTGATATGAACCGTTTTCTGTTGTGTGGGTCCTCAAGATGGTTAGGTTCGGGTATTTTAGTACACCAGTTTAGTGACGTTGTGAACAGACACTTCAGGAGGTCGGGCCGCCACCAGACGGATGTCTTCTGCTGGCACAAGGCTTCAGCAGACAAGTATCAAGAACCAACAAATAGAACCGCGATGGAAATTCCTGTTTATTTTGCAGATAACAGAGGCGAATAGCATGATTTTTAAGCATGATAACCTAAGTCCATTCTCCTTCCCCCCCCATCAATATAATCCCCTTGAACCGGCATATATTATATATTATATATATATATATATATATATATATATATATATATATATATATATATATATATATATATATATACATGAGGTCCCCCCTGTCTTCCAGTCGTCTCCTCCCCCCCATACCTATCTCTTCGTTACCATAGAGATGAACACAACTTCTTAAAAGACATAATTGAATAAAGACACATGTGTAGTTCATAACTACTCTACAGCAATCCCAAGACGCGGTGGTACTTCTCGAACAAGCTCAAGACACACCGGTAATTCGCCAAGAGCAAGAATTGCCTCAAGCCACAGCTTGGTAATCTTCAGACAAGTAGAGTTTCTCTCTCTCCCGCCGTACATCACGCAACACAAACCTTTTCTTGTTGACGTCTACAAGTGTTTCACGAGTGCGGTAACAAGCTTACTCTAAGCTTGCGTCACCGACAAGGTGTCGAGTGGGCGCTGGAGGCAGACATGTGCCTTGAGGGGGGGGGGGGGGGGGGGGGGGTGGTAGAAGTAATGAAATAGGGGGTTCGTAAATCGCCATCTATGTCAACTGCAACTATGTCAACGGGTCTGCGCGGGGAAGCAATGTTGTGGGAATGTTGTGTGAATGGCCCCGTCGTCCTGTGGGGAAGCAATGTTGTGGGAATGTTGTGTGAATGGCCCCGTCGTCCTGTGGGGAAGCAATGTTGTGGGAATGTTGTGTGAATGGCCCCGTCGTCCTGTGGGGAAGCAATGTTGTGGGAATGTTGTGTGATTGGCCCCGTCGTCCTATGGGGAAGCAATGTTGTGGGAATGTTGTGTGAATGGCCCCGTCGTCCTGTGGGGAAGCAATGTTGTGGGAATGTTGTGTGAATGGCCCCGTCGTCCTGTGGGGAAGCAATGTTGTGGGAATGTTGTGTGAATGGCCCCGTCGTCCTGTGGGGAAGCAATGTTGTGGGAATGTTGTGTGAATGGCCCCGTCGTCCTGTGGGGAAGCAATGTTGTGGGAATGTTGTGTGAATGAGAAGCCCCGCCGTCCTGCAGGGGGAAAGCAATGTTGTGGGAATGTTGTGTGAATGGACTCGTCGTCCTGCAGGGAAGCAATGTTGTGGGAATGTTGTGTGAATGAGAGACCCCGTCGTCCTGTGGGGGGAAGCAATGTTGTGGGAATGTTGTGTGAATGAGAGACCCCGTCGTCCTGCGGGGAAAGCAATGTTGTGGGAATGTTGTGTGAATGAGAAGCCCCGGCGTCCTGCGGGG